>NC_135727.1:107801626-108155598 GCF_964656455.1 Halichoerus grypus | reverse complement strand
TATTTTATCTCGCTCTCTGTATTTTTTAGCTTTGCTTTAATTCATACCACGTGCCACCTCTATCATTACGTAGTATTAGCTTAGGTCTCATATCTTTATCCTTTCCTCTGTTTTTATGGCCATTTCTCAAGTCTTCAACTTAGTATTCCTGGCTTGGCTGTGGTTCTCTATTACCTGTATTGCTGCCCATTCTCCAGCTGCTTACGGAGGCTCCTCGTCTCTTAGCAGGTTTGCCTTCTTACTGCCTCCTGAATACCTTCTGCTTGTACCCATTTCTGTATGTCTTCTCTCCTGCATCATTTTTCTTTCACAGGTGATAATCTCTAGTTCACCAATTTCTATGTATAACTGCTTTTAAGACTGTTTCATGTCTTCCCAGAAGTCCTCACTTACTAGCTTAATCACAATGGAGATGTTTACTTAGATCAAGCTCCTCTGATACATGTATATATTTTATCATCTTATACTTAAAAATTCTCCAGTTCCTTGTTGATTTTATTTTAAGCTTCTCTTAATTACCCATTTAGGATGTAAAATCTTCATTGTCTTCATAATATATTTATAGTGTAAAAACTTTATTCAAAGGAAGTTAAAATAATTTCTTCTTGTCTATATCATGTACCATGTTTTACAGTGTTAGAACTATGGGGAGAATTTATTAATTGGTTACATGCCGAATTTAATATTTAAAAGCTGTTAAATAAATGAATATTGGTACTAAAATATCCCAAATCTTTACTTCTTAAACTCTAACAGTCATAGTTACCTTTAAACTTCTTAACCTAGCTTTCTTTTTCTTGTGTGTTTCCTTTAAATTCAAATTTTTATATTACTCTTTACTTGATGTCCAGAATTACCCGCACTGCCATCATATGTTCAAATTCATGCAGAGTCAGTTTGGAAATTTAATTCCCAACATCTCTCCTTAGCTTTGCTTCTAATTTTCAATTTTAGTTTAATTGTAATTTCTTCTAAAAATCAGCTTAAGGTCAGTCATATGTTATAATGTATAAAGTTGATGCAGTATTAATTACTTGTTATTTCTTTATGGTGTATTATAGTCAAGCCCATAGCTGAACATTGCATACCTTGATATGTATAAATAATTAAATAAATTGCATATGCACTAGGAGCTAAAGTAAAGGCGTAATTAAAGTGGAATATGTTAATTAAAACCTACTGGACATATACTAAATGAAAAGAAAATTTAGGTTGTATTTTTATATTTTTTTGTTGAAGTGAAATTCATGTAATATTAATCATTTTATTTTTCATTTTTATTTTACATTTTAGTCTTAAAAATATGATTAATGTTCAGTGTTATATTAGTTTCAGGTGTAAAATACAGTGATTCATCAGTTCTGCACGTTACTCAGTGCTCATTACAATAAGTGTATTTTTAATCCCCTTCACCTTTTTCACCCATCCCTTCCCCCACCTCCCTTCTGGCAGTCACCAGTTTGTTCTCTATATTTAAGAGTCTGTTTTTTTGTTTGTCTCTGTTTTTCTTTGTTCATTTGTTTGGTTTCTTCCACATATGAGTGAAATCCTATAGTATTTGTCTTTCTCTGACTTATTTTACTTAGCCTTATATCCTCTGGATCTATCCATGTTGTTGCAAATTGCAAGATCTCATTCTTTTTTATGGCTGAGTCATACTTCTTTTTTTAAAATTTAAATTCAGTTAATTAACATATAGTATATTAGTAGTTTCAGCGGTAGATTGATTCATTGATTCATCAGTCTTATATAACACCCAGTGCCCATTACATCACGTGCCCTCCTTAATGTCCTCACCCAGTTACCTCCTCCCCCCCCACCCCCTCCAGCAACCCTCAGTTTGTTTCCTTTGATTAAGAGTCTCTTATTGTTTGTCTCCCTTTCTGATTTCATCTTGTTTTATTTTTCCCCTCCCTTCCCCTATGATCCTCTGTTTTGTTAAATTCCACATATCAGTGAGATCATATGATAATTATCTTTCTCCGATTGACTTATTTCACTTAGCGTAATACCCTCTAGTTCCATCCACGTCATTGCATATGGCAAGATTTCATTTTTTTGATGACTGCATAGTATTCCTGTGTGTGTGTGTGTGTGTGTGTGTGTGTGTGTATACACACACACATACCACATCTTCTTTATCCATTCATCTGTCGATGGACATCTTGGCTCTTTCCATAGTTTGGCTATTGTGGACATTGCTGCTATAAACATTGGGGTGCACGTACCCCTTCGAGTCCCTACATTTGTATCTTTGGGGTGAATACCCAGTAGTGCAATTGCTGGGTTGTATGGTAGCTCTATTTTCAACTTTTTGAGGAACCTCCATACTGTTTTCCAGAGTGGCTGCGCCAGCTTGCATTCCCACCAACAGTGTAGGAGGGTTCCCCTTTCTCCGCATCCCCACCAACATCTGTCGTTTCCTGACTTGTTAATTGTAGCCATTCTGACTGGTGTGAGATGGTATCTCATTGAGGTTTTGATTTGGAGTTCCCTGATGCCAAGCGATGTTGAGCACTTTTTCGTGTGTCTGTTGGCCATTTGGATGTCTTCTTTGGAAAAATGTCTGTTCATGTCTTCTGCCAATTTCTTGATTGGATCATGTGTTCTTTGGGTGTTGAGTTTGGTAAGTTCTTTATAGATTTTGGATACTAGCCCTTTATCTGATACGTCATTTGCAAATATCTTCTCCCATTCTGTCGGTTGTCTTTTGGTTTTGTTGACTGTTTTTTTGCTGTGCAAAAGCTTTTTATCTTGATGAAGTCCCAATAGTTCGTTTTTGCCCTTGCTTCCCTTGCCTTTGGCGATGTTTCTAGGAAGAAGTTGCTGTGGCTGAGGTCGAAGAGGTTGCTGCCTGTGTTCTCCTTTAGGATTCTGATGGACTCCTGTCTCACATTTAGGTCTTTGGCTGAGTCATATTCCATTGTATTGCATACCAATCTTCTGTATCCATTAATGTATCAGTGAACACTTGTGTTGCTTCCATATCTTGGCTAATGTAAATAATGCTGCAATAAACATAGAGTTGCATATATCTTTTTGAATTAGTGTTTTTGTTTTCTTCTGGTAAATACCCAGTAGTGCAATTGCTGGATCAGAAGGTAGTTCTATTTTTAACTTATGAGGAACCTCCGTACTGTTTTCCACAGTGGTGGTGTCAGTTTGCATTCCCACTGACAGTGCCAAAGGTTCCTTTTTCTCCACTGCCAACACTTGTTGTTTCTTGTGTTACTGATTTTCGTCATTCTGACAGGTGTGAGGTGATACCACGTTGTGGTTTTGTTGCATTTTCCTGATGATTAGTGATGCTAAACATCTTTTCATGTATCTGTTGGCCATCTGTATGTCTTCCTTGGAAAAATGTCTGTTCATATCTTCTGGCCGTTCTTTCATTGGATTATTTATTTTTTCATGTTAAATTGTGTAAGTTCTTTATGTATTTTCCATATTAACCCATTATCAGATGTATCATTTGCAAATATCTTCTCCCGTCCAGTAGGTTGACTTTTTATTTTGTTCATGGTTTCCTTCACTTTTCATAAGCTTTTAATTTGGATGTAGTCCCAATAGTTTAATTTTGCTTTTTAAAAATTGTAGCTTTAATTCCAGTTAGTTAACATAAGGAGTTATGTTAGTTTCAGGTATACAATATAGTAATTCTGTCACTTTCATACATCACTCTGTGCTCAGCATGACAATTGCACTCCTTAATCCCCATCACCTACTTAACCCCTCCTCATATGCCCCTTCTGTCTGGTACCCATCAGATTGTTCTCTATAATTAAGAGTCTGTTTCTTACTTTCTCTCTCTTTCCCTTTTCTTGTTCGTTTTGTTTCTTAAAGTCCACATTTGAGTGAAATCATATAGTATTTATCTTTCTCAGACTGACTTATTTTAGTTAGCATTATACTCTTTAGCCCCATCCATGTCATTGCAAATGGCAAGATTTCTTTCTTTTTTTATGGCTCAGTAACATTACGTTGTATATATAAATACTGCATCTTCTTTATTCATTCATCAGTCAGTCACAGTTGGGCTGCTTCCCTATCTTGGCTATTGTAAATACTGCTAAAAATGAAGCAGGGCATTTATCCCTTTGGATTAGTGTTGTTGTACTCTTTGGATAAATACCCAGTAGTGCAATTGCTGGATCACAAGGTAGTCCTATTTTTAACTTTTTGAGGAACCTCCATACTATTTTCCACAGTGAATGCACCACTTTGCATTCCCACCAGTAGTGCATGAGTGTTCCTTTTTCTCCACTTCCTCGCCAACACCTGTTGTTTCATGTGTTGATGATTTTTAACCGTTCTGACAGGTGTGAGGTGATAGCTCATTGTAGGTTTGATTTTCATTACCCTGATGATAAGTGATGATGAGCATCTTTTCATGTGTCTGATGGCCATCTGGATGTATTCTTTGGGAAAATGTCTGTTCATGTCTTCTGCCCATTTTTAAATTGGATTATTAGTTTTTTGGGTGTTGAGTTTCTTAAGTTCTTTCTATATTTTGGTTACTAACCCTTTATCAGTTGTTACTTGCAAATATCTTCTCCTGTTCTGTAGGTTGCCTTTTAGTTTTATTGATTGTTTCCTTTGCAGAAGCTTTTTATTTTGATGTAGTCCCAATAGTTTGTTTTTGCTTTTGTTTCCCTTGCCTCGGAGACATGTCTTGAAAGAAGTTAGTATGGCCAGTGTCTGTGTTCTCCTGTAATGTTTTTATGGTTTCAGGTCTCATGTTAGGTCTTTAATCCATTTTGAATTTATTTTTGTGTATGGTATAATGAAGTAGTGCAGTTTCATTCTTTTGTCATGTTCTCCAGTTTTCCCATCACCACTTGTTAAAGATATTGTCTTTTTCTCATTGCATATTATTGCCTCCTTTGTCATAGATTAATTGACCATATAATCATGTGTTTATTTTTGGGATCCCTCTTCTGTTCCACTGACCTGTGTCCATTTTTGTGCCAGTACCATACTGGGATAGTTTTCTTAATTTCTCTTTCTGCTACTTCATATTAGTATATAGAAATGAAACTGATTTCCTTATATTGATTTTGTATACTGTAACTTTACCAAATTCATTTATCAGTTCTAGTGGTTTTTTGGTGAAGTCTTTAGGGCTTTCTCTATATAGTACCATGTCATCTTCAAATAGTGAAAGTTTTATTTCTTCCTTACCAATTTGGATACCTTTTATCTCTTTGTTGTCTGATTGCTCTGGCTTGTATTGCCAGTATGTATTGAATAAGAGTGGTGAGAGTGGACATCCTTGTCTTGTTCCTGCTCTTAGAGCTCTCAGTTTTTCACATTGTGTATGATATTAGCTGTGTGTTTTTCATAGATGACCTTTATTATGTTGAGGTAAGTTCTCTCTAAACCTGCTTTGTTGAGGGTTTTTATGATGAATGGATGTTGTATTTTGTCACAAGCCTTTCCCATATCTATTAAAATGATCATATGGTTTTTATTCTTTCTCTTGATGGGATGTATCACATTGATTGATTTTTGAATATTGAACCCCTCTTGCATCCCAAGAATAAATCCCAATTGATGATGGTGAATGATTTTTTAAACATATGGTTGGATTTGATTTGTTAAAATTTTGTTAAGGATTTTTGCATCTTTGTTCATCAGAGATCCTGCCTTTAGGATTTTTTTTTTTTTTTTGGTAGTATCTTTATCTGTTTTGGGTATCAGGGTAATGCTGGCTTCATAGAATGAATTTGGAAGCTTTCCTTCCTCCTCTTGTTTTTTTTTGAAAAGTTTGAGAAGAATAGGTATTAACTCTTCTTTATGTGCTTGTTACAATTCACCTGTGAAGCCATCTGGTGCTGGACTTTTGTTTTGGGGAATTTTTCATTACTGATTCAAATGTTTTAGGAATTTATACATTTCTTCTAGGTTTTCCAATTTGTTGTCATATAGTCTTTCATAGTATTCTCTTATAATCCTTCGTATTTCTGGTGTCCATTGTTACTTCTCTTTCATTTCTGATGTTATTTATTTGAGTCTCTCTCTCTCTCTCTTTTTTTTTCCTTGATCAGTCCGGCCAGAGGTTTAACAATTTTGTTGATGCTTTCAAAGAACCAGCTCCTGGTTTCATTGACCTGTTTTGTTGTTCTTTTAGTCTCTATTTCACTTATTTCCACTCTAATTTTTATTATTTCCTTCCTTCTGCTGGTTTTGGGCTTTGTTTGTTCTTCTTTTGCTAGCTTCTTTAAGTGTAAATTTAGTTTGAGATTTTTCTTGATTTTTCATGATATGATTTCAGTCTTTTTGAATTTGTTGAGACTTGTTTTGTGGCCCAACATGTGGTCTCTTCTGGAGAACATTCCATGTGCACTTGAAAAGAATGTGTATTCTGCTGTTTTTGGATGAAATATTCTAACATTAACCATTTTAAAGGGAACAGTTCCATGACATCTTGTGTTAAGTTTTATCTTTTACTTGATTTTTTAACAGCTTTATTGAGGTACAATTTACATACAATTAAACCCATGTAAAGCATAAAATGTAACAGCTTTTAGTATGTAAGTTTTGCCCACATTACCACAACTACTCTTAGAACATTTTCATTAACTGAAAAAGAAACTTCAGACCCATTAACAGTCATTCCTTCCTTATTACCACCAGTTCTAGGCAACCGTTGATCTTTCTTTCTCCATGGATTTGCCTATTCTAGACATTTCATATAAACGATATTGTACAATATATGGCCTCATGTATCTGTCTTCTTCCACTCAGCGTAATGTTTTCAAGGTTTATCCATATTGTAGCATGTATTACTGCTCTATTCCTTTCTATCACGGAATAATCATCCATGTTGTGGATAGACCACATTCTATTTATCCATGCATTAATTGATATTCATCTGGTTGTTAGTACTTTTTAGTTATGGTGAATAGTGGTGCTGTGAAGAGTTTTGGGCAAGTTCTAGTTGGAACACCTGTTTTATCTTAGGAATATGCCTAGAATTGCAATTGCTCGGTCGTATGATAACTCTGTATTTAACATTTTGAGAATCTACCAAATATCTTCTCTACTGTTTTTTAATTGGCTTCTATTTTTGTTGTAGGTTTTATTTTACTTATATATTTGACCAGTAGGTTGTTGTCTGATTTTGTGTATCTCCTGACTTCTTTGTGCTTTGGTTTTATCATTAAATAACAACTTGCTTGCACTTTTTAATTTTTTATTGTTATGTTAATCACTATATATTACATCATTAGTTTTTGATGTAGTGTTCCATGATTCATTGTTTGTGTATAACACCCAGTGCACTGGGTGTTGCTTGCGCTTTTGAGGAAATTTACATCATTTGTGGAATAGAAGTATGAAAACACTTTGTGATTCTTAGAGGTGGACACTTTGTAAAATATAGGTACTGTTATCCTCATGCTTACACTTTAAGAAAAGGAAAATTATATTTCTAAATAGATTTCTAATTTCTCTTTAGATCTCTTTTTTGATACTGTCTCTAAATACTTGGCCTTAACTCAAATTTTCCTGTCTCCTTGCTAATCAAGTACAACTGAGAATTTAATTGTGATAGGTTTTTCTTGAACACATGTATATATGTGTTATGCTAACCCCTTGCTAATTAAATGGCCTTGTGATATAGTTTGTGTTATTTAATTCCATAGGGGAATCTGGGGAAAATACTGTACTTTGCTAAAAACAGTGGAAATAACAAAAGTGGTACCATCCACATTATATGGGAATTGTTCTCCACTTACTCCTATATGGAATGGTGGTTTTTAAAGTTTTTTGTTATGAATTAAATAAATATTCAGGAAGTACCTACTTACTATGTCAGGAAAGTTACTGAGCTAAGTAGAGTAAATGAAAATATTACTTTATGGCTTAGTTTGTATTTTTAAAATGTCAGTATTATTTTTGACATTAGTTGAAGTTATTTATAACACATTTTTTGTTCTTTACAGGTAAGAAATGAAAGAATTCTAGCACTAAGTTAGAGAAAAGCAGCTTGCTTTTGCTTAGAGTGGATGGAAGGAACATAACAGTAAAATGAGCGTATAAAGAACTTTCTGAGTGGAAAAGAAAGTATTCTTAAAATATTTAAGGACATGCCTTAATGAGATGAGATAACACATACAAGGTAATCTAATCCCAGTTTTGACAAAGCACTTTTAGTTATACTGTATCTTTTAGAGTGTAACAGGTTGGTAATTTACAGTAGGAGCAGGCTTAGTCTTCACTGTCTTCTTTTCTTTTCCTTTATTCTTCATTTTCTGACCATGCTGAGTTAAGTAAAACGAACTATTGACTGATAAGTGCTTGTTCAGATAGGAGAACAGTACATTTTCAAATTTAGCAACAGCCCATCTTCATCAGAACCTCCTAAGAGGGTTGTGCTTGCAAAAATGTAAATTTTCCGACCCCTACATCAGAACTTTTGGGTCACAACCTGTTGGGGTGGGGCCCAGGAATGTGATTTTTATCAGTCATCCCAAAGTGATTCTGACATATGTTAAATTTTGAGAACCACTGCACTGTACTGTACACTCCACTTACAGTGACTACAGTTTATAAAATGGACTTTGGTGTCAAGTTTATCTAAGGCAAGACTTGGATTTGTTATATCATTGTGGTATAACCATGGACAAGCTACTTAAAATTGTTTCAGCCTTCACTTTCTTCAGCTATGGAGTTGGTGATGAGAGTCCAGTTTTAAGACCATATGGCTGCTCAATTACTAATAGCATTTTTCTTCATTCTCAAAATGATCCTAGTTCAGAATACAAATTATATGGTCACTCCAGCATGTCTATGTATTAGTATATTGTGATGATTATATGATACAACTTATATTGATTTAGCACAGTTGGCAGATAGTACATATTAAATAAATGTTCTTATAAAAATGGTATTTTTGAGAAAGCAAGTATGTGTTTATTATGTATCTTAACAGCATGCTCTGGATTGTCTGTTGCTTTAAATACCTTTAAAAATGGATTTTCATGGAAAGGAAGTCACTGATCATTGATTGTTGGCTAGTTTTGTCCTCCGTGGTAAAAGGTCCTTAAATTAGGTCATTTTGTTTTTGTGGTTTTCACTAGCTTGGTCATGCCAGTTGGCATTATCTTGTGCTGAAAGACATTCTAGAATAGAGACTTGGGGGAAAAACATTCAAAAGAAGGATAATAAAAGTCTGCAAGGTGGAACTCTAGCATGGCATAAAATATTATCGTCTAATAAGCCCCATTATCTACAAAAGACAATTACAACGTTCTTCTTCTCTTATTAGCTTCTTGATGGAAAACCTCATTATACGTCCTTCACTTTTCATTTCCAAGCAACTGTGTTTTACGGCAAGGAGAAGGGTGTTCAAGGGTTGTTCTTGTACATAGATGAAGAAATCCTAGACTCTCAACTCTGGAAGACCTATGTTTGAATCCCTGTTCAGCCACTTATATGAAGTTAAGTTTCTCTGAAGTTAAGTTTATCAGTAAAATGAAGACATTATTAGTGTTTACTTCATTGTGGTGCTGTGAAGATATGAGATAATGCAAATACAGCTCTTAGTAGCATGGCTCTAGTTTCATTTATTATCTCATACCATTAAGAATAATATTGAAGATGATCTTAAAATTGTGTGGACATTATATTTGAAGATTGCAGCTTGGGATGTATTTGGCCTATTGGCTTCTTTCTACTCCATTTGGATATTTACTTCTCCATTGTTTAATTGTTGCTCTTCCTTATGAGAAAAAGAAAAAAACAAGTAAAATGGTTTAAGGAGAAAAAATAAATCACAATATCTTAGGGAGAGAAACTCAGCAATTGATGAGGCCAAGTGACATGGCAGGTACATAATAGGTTTTGGAGTGCCTGGTTGTCAACACATGCCAACAAGTGGTTGAGACTTTATGTTCAGAGCCTTACTCCATTGCCCTTCTGTAAATATTTTTATTCTATTTCAAATTAAGTCATCATTCTCTGTATAATGTGAATAATTTTGTGTTCAACATGGAAATAATATTTAAAATAGTATAGCATTTTGGAGCAAAGATAGTCTTTTTAACAAATGGTGTTGGAACACCTGAACATCCACATGCAAACAAATTCTAGACATAGATCTTACACTCTTCACAAAACTCAATTCAAAATAGATCACATACCTAAATATTGAATACAAAATTTGAAAACTCCTAAATAAAATCAGTCTCAAAGAGATATATCTGCCTTCCCATGCTCATTGCAGCTTTATTCACAGTAGCCAAGATACTGAACCAATGTAAGTATCCTTTGACAGTGAATGGATAAAACGGTGTGTGTGTGTGTGTGTGTGAGAGAGAGAGAGAGGAGAGAGAGAGAGAGAGAGAATTCAGTGTTTAAAAAGGAGATCCTGCCTTATAGAATAACATGGATGAACCTGGATGACACTAAGCTAAATGAAATAAGCCAGACACAGTGAAAAATGGTTTTATCTCACTTAAATATGGAATCTTAAAAGTCAAACTCATAGTAACATTAGAATAGTGATTATCAGAGGCTAGGATTAGAGGGAAAAAGGGAACTATTAATTAAAGGTTATAAACTTTCAGTTATAAGATGAATAAATTCTTGAAACCTAATGTACAGCATGGTGACTGTAATTAATAATATACAGTGTGCATGAAATTTGCTGACAGTAGATCTTAAATGTTCTCACCACACAGAAGAAAAAGGTAACTATGTGAGGTGTTGGATTTGTTAGTTTGATTGTGATAATTTCTTCACAGTATATGCATATATCAAAACATCATGTCATACACCTTAAGTATATACAATTTTTATTTGTCAAAAAATAATTTAAAACCAACCAAGTAAATCTCCCCCCAAATATCTTGTAAAATTTCTAGAAGATAACGTAGGAGAAAACATAGGTGACCTTGGGTATGGTGATTATTTTTAGATAAAACACTGAAGGCACAATCCATGAAAGAAATAATTGATAAACTGGACTTCACTAAAATAAAAATCTGCTCTGCAAAAGACAAGTCAGGAGAGTAAAAAGACAAGGCTCAAAGTGGGAGAAAATATTTGAAAAAGATACATCTGATAATGAACCATTATCCAGAATATATGAAGAACTCTAAAAACTCAACAGTAAGAAAGCAAACAACTCAATTAAAAAAAATGGGTCCAAGACCTGAACAGAGATCTTTTACAAAGAAGATTTGTAGATGACAAATAATCATAGGAAAAGATGTTTCACAACATATGTCATGGTATAATACAAATTAAAACAATGAGACACCATTACACACCTGTTATAGACTGGCCAAAATTCAGAACACTGACAACACCAAATGCTGCTGAAGATATGGAGCAAAAGGAACTTTCATTCATTTGTTGGTGGGAATGCAAAATGGTACAGCTACTTTGGAAGAGTTTGGCGGTTTCTTATGGAACTAAATACACTCTTATACAATTCAGCACTCTCACTCCTTGGTATTTACCCAAAGGAGTTGAAAACTTCTGTCCACACAAAAATCTGTAGATATATATAAATATATATAGTGGCTTTATAATTGCCAGAACCTGGTAGCAACCAAAATGTCCTTCAGTAGGTGAACGGATTAATAAATTGGTATATCCAGACAATGGAATATTGTTTAGCACTAAAAAGAAATGAGCTATCAAACCATGAAAAGACATGGAGTAATCTTAAATGCATATTACTATGTGAAAGAAGCCAGTCTGAAAAGGCTACATACTTTATGTTTCCAGTGATACGACATTCTGAAAAAGGCAAACCTTAGGAGACAAAAAAAGGTCAATGGTTACCAGGGGTTGCGTTGGGGTGAGGGGTTATTAGGCAGAGCAAAGAGGATTTTTAGGGCAGTGAAAATACTATGTGTAATACTGTAATGGTGGATATGGCATTCTATATTGGTCCAAAACCATAGGATGTACAACACTAAGAATGAACCACAATGTAAACTGTGAACTTGGGGTGATTAAGAAGTTTTGATGTCAGTTCATAAACTGTGAAAATTTACCATTCTTGTGAGTGGTATTGATAATGGGGGAGGTAATACATATGTGGGAGCAGGGTTATATGGGAAATCTTTGTTCCTTCTTCTCAATTTTGCTGTGAACCTAAAAATACTCTAAAAAAATCTTAAAGTAGTATTAAGTCTGAAGTATCCTTCATAATGTTTATTCACATACTGCTAATATTTAAAATATAGAAGGAAATTAGAAATAGAATTGTACACTTTCTTTTTTTTTGTAGTTTTTAATTTTATTATGTTATGTTAGTCACCATACAATACATCATTAATTTTTGATGTAGTGATCCACGATCCATTGTTTTCGTATAACACCCAGTGCTCCATGCAGTACATGCCCTCCTTAATACCCATCACCGGGCTAACCAAACCCCCCTCCCCCCTCCCCTCTAAAACCCTGTTTGTTTCTCAGGTCAATAGTCTCTCATGGTTCATCTCTCCCTCCAATTCCCCCCGCCCATTTTTCCCTTCCTTGTCCTCCATGTAAGTGATAATCTTCATGGCTATAATAATAATGTTGCAAATGCCAGTTTCAGTTTGTGCAAATGACGATGAATTAGAGAAACTTCTCAAGCATGGATTATCCGATTGACAATCAAATACATGTAGGTTATCTTGAATTAATTATTTTGTGCCAAAATAAAGTGACTATTGAGAACCACATGTTTAGTGTGTAAGCCACACTTTCAGTAATGTTTGTGTCCACTGCAATATTTTTCAATGAACCAGCTTCCTTATAATTAACATGTTGTTATTATAAGGAAGCTGGCAGTACAAGTGGTACTTTGTGTTTTCTCATTTCATGCTTTCATTTAGATTTGAGATGTTCTTGGTTTCATTTCCAAGTTGGCATGAATTAGCAGTAAATAGGAATCTGCTGGCTTGTGTTAAGTTTGCTTTTCACATCCCTCTAGGGAAAGAATGGGGAGAATTCAGAACTGTAATCAGTTTTGATTGAGGTTACCTAGATAGAACTCTTTCCTTTATCCAAACTTCAAGCCAAAATCTTAGCATGTAATTAGAAGGAACCATGTTGATTTTACAACTTATTGAGGGGTGTATGCTTTGATTAAGGAGTCATAGGGAAAGGAGATGGTGATACCCCCATAGATTAATGATTGTGGATGTTCAGCAGTTCAGAATTTCATTCAACCTAGAAGACAATTTCTAAGACTCACTAACCGTGGAAGATCGTAGGAACAGGGTTGATTTAAATTATGAATAATGCATAAAATGTAATATGTGGCTAGAAAAACACACTGGCTTTAACTTGTGATTAGACATACATGATTGATTTCGGGTCCTTCTTTTAGCATTCCTTTTAAATTTTGGAGGTACTGCCTCTAGAGAGTTAAAGAATATCTCTCCCTTGAAAAATACTAAAGGTGAATGCTCCAAAGGTAGATACATGTGTTCCTGATAATTTTGCATTGGGCAGTGTGTTTCCATCAACCTGACTTGCTGTTTCAATCAAAATAGTCTAGGTTACACTGCAGTAAGAAACAATCCCCAAATATCAGTGGGCTGAAACTAAACAACCAAAGAAGTGTGTGTTTTTGGTTCTGGCCACATGTCCTTTTTAGGATGGAGATGAGGGATGTGAGCTATGCTGCATGTTGTCCTCACTCAGACTCAGGCTTGGTAAAGACTCCATCATCAAGTGGCATGCTGCTGGTTACTATGGCAGGAGGAAGGGGAGTGCTTGAAAATCTTTCAGTTCAATGTTGTGGTCCTGAAGTGACCTACATCACTTCTGTCTTCAACGCTTTGACCAGAATTAGTCTCATTATCCTACTAATGGAGAGGTGGCAAACAAGTATAATTCTCCCTTGTGGCTAGAAGGGGAAAAGAACCAGCCTTGGAAGGGCATTAGACATCTCTACCACATCTGAGGAACAAATTGACTGTCAGAGCAAAGGTCCAGGTATCCCACCTTGGCAAATGACATGATTAACCCCAGAGCTGCAGATTCTGAGCTCACATTTGACCTGATTCCCTCTACTCACCCCAAGCTGGCAGCTGTGGCTTTGCAAACATGGATAATGCCTCTGTGGTCAGAACTGAATTGAATATTGGCAGTAACAGAACCTGTAAGTTACAGTCCTTTTGTGTATCCATGCCTAAGTTAATTCATATTGAATGAAATGTACACTCATTTTATTCTTGGGAAAGAAATGATAACATAAAAGCTACTCCACCTATTAACTCAAGGTTTTCTATAAGATTTTTATTAATTATTGTGCCTGTCCTTCCATAAGCCTGAAACTGATTTTATTTTTCAGTTGTGATAGGTTTTGATACTTTGAATGTGGGGAGCACACCAACTGTGCATCTTTTTTTTTTTTTTTTTTTTTTTTTTTAGAGATTCATGCTTAAGGCAAGAGAAGTACAGATATCTCTAAAGAATATAGTAACCTAGTTCTATTGATTATCACAGGCAAAGAATGCTTGTGGCTTTATGTCTTGCCTAATCTTGACTGTGCACCAAAATCACCTGGCAAAATTTACATACTTTAACATATTCCTGGCCCTGACTTTCAGAGTTTGCAAGTGAGGAGGTTTAGGGTGAAGCCCGAGCATCCATATTTTTAATGTCATCAGGTCATTCTGATGGGCAGCCAGAAGTGAGAACTGCTACCCTGACATGTTGTGTGAGAGAAACTTAATAATTTTGAACTTGTTTCTGGAAACAGTTATCTAAATCTCATTTTGTAAACATCTTCCAAGCTTAAGGATAAGACCATCCATTTTGTCAAACAATCCATTTTTTCAGTATTTCTGGTTCTCTTATGTGAAAAACATTGAAGTTATTAATAATTAAGAGAGTGTTTTAGAACCCTGTCATTCTCTGTATGTTTCATACTCTGGTTTATGAGTCAAATAACTAGGGAATATATGTATCCTCAGCGTGCTGCACAAGGTCACATTAAGTGTGCATGGATCCCATTAACATAGTTACCCTAAGTTAGGATTTACCAAAATAATGGGGAAAAAAAGTTGTAACTGACGATTGGTTTGTCTGCTCTTATCTCTTTCTTTAAAACACCATAGTCATGCATGAAACATGTTTTTTAAATCATATTCTGAGTTTGGAAACAAGGGTTAAAATGATTCCTAGAGAGAAAGCACAAGCGAGCAAGCATTGGAAACTCCAGTTAGGAAGCTACTATACAGAAATCCATGTGATAATAAGTTTGCTCTTCTCTTTCTATAAAGGACATTCGCTTCATCCTTTTCAAGGCTACCAGTTGCAGGCGTGTTATTTTGAAAGTGATTAAGACTGAACATCATTCTGATGTCCATAGTTCAGTATAATAAATTAAATACACATGCTATGAAAGTTTGTCAGTAAATATTATACTTATCCATTTTTTTGGTTTGCTTTAAAATATTCTTCAACTTATGTGGAAGAGTATTAAGTGGAAGTAAATAAATGCTGATATTGTCAAATACAAATCTGGACGTAGGTGAGGAGGGACTTTATTCAAAAGGATCATTGCAAGAGGGACTAGCGCTATAGGGAGAATGCTTCAACCATGAGATCTATAAACATTTCCATGGTCAGGTAGACAAGGTCTTTTCTTTTATAGGGGGCAGTGAACAAGGCTAGAAAAGAAGCTGGGTGTGGAGAAGCAGGATGGAAAAGTGGCATGATCACATGATCATACAGTTGATTATAGAATGTTTTTCCCCTAAGCTCAGTCAGTGCTCTGATGGGACTCTTAAGGAATGGTTGTATGTTCACTCAGGCTGAATGTGCGTCAAAGTTCAGAGGCCTTGGAGAAGGACAGAAGCTTTAGTTAAGCTGGTTCAAGCCAAGGTAGTAGATATGTTTTCTACATTGGTCAATGGGTACAGACATTTCAGCTAATCATTTATGAAGCAAAGAAAGGGAATTTGAAGGCTCTGTGTCAGGACTTGTCATAGGGGGACACCTCTGAGTCTTATCTAAGTCATACAGGAAAGGCAGTGAACTTTCAGAACACAAAGGGTAGGGAGGTTTATTTAATCATCTCTGTTTTCCAGGTTCACAGGGCTCAGATAAAGTTCACCATTGTCACTATAAAGCAATCAGATCTAGCTGATTCTCATACAATAATAGATACCATTTGGTGATGGCCTGGCCCTCGACTGAGCACTTCACATGTTTACTTCCTTTCAGCCCTTTGTGGTGTGAATGATTATCCATTTTTCAGGTTTGGAAATAGAGGCTTAGAGTGTCTCAATATGTCATAGGGATTTAGTGTTTTATGTGGAATTCAAACTTGGGTGTCCATACTACACAGGTCAAATTTGTAGGCTATAGAGTACATATTTAAGAAAAAAGTCACTCAATCATTAATAATAGTATTGAATTTAACACTGGAACAAAGAAAAATGCTGTATACAATCTCAGATATGTATTTTATGTTCCGAGAAGCAGAGATTGAGTGAGAGGAAGACAGAAATGAGGAGTACCTTAAGGCTGAAATATTTACAAAAGCATGACTGTTAAGGAATGCACCTCCCAAGTGAACTTCTCTGATTCTCTTGATTTTAAACATTATGGCAGGCTCTATTCCTTCCCTTTGAACCATGCTGTGAGATCATGCTGAGAAAGTTCTCTCTGCAGTCTGCTAACTGACACTTACAGGGGATTTAAAATTTTTCAGTTCATATACGAATGAGCGTATTGTATCCAGAACCTACAAATTATAATTTTTGTCAATGTATGGTTTGGAAATGTTTCAATTAAAAATGAAATGAAAATTAAAATGTGACTAGGACTTTAAGCTAAATTGTTTGTAAGGACAGTAATACGTGTTATTAGAACATCTAGCTAGCATCTAACCGTGGAGTTGAGAATTGCAAGGGAACTTAAAGGTCATGGAATCCAACCTCCCACATAGTGCAGGAATTCCCTTGTGAAGACATCCTTAGCACTGTTTCAATATCTTTAGTGTTGGGAAGCTCACTCCAGGGGCAGACATGCCATTTTTGAATAGCCCTAATTATTGAAAATTTTCTGATACTGAACTGACAAAGAGCTATGAAACAAGAGTATTTTATTTTAATCAGTACTTTGAAAATCTAAAAGGAAATAAATGCAAAATATTAAAAAACATCTCTAAATTTAATACTAACTCCACGGGGCAGAATTAACCTTAGTGTCACTCATTATTTGGTGATGTAGTATTGCTTCCCTCATAAACCGTAATTTCTGTGTCATAGGTTTTTCCTGTTTTATTTGGTTTGCAAATAAATTCTGGTGTGAGGGGGATGTGTGTTTCAGGGGAAAAGTATGCATTGTCACAAATAGCACATGCTTCTGGCTGTTCCTTGTCTTTGAGCTATTTGTACAAACTGAAGTAAATTCTGTCTTGTTCCATGGAGTTTCTACTGATTTCCCCCCCAAATGTAGATAAACCATTTTTGCCCCCATTTGTAATTCACTCCATGTACTCCATAGAAATTTTTCCTTTAAACCAGTGATAACATCTGTCTGGTTTCCTCATTTAATAAGTACAAATAAAATTTTTAATATTTGTTCATTTTTATTTTATTAGTCATTATATTATTTTTTATGAAAATTATCTTTTAAAAGTTTTGGAGGTCTTCCAGTAAGATGCCCAATGGGTTCACCTACCACAGCAAGGTAAACTTCCTTAATGTGCAATTTAAATGTTACTTTTCTTGGGTTCCAAAGGTGAATCCTTAGTGGTTTAGAAATTTGTTGATTCTGTTTTTCTTGTTTTTTTTTTTAAATTATTTTTGTTTTTTTAGAAGATTTATTTATTTATTTGAGAGAGACAAAGCATGAGCAGGGGGAGGGGCAGAGGAAGAGGGAGAAGCAGACTCCCCGCTGAGCGTGATCCCAAGACCTGAGATCATGACCTGAGCTGAAGCCCAATGCTTAACCCATCAAACCACCTAGGTGCCCCTCTTTTTATTTTTTGTTCTGCTAATTTTGTGTTTTGGTTTGGTTTTGGCCAGTAAATTATTTCCCATTGCTGGCAGGAGAGGTTGGAAATCTTGTTTTATGATCTAATCATTAAGCCAAGTTATTTCCCATCATTGGCGAGCTGGTTTGTAATTTGACTTCATAGTCTTACCATTTGATGAGCTCTGTAAATGCATTAATGGTTTATAGAGATCTTTCTTGGGGGCAAGATGACAGAGAATCTGGTTTGTTGACCTTTTTTGTATTGTCCTAGTTTGAGCTCAAATCAATTATGAATTTCACACCCCCAAGAGAGGTTATCTAGACTGGTGAGTTTTATATTTCTGTTTATGGTGACTCACGGCTGAAATCTAAGAGTAGAAGTTATAAACTTTCCCTGTATGTCTGCATGTGTACATGTCTGTAATTTTGAAAGGCCTTCACTTTTCATTGTGTGAATGTATAATAGTTTCTTACTTCTGGATGGTATTCCCAGATTAGACTATAAAATCTCTTAAAGGAACTCCATTCTGATTGGTTTAGAGATTAACAGGTGGTTGTCTAAATATGACTCAATTCCTGGAAATTAAAGAAATTTTACAGAAACTGGAAACATTTAAAAATTGTAAGTTCATACACAAATGAGGTAAATCTTTGGCATATGAGATTAGTTTAAACTAATCTAAACCTTTGGCATATGAGACTATTTTAGACTTGTTTTTTTGTGTGGCATTAAGTACAAATATACATTGTTCATTCTACATGGATACATTCTTCTTAAATTTAGCTTGAGGTTTACTAATTGAATACCAAGCATTACTTTTACTTAATGTTTAAAATTATTAAAAATTCAGTGATATGGAGAAAAAGGAAGTCTCTGGCTGTTGCTTATCGATAGAATCACTGTCTAAACAATATATGGACAAAATTGGCTCTGTGAGAATTTTAAAAAACAGTTAAGAGTTTGTAGTATACCAAGTGAGCACAATGGAAAGAAGAGATGCATCTAAATGCATAGGAAAATCTTGGCATTTAGCGTAGCAAAGCTCCAGTCCCTCTCTGGCATGTGACATGATAAGGAGAAAATAGCTAACTCCTGGCTTTTGCTAACCTAGGGAAAAAGAAGAGTAGAACATGCATCCATTTTTCTGGCCTTTTGGCAGGCTGCCTGAAGGACTGGTTTTTGTCTCACTTGATTGTGAGTGCTTATAGGAACAACAATTTGGACACTGTATTGGGCTGCTGAGAACAAAAATGAAAGCACCATGGCTTATTACAGCACCAATGAGAATATAGTACTACAAAAAGATACCAGAGGAGTGAAAGATTACAGGCTTCTGAGTAGAAATGGGAAAACCTCTTAAGGAAATTAAATGTATAAGCCCAAGGAGATGCATCCTCAGAAACGTTTTATGAGGTCCCTAAACTATCAGGCTGGTTGGTGAAGGTTTTCCGCTGTATGAAGTCAGTCCCTAAGGACTGGGTAAGGTGTCTATTTCAGATGCCCACATCTCTGTGAAAGATCATAAGGCATACAAAGAAATAGGGAATCATGGCCCAGTCAAAGGAACAAAACTAATGTCGAGGAATTGACTCTAAAGTAAGAGCTATGAAATACCTGAGAAACAATTTAAAATAATCATTTTAAGGATGTTCAATTTGCTGAACGAGAAAACAGACAACACTAAAGGTATAAGTAAGAAAATGATGCATAAATAAAATATCAACAAGGAGATAGAAACTATAAAGTATCAAATTGAAATTCTGGAGTTGAAGTATACAGTAATTAAATTGAAAAATTTACTAGAATTGTTCAAGAACAGACTTAACCAAGCAGAAGAAAAAAAAATCAGTGAACGTGAGACAGTTCATTTAAAATTATCAAGTCAGAGGAGAAAAAAAGAATGAAGAGAGCTTACAGAAGTTACTGGATACCATCAGGTGGACTAATAATATGAATTATGGGAGTCAACTGGACAGCATCAAGTGGACTAATACATAAATTGAGAGAGAGATAAAGGGCCAAGGGTTGATTTGAAGAAATAATGGACAAAACAAATATTTATAGTGAAAATACTGGCTTTTGTTTGATCTTGTTGAAAATTGATAATATAGAGTGATAAAATAGTACAGCTCTATTCAATAGAACTTTTGGCAATGATGGAAATATTTTCTCTCTGTAGTGAGCAGTAGAGTAATCACAAACTGTTTAGTTTTAAAACATTTGACAAGGGCTTTTGCATTTGTGAACTTGGATTGTTTTAAATTAAGTTTAAGGAGACACAAATGGCCACATATTGGACAGAGCAGATTTAAAGAGTGAAACTGACTTCAAAGAATTCTTACTAGGTTCCTCTGGTGGAAATTTTGTAACTATGTTACATGGTTTTAGAATGTTTATATTTGTATTTAATAACTCAAAAAGGAGAACTTTTGAAAGCATCCTTTAAAAATAATGATTTCAAGGGGCGCCTGGGTGGCTCAGTCATTAAGCGTCTGCCTTCGGCTCAGGTCATGATCCCAGAGTCCTGGGATCGAGCCCCACATAGGGCTCCCTGCTCAGCGGGAAGCCTGCTTCTCCCTCTCCCACTCTCCCTGCTTGTGTTCCCTCTCTCGCTGTGTCTCTCTCTGTCAAATAAATAAATAAAATCTTAAAAAAAAAAAATGATTTCAAGAATAGTAAACAAAAATTTATTCTAAAATTATAATCCATACCTTAAGATAATTTAGGGCAAACTGTTACAAAATATTTCACTTTTTGTACTTCATACATTAAATTAAATTGAATACAGTAGCATTCCTTGGAAAACAAATGGATTTCAAATGACAATTCCTAAAACTTCTGTATAACTGAGAGCTTTTTAAAATATAAAAATATATTGTACTTTATTGATAGTGATCTAAATGATTCAGGAAATGCAATATTGGGGGAAGCTAGATTTGAAATTTTATGGGTAAACTGAAAATATGAATGAACAGGTAATTGAAAGAGCCAGATAGTGTCATCCAGAAGTAAGAGTATTAATCATCCCAGAAAATAATCAGAGAAAAATACATAACATCAACAAACATTTATAAAAATGTATTCAATTATTCAATTATCCTATAGCTAGGGACTTGATTAATACTAAAGCATTGAACTTGAACCTTTACTTTTGAAAAGTGTTGAATTATGACTTCTGAAAAATACTACTTAATGTTCAAGCAAACCTAGGTTAATTGCTTATTGATGTAAATAAAGATTTTTAACCTTGACAGTCTTATTCTGGAGGTAGAAGGGCATAGACTATCTTATTCCTCTGTTTCACAAACCATGCAAGGAACAATATCATATAATCCCAGAATATCTATATTAGAAAGTATTTTTTGAGATTGTTTTGACCAATCTCCTGCTTTTATAACCATGCTTTTAAATTTTGGCATTGCTTAATAATAAAAATGCATTGTTTGATGTAGCTTGTTATGACTGGTTATAAAATATACGTTATTATTTCATTATGCAAATAGGAGGTGGATGGCAGATAAGGACACAAGATACAATTTTTATCAATTATTTGATAAAGTATAGGTATTTCACGCTTGTCACATTTTAATAAACCTCTCCAAAATTCTTGTGTGGAGTTGTCCTAAAGTGATTTATCTGCCGATTCATATATAGATTCCATTAAAAAGAATAATTAAAAAAAAAGTAAAATCATGACTCTCATGAATATGAAAAGAACATAGCATTAAAGATTTTATTTAGCTCACTAATTATTGAGGAAACCAGTAATATGTTACAGCTATTTAAAAAGAAAATTAACAAAACAAAAAAACCCAGATAAAGCCAATTAAGAACTCAGAAATGAATTTACAAATGGATGCACAATTCCTCACTATGCACAGTGTAGTAATGCAACTCCAGGAGGTGCCGTTCATTTATTTTTCTATGAACACGAATCATTTGCATTATAGTCAGTTGCCTACAGCTTACAGAGTGGTAAAATAACTTAAAGATAATGAAAAGCATGGGAGAAGCAGACGAACAAATTAATGACCTAGAAGACAGAGTAATGGAAAGTAATCAAGCTGAACAAAAGAGAGTAAAAAGAATTATGCAAAATGAAAATAGACTTTGGAAACTCAGTGACTCCATCAAACATAACATTCATATTATAGGAGTCCCAGAAGAAGAGAAAAGGGGGCAGGAAATTTATTGGGAGAAATAATACCTGAAAACTTCCTCAATTTGGGGAAGGACACAGATACCCAGATCTAGGATGCACGGAGAACCCCCAACAAGATCAACAAAAGCAGATCCACACCAAGACATATTGCAATTAAATTAACAAACTATAGTGATAAAGAAAAAATTTTAAAAGAAGCCGAACAAAAGAAGACAGTAACAAGGGAAAACCCATAAGGCTAGCAGGGGTTTTTCAGCAGAAACTTTCCAAGCCAGAAGTCACTGGCATGATATATTCAAAGTGCTGAATGGGAAAAATCTGGAATACTCTGTCCAGCAAGGACATCATTCAGGAGAGAGAAAGAAATTCCCGGACAAACAAAAACTAAGAGACACTCTGATCACTATACGAGTCCTGCAAGAAATGTTAGAGGGGACTCATTGAGTGGAAAGGAGAGATCAAAAGTGACAGTATGAAGGTAAAAAACAGAAAAGCAGTATAAATGAATATTTCTGTAAAAAATTAGTCACTGAACTCACAAAATAAAAGGAGGTAAAATATGACAATATATACCTAAAAAATGGAGAGAGAGGAGTAAAGAATGTGTTCAAACTTAAATGACCGTCAACTTAATACAGATTGGTATATGCAGAAGAGGTTATATACAGACCTAATATTAACAATACATCAAAAATCACTAAAAAGCATATAAAGAATAAAGAGAAAGAAATTTAAATATATCACTAAAGAAAATCAGCAAGCCATGAAAGAAAGGTAAGAAAGGATCAGAAAAAATCTTGAGAAACACCATGAAACAAATCCTGAAATAACAATAAACATGTATCTATAATTTAGAGAGAAATGGATTAAATGCTCCAGTCAAAAGACATAGGGTGGCAGAATGGATAAAAAAAACAAGACTCATCTGTATGCTGTGTACAAGAGACTCATTTGAGACCTGAAGACACCTGCAAATTGAAAGCGAGTAGATGGAGAAACATCTGTCATGCAAATGGATGTCAAAAGAAAGCTGAAGTAGCCATATCAAACGATATAGTAGCCACTTATATTGATAAGTAGCCACTTATATCGAACAAAATGAACATTAAAACAAAGACTGTAATGAGACAAAGAAGGGCACTATAATAAGGGGGACGATCCAACAAGAAGATATAAGATATGAATACTAATCTACCTCACACAGGAGCACCCAAATACATAAAACAGGTTTTAACAAACATGAACTAATCGATAATAATACAATAATAGTAGGGTACTTTAATACCCCACTTACACCAACGGACAGATCATTTAAACAAAATCAACAAGGAAACAATGGCTTTGAAGGACACACTGGACAAGATGGCTTTAACAGATATATTCAGAACATTCAATCCTAAACAACAGAATACACATTTTTTCCAGGTGCACACAGAACACACTTCAGAATAGATGTTAGGCCCCCAAACAAGCCTGAAAACATTCAAGAAGATTGAAGTCATACCATGCATCTGTTCTGACCACAACACTATGAAACTAGATGTTAACCACCAGAAAAAATCTGGAAAGACCACAAATACAGGGAGGCTAAATAACATGATACTAAACAATGAATGGGTCGACTTAGGACTTAAAAGAAGAAATGAAAAAGTACATGGAAACAAATGAAAATGAAAACACGATGGTCCAGAATGTTTGGGATGCAGCAAAAGTAGTTCTGAGAGGGAGATTTATAGCAATACAGGCCTACCTTAAGAAACAAAAATCTCATATAAACAACCTAACCTTATGCCTAAAGAAGCTGGAAAAAGAACAACAAATGAAGCTTAAAGCCAGCAGAAGGGAGGAAATAATGATAAGAGCAGAAATAAATGAAATAGAGACTAAAGAACAAAACAAAAAAAAGCCCAATAGAATGGATTGATGAAACCAGGAGCTGGTTCTCTGAAAAAAGAAATCAATAAAATTGATAAACCTCTAGCCAGACTTAACAAAAAGAAAAGAGAAAGGACCCCATAGAATAAAATGACATATGAGAGAGGAGAAATAACAACCAACACCACAGAAATACAATCATAAGAGAATATTATGAAAAACTATATGCTAACAAATTAATGGATTCATTCCTAGAAACATAAACTACCAAAACTGAAACAGGAGGAAATAGAAAATTTGAACAGATTGATAGCCAGCAAAGAAATTGAGTCGGTAATCAAAAAACTTCCAATAAACAATGGCTTCCCAGGGGAATTCTACCAAATATTTAAAGAAGAGTTAATACCTTTGCTGCTTAAATTATTCCAAAAAGTAGAAAAGGAATGAAAACTTGCAAATTCATTCTGTGAGGCCAGCATTACCTGGATACCAAAACCAGATAAAGGTGGGTGGGATATGAGTGAAGGAGGTGAAGGGGATTAAGAGTACACCTACTGTGATGAGCACTGAGTAATGTATAGAATTGTTGAATCATTATATTGTACACCTGACACTAATATAACACTGTATGTTAATTATACTGGCATTAATGAATTTATAAAAAACAATCATAGATGAAATTAGGAGGGCTTGTCTCCATCTAGTGGTCAGTGTATTATACTAATACTGTTATTCTAAAATCAAAATATTAGGGGCATTTTATTTTCTTAACTATAATGAAAAAGTACTTTAACCAAGATACTAGTGTAATTTTGTAATCATATCTGCCAAATTTGACAGTAATCAGCTAGAAGATAATATTTTTTTAAATTTTATTTTATTATGTTTGTCACCATACAATACAGCATTAGTTTTTGATGTAGTGATCCACGATTCATTGTTTTCGTATAACACCCAGTGCTCCATGCAGTACGTGCCCTCCTTAATACCCATCACCGGGCTAACACCCCTCCCCTCTAAAACCCCCAGTTTGTTTCTCAGAGTCCATAGTCTCTCATGGTTCGTCTCTCCCTCCGACCCCCCCCCCAATTTTTCCCTTCCTTCTCCTAATGTCCTCTATGCTATTCCTTATGTTCCACAAATAAGTGAAACCATATGATAATTGACTTTCTCTGCTTGACTGATACATTGATATATATGGCTTAAATATATTGTCCAAAATTCCATGAGGGTGTTTCTCTGCTCCCCAGAAAAAAGAATTTCTTCCTGTTAAATGTAATTTCATAGTTTGTCCAGGTACTTTTACTCATGTTGTTACAGAAAGATATATTAAATGATTTGATTTTATTTTCATATTAGGCATTTTATTTTGACACCTACATGTAAAACAACATTCATTAGCATATACTGAAGATTGATGACACTGTTTGGAGCTGTTCTTAACTAACAGAGTATTGTGTCTAAATCTAAAATACTGCTTACCAATTCCTTTTTTTTTCCCAAAGATTTTATTTGTCAGAGAAAGAGAGAGAGAGCGCACAAGCAGGGGGAGTGGCAGGCAGAGGGAGAAGCAGGCTCCCCCTTGAGCAAGGAGCCCGAATGCAGGACTCTATCCCATGACCCTGGGATCATGACCTGAGCCGAAGGCAGATGCTTAACCGACTGAGCCACCCAGGCGTCCCTAAAAACTAATTCCTTAAAAAAAAAAAAGACTCTAGGAAAAATGAGAACTATAGGGCAGTATCTCTCATGAACATAGATGTACAAATCCTGACCAAATACTAGCGATTTAAATCCAACAACACATTAAAAAACCATTCACGATCAAGTGGGATTTATTTCTGGATTGCAAAGGTGGTACAATATTTGCAAATCAATCAGCGTGATATATTAAGTCAATAAGAGAAAAGATAACCATATGATCATTGTAATTGATGCAGAAATAGCATCTGACAAAGTACAACATCCATTCATAGGTATAAACCCTCAATAAAGTAGGTTTAGAGGGAAAATGCATCAACATAATAAAGACCATGTACGAAAAACCCACAGCTAACATCATCCTCACTGGGAAAAAACTAAGAGCTTTTCCCCTCAGGTCAGGTACTAGACAAGGACGTGCACTCTCACCACTTTTATTCAAGGTAGTACTGGAAGTCCTAGCCACAACAGTCAGACAACAAAAAGAAATAAAAGGCATTCACATCTGTAAGGAAGAAATAAAACTTTCACTATTTACAGGTGACATACTATATATAGAAAACCTAAGAGACTGCATTTGCGTGCGCGCGCTCTCTCTCTCTCTCTCTATACATATATACACATACACACACACACACACACACACACATACATACATACATACATACACTGGAATATTATTAGACCATAAAAAAAGAAATTTTGCTATTTGCAACAACATGGTTGCAGAGTATTATGCTAGTATTATGCCAAGTGAAGTAAGTCAGTCAGAGAAAGACATATACCATGATTTCACTCATATGTGGAATTTAAGAAACAGAACAAACGAGCAAAGGGAAAAAGCCAGAGAGACAAGTCAACAGGCTGTTAATTATAGAGAAGAAACTGATGGTTTCCAGAGGGGAGGATGGTGGGAGAATGCTTAAATAGGTGATGGGGATTAAGGAGTGTACTTGGTGTAATGAGCACTGGGTGATATATGAAATTGTTGAATCACTATATTATATACCTGAAACTAATAAAACACTGTATGTTAAAAAAAAAAAAAAAGATAAAAGCAGGTATAACCCAGAAGAGTACAGTAAGAGCATACCCAGTAAACTTTTTCTGCCTATTTCAAGGATTTTAACAATTTTTCCTTATAGTCCCAATGAGGATGAAAAAAAAAGTTTTCTTCCTTGCCCTGTTCTCTTCACCCCATATTACGCGTTGTCTATCTGACTCATTTGTGTTTTTTGTTTGACCCTTAGAGTCATTTTAATATAAAAGTTCGATATTTCTACTGTTGAGTGTAGATAAAAAAAAGTCACTTTTCTAATTTTAAAAGGTTTAAAAACTTAAATATTTGTTTTTTTAATTGTAACCTTAGAGTTGACTCTTGAATAAAATAATGTTGCTTTGATAAGAGCTTCTCTGGGAAAATATCTCTAATATACATGGGATATAAAAAATTCTAAAAAAGTTCTTGTGATCTTTTATTGTTCTGTCAAATTTTAGGCAAGATTTTGAATTTGTGTGAATTTACTTAGTTAACAAATATTTATATAGATCATTAATAAAAGTTTTATCAATGAGAAGTAGCATGGGTTGATTTGTAATGATTAGCTTGTTTAGTTTGAAGGATACAACTTCAAAACTCTTACTAGGTTTTGAATAATTTATCATGCAATATTTAGGGCATACTTAAGCACACTTGTAGTTATCACCCAACTTCAGTAATAAAATATTGCAAAGCAGTCAAATTCTCTTCCCTGTGTCCCTTCCTGGATTCTCTCTCCTCTCCCAGAGATAGTTATCATCCTGAAATTGGTGTTTATTCCATGCATTTTTAATTATTTTTAAAAATATAGGTGTATATCCCTAAGCAGTATGTGGTATTGTTTTTACAGTTTTTAACTTTCTATAAATGGTATGATAAAAATATATATTCTGCAACATACTTTCGTTTGGCCCTGTGTACTTGTGAAATTTGTTCAAGCTAGTTAAGCATTGCTCCAGTTTCTTCATTTTAAGTCACGTATGGTAGTCCATTGTTAAATTCTATTTATTGTCAAATGATTGCCTACCCAGGAAATTGGAAGAATGTGGTAAGAAACCCAAGTTGAATAATATTCTAATTATTTTAATTACTTTCAGGACTATTACAATAAGTTTATTATCAATCAGTAAGAAAAAAAGTCATATTTAATACGGAGCATGTATCAGTTTCCTGTTGCCTTTGTATCAGTAATTTAAAAATAAGTAAATATTGTGCTGATTCAATAGTAAAGTGCTTTTTATCTCAATTTTACATAATTTGGAGGTAATATATTAAGTAGGAAAAGTAAGAATATCAGTATTGACTAGTGATGTATGAGGCAGGAGACGTGCAAAATAGGGGATTGTTAGTGAGGTTCTGGTCTCAATCATGATGAAGTGACTTGGTTTGTTGTGCCTAAAGATCCTGTCTAATGGGTTGTGTCATCTTAACTGGCCACACTGGTGAAAAACGTAAAAACAAGTTAATCGTAATGATATCTCTCAAAAGCTTATCAGTTAGCCAGTTAGCACCTTAGCCCAAAAGTTTCTGGCCATCTGGCTCTTACTCCACCTTACCCTTAAACAAAATATGTGAGAAGTGTATCTGGTACTAATTACCTGTGATTGCTATGCCATGTGTGGTCTTGTTATAATAAAGAGGGCATTAAGTATGTAAAACAACACATGTTAAATTGGCCAAGTGAGTACAACACAGCAAAAACATATACTCTTTCTGCAGTGTTCCATTATGAATGAAGAAACAATGTTGGAGTTGTGGAGATAGAAGGTTTGGTGATATTACAGATGCAAGTCATGGATATTCATGTATGTTGTCCTTTGTGCAAAAATACTTTTTAAACAGTGTACATCATTTCTTGCTAGGAAATTTTCTCAGTTTTGTTTGAAACACTGATGTTTCTATGCTAATCGAACAGTAGATATTTCTGTTGTATTACAGTCTAACTAGAACTTGGTTTTCCTTTTTTTTTTTTTTAGACAGGAATTTTATGTGATAGTGATTATGTTGTCATGGAAAGGAGACTGGAACTGACAACAGTTAACAAATACAGCTCTTTTATTACCTGTTTCCCAAACAGTCTTAAATTTACCATTTGACAAATTCAATCGTACTTTATAAGGAGCAACAACTGTGTATGCACAGTGCCTTTTTTATATACTATATTTACATTAAGACATTTAGGTTTAAAAGAAGTTATTTCTATTAACTTGAGGATTTTTGATTATAAAGACAAAGGCAGTGTCTGAATTTTCCTAGTTTAAATAATATACCAAGTACCATATTATTTTATTGTACTATTAGTATAATGCTACTAATATATTATTAGGGTTTAATTACTTTTTGCCTATATATTAAAATGTATATATGAAACTTTCTGCCTATATATTAGAATGTATATATGAATTTGCATTTGCATAAAAATGCATATTAAGTTCTAATATTTCATAGATAAGGCAAAACTATATTCACATGAGAATACATATTGAAGATTCCACATCTACAAGCTTTAAGGTGAATAAACATTTTAGTGATATGGAGAACAGAATTTTTAATAATGATATTATGAATGCTAAAATATTTGTGCATTTTTGTCACAGTATCTGTATCTACATTAAGAAATTGTTATATTTGCAAGTGAAACATTTTCATCTGAACTTGAAAGGCGAGGCTAGAAATTAGCTACTTGGTACTGTTTGGAATGAAGCACTTTTTTTCTTTTCCTGAAGATACTATTTTTCACTTATTTCCTCTTTTCAGCATCTTTCAAGTTATTAATCAGATTGCCTAAGGGAGAAACCATCTCCCAAAAAATTGTAGTAATTTCTTCAGGGGCTTTTCATACTTGGCTTCAATTTCTCTTACCCTTCCTAATAGATGCACCCTCTTTGTTCACTTTTCTAAAGGAAGCATTGTAAGCAAACTTTCCTATAGGGCATATACAATATCTCGTGTTGTCCAAATTTTCTTCTTAGGTTAGACACTTAATTACTAAAAGAAGTTTTTTTTTCTCTTTTTTTTAAGATTTTGAGAGAGCACACTTGCTCCGGATTGGGGGCAGGGCAGGAGAGGGAGAGGGAGAAACTGCCTCAGTGCAGAGTGCGGGAGCCAGATCCCAGGACCCTGAGATCACTAACCTAGCCACAGTCAGATGCTTAACTGACTGAGCCACCCAGGCACCCCATAAGTGTTTTTTATCATCATCTATTCTCCTTCATCACTACTACAAATCCTCTATATTTTCTTAAATAGGAGAGTATATTGGGAATCCATTTCCAATGCCATACTGCTTGAATTTAGTTGTGGATGGGTTTTTTTCCCTCCTAATCCCTATAAACTCTGAATGGTGTTTGAAGAGAACTTGCCTTTTTTGTTTGCTTTGTTTGGTTGTTAAGCTTTAATGGTAAGATGGTAAATGATCAGGGAACATAGATAAAAGAAAATCTTAAAAAGGCATGGAATCCTCATTCAGTTTGGAACAAACACCTTAGCTTAAATGTCTCTGCCACTTAACATATTTAAGTTCTTTGATGGGTAAACACTTGTCCACAGTCTTGAATTGAGTAGGCCTTGAAACTCTCAGACATTTTTAAGATGAATTTTGTTTCGGATCATGCATTGCTAAATGGTGTGTTTGATTTCAGAGCTGTTTATTAACACTTTGTTCCTCAATAAAATATCTGTAACCATATTTTTGGGTCGATATTAGTACAATTTAGTTTGAAGACAGAAATAGGTAATTTTCAATGTAGAACAATTTATTTTACTTAATATCTTAGACTTAGCTTTAGAAAATGATTCGTTATATTTAAATTTTTCAAACACTTGAAGCACCAAGGAAAATAATAGAGAATAATTTTATGCTATTGATTTCAATTTGTGTAATACAGGATGCACTTATTTTTTCTACTGGGCAAACTTTTTTTTTTTTTTTTTTACACTTACCTTGTGTGACCTTGTTAAATCCGTTAGGTTTTCTCATTAGCTTAGCAATTCTGAACAACACCTTTATTTTGACATTATATTTGGTTTCAAAATATGTTATTGGATCATGCCTGGATAATTGATAAACCACTGGGGTGCTTTATATGTATCCACTTTAGTTATTTTATGATGAAGTCCCTCATGAGATAGGTTAGTTAAGGTGAAAATTGCTCCTATCAGTTTAGGTCCAAGAACTCTTGTCAGTCATTCAAGCTGCAGTCGTAATCTCATGGAAAGCACTGTGGTAGCTTGTTTATGAATGACTGATGGTATTTCATTTTGTAATTAATGATATCTGAAAACAAGTAATGGTATTTGTACTCCCAGCTGACAGCAGTTCTTAGTGAAATACAGAATGACTTCTCCGCATATTGTATTCATTAAGAGTGTTGTAATTGCCCTAGGATAAGTAGTTTTAGTTGGCGTATATGAATAACCGATTCAGAAATGCTTCACAAAAATTCATCATTATGGTAACTTATTGGGTTATCCTATAGAATCTGAAATTAGCAAACCCAGGCAGGATTCATAAAGGAGAGAATATGGAATAGGAATACTTTCAGAAGTAAGGCAGAACTTTGAATCTAGTCTCAGTGGCTACTTTGTCTCTTGATTTAATTCATTCTCATATGTTCATTCCACAAGTGTTTTATTGAGAACACTTGTGTGTGCGTGTGCGCGCACGCGCCTGGGCCAGGCACTGGAACTATATCATGGAACAAGAAAGATTTGATTTTTAAAAAAATATAACATGTAATTCACATATTGTACAATTCACACATTTAAAGGGTACAATTCAGTGATTTTTTTGTATATTCACAGAGTTGTGCAACCACCACCACAGATAATAATTAAAATAATTAAAATAATTTTAGAATACCCAGAAAAGAAACCCTGTACCCATTAGTAATCACTTTCTTTCTCCCCTCCCCACAATGCCTGGAAACCACTAATCTGCTTTCTGTCACCATGGATTTGCCTATTCTTGATATTTCATGAAAATGGACTCACATCTCATCTTTTATGACTGGCTTCTTTCACTTAGCATAAAATATATCCTAGATATTTCATTCCTTTTTATTGTGGAATAATATTTCATTATATGGTAATAGCACATTTTATTTATCTTGTCATCATTTAATGGACTTCTGGGTTGTTTTCATTTTTTCTTTTGGCTATTATGAATAACAATTCTTTGAACATTCATGTGCCAGTTTTTGTGTGGAGATATGTTTTCATTTCTCTTGGGTTTATACATAGGAGTAGAATTCTATTTCATAAAGTAAATCTGTTTAACCTTTTGAGGAGCTGCCAGACTTTTTCAAAGAAGCTACACTATTTTTCATTCCATTCCCACAGGTTCTTGTCAACACTTATTGCTCTCTTTGATTATGACCAGCCTAATAGGTATGAAAGGGTATGGCATTGTGGTTGTAATTTATATTTCTCTAATGGCTAATAATGTTGAATACCTTTTTATGTACTTATTGACCATTTGTATGGCTTTGGCCATTTTTAAATTGGGTTATATGTGTTCTTGTTGAAGTGTAAGAATATGTATTCTTTATGTATTCTAGATAAAGTTCCCTTAAATATAGAGTTTAAAAATATTTCTCCATTCTCTGGGTTGTTCTTTCACTGTCTGGGTGGTGGTCTTTGTAGCACAAGAATTTTTAATTTTGATGAAGTCCAGTGTATGCATTTTTCCCTTGTGCTTATAGTTCACAGCTAAGAAGACTGCCACACCCAAGGTCACAGGAATTTTCTCCTATAGTTTCTAAGAGTTTTATAGTTTTTTTTTAAAGATTTTATTTATTTATTTGAGAGAGAGGATGAGAGGAGAGAGAGAGCACATGAGAGGGGGGAGGGTCAGAGGGAGAAGCAGACTCCCTGCTGAGCAGGGAGCCTGATGCGGGACTCGATCCCGGGACTCCAGGATCATGACCTGAGCCGAAGGCAGTCGCTTAACCAACTGAGCCACCCAGGCGCCCCAAGAGTTTTATAGTTTTAATTCTTACATTTAAGTCTGTGATTCACTTTGATGTAATTTTTGTCTATGGTGTTAGGAAGAGGTTCCACTTCATTATTTCACATGTGGATATTCATTTTTCCCAGCTTGATGTCTATTTTTCAGATGTGAAGAAGAGTCCCCTGAGGTTCTTGTTAAAATGTAGATTGTGGGTTAGTAGTGGGGTCTGAGAGTCTGCTTTTCTACAGAGCTTCCAAGTGATGCTGCGGATAGTGACCCCGGGATTATGTTTCTACTAGCAAGGAGATAGACAACTACTGAACAAGTAATTGCACATGCATTCTAACTACATCTGTTTTGATTCCATCTGTGGACTGGTTTTCTTTACTGCTCCTGGTATGTGGGAGATGATAACTTCTCTACTGCTTCTGAGTTCACATTCCATTAGGTGAACTTACAAATTGAAGATTGCTTAGTAGTATCACTAAGGCTGAGTTTTTAATTCCCAGCTAAGATCACTGGTTAGCTCCATTGGGACCAGATATTCAGCTCTTATACTTACCAACTGTGGTTAGGGTCTGGCTTGTAGATGGCTCATTGTGTAGGTGGCAACTCTCAGTGAAGAGGGTTGAAGGTTGGCTAGAGACTGAATACTCTTCTAATTTCAGAAATATCTGAGAATCTTTCACCTTTAAATTTGAGAATTTCTACTTGGTAGTAAGAGTGAGAAAATCTTCAAATAACTATTAATGAGTAATTCTGGGCTGAGAAAGGGGAAATAGAGTTTTCCTTGATTACCAGTTAACCTCCACATTTCATCTTCAGCAATGCTGGGTGGTTTCTGTGATTTCAGTAAGGGCTCTTAATGGAAGGCAGGCAGTCCTGGTGCAAATACCTTGGAATGGGCAATCACTGGAAAGGTACTGAGCCTTTGTAGAGGCTTTCTTTTTTATAGACTGAGAATAATAGCTGTTCTGCGTAGACATTTTAATGACTTTGTTTCTGGAACAGAGTGTAGGTGCTGAATGTGTTAGTTTTCCTGCCTTCCTACTTCCAGAAAAGACTTTTTGTGATTTACATATAAATGACCAAGTATAATAGGGCCATTAAGGATAAAACAAAAGCTGTCTAATGGAAAGAGAACATAGTTCTTATACAAAATCAAGGCTAAAGATGGCTACTGTAGGTGAATAAAAATTAAACTATGAGCTTTTTGGCAAACATGGTAAAAAGGAAAACAATTAGATAGCTCTTAATATGTACAGATAAAAGTATACTATTTTGTTAGAAAATATATTTCTTAAAATTAAAGTTTAATGATTTAGAATGACTAATAAGAAAAATAGAATGATCTAATTGGCAATGTTTAAAAAATATCAGATGGCAGAGTTTTTTTTCTATTATGGTCCATAAAATTCTTCTAGCTTCTGCCCATTGCCCAGTTCCAAATTTTTAGGTATTTGTTAAATCAGCATCCCACTTTCATTTACCAAAATCTGTATTAGTTTCCTATTGCTGCTATAACTGAAGGCAACAGATTGTATGTCATAAAACATCATAAGTTTATTATCTTACAGTTCTGGACATCCAAAGTTCAAAATAGGTCTCGCTGGGCTAAAATCAGGTTATCAGAAGGCTGAGTTCTTTGTCCAGGCTCAAGGGAGAATCTGTTTCCATGTCTTTTATGGTTTCTAGAGTTTGCCTGCCTACTTTGGCTTCTTGTCTTTTCCCTCCATCCTCAAAGCCTGCAACACCAGCCTAGTCCTTATCACTCTGCCATTTGTATTGGTTCTCTTCTGCCTCCCTCTTCTCATTTTATGGACGACTATGATTATTTACCTTCCTATTCCAGGGTAATCTCCCTATTTAAAAGTCACCTGATGGGTAATCTTAATTCCATCTAGTACCTTAATTTCCCTTTGTCATGTAAACTAACACACAGATTTCAGGAATTAGGACATAGGCCTATCTTTGGGAAGTGGGGGAACATTATTCAGCCTATGATAATGACTACTTGTGATACTAATCCTTGATAAAGTCTGTGAACATCATACCCATTTCTGGTTGTGTAAGGTATTTCTGTAAGGGGGCTTAATTAAAAGAATCCAAGTACATAGCATTTCTGTAGTTTTATATGATCTAAGAATTAAGAGATTTTAGAGAAATGGATATTTAACTGTGGCCTCTTTGCACATTCACTTATTATTTATTTAATTTATTTAAAGATTTTATTTATTTATTTGACAGAGAGAGACACAGCGAGAGAGGGAACAGCAGCAGGGGGAGTGGGGGCACCTGGGTGGCTCAGTTGATTAAGCGACTGCCTTCGGCTCAGGTCATGATCCTGGAGTCCTGGGATCGAGTCCCACATCGGGCTCCCTGCTCAGCGGAGAGTCTGCTTCTCCCTCTGACCCTCCCCCTTCTCATACTCTCTCGCTCTCTCATTCTCTCTATCAAATAAATAAATAAAAAATCTTTAAAAAAAAAAAAAAAAGAAGAAGAAGCAGGGGGAGTGGGAGAAGCAGGCTTCCTGCAGAGCAGGGAGCCCAATGCGGGGCTCAATCCCAGGACCCTGGGATCATGACCTGAGCCGAAGGCAGACACTTAACGACTGAGCCACCCAGGCGCCCCTGCCCTTTTAAATATTGGTTGTTGCACTTTGCCTTCTCTTCGGAATTATATATCTGGTCATTTGAGACAAGATTTGAATTTTTAATTTAGAATCATTTGAACGAGTTTTACCACATCTTTTTTTAAAAAAAAACATTCATTTGAGAGAGAGAGAGAGAGAGACAGACCACAAGCAGGGGGAGAGGCAGAGGGAGAGGGAGAAGCAGGCTCCCCGCTGAGCTGGGAGTGTGATGTGGGGCTCAGTCCCAGGACCCCGGGATCATGACCTGAGCTGAAGGCAGATGCCCAACCATCTGAGCCATCCAGGTGCCCCAGTTGCCCCATCTTTTTAATGGCTATTTCTGTTCACTGTCTCTTTTTTTTTTTTTTTAAGATTTTTATTTATTTGAGAGAGAGAGAGGGCATGAGGGGGAGGGAGAGGAGAGGGGAGAGGAGGAGCAGAGGGAGAGGGAGAAGCAGACTCCCTGCTGAGCAGGGAGCCCTAATCAAGTCTACATCCCAGGATCATGACCTGAGCTGAAGGCAGACACTTAACCACCTGAGCCACCCAGGTGGCCCTCTCTCTTGCTTTCTTATAAGTGGAAACCAGTAGTCTGTTAGTGAAAAGAGTGGACAAATACTTAGTTCAAGAATATTGACTTTTATATATCACATAATAAATATACTGGATCCCTTTTACAGTACAAAGAATAGTTGCCACAGTAGTATGCCAGTAAGCCTGCAAATAATTTTGCTAATCAACAACTACTAGGATTTCTTCATTAACCCACTCATCATCTACTGAGAATCTAATATTGGAGATGCAGTAGTGAGGCTTGGCTCACATGGTATCCAAAGAAAATTGGTTTGTTGGGAGAATAGTATGAACCTTATCAAACATGCTCCCCAAACTGTACAAGTGCATAATAATGTATTTTGTTTGAATATTTTTATTGACACAAAAAAACTTACTAAAACTTAAAATGATACAGATATTCAGTTTCAAATGCATTTAAAAATTTTTCTTCCCATTTTAACAATTTTATTATAAAATGTTTTACACCTATCAGAGGCAAAAATAATGATAAGTCACCTTGGCATCAAACTCTTTTATACCATGTGGTACATGCCAGGTTCCTTTTATAGCTGTGAAATCTGAGGTAGAGAGAAACTTACCTGAGGTCGTAAAACTCGTAAGTGGTATTGCTGGTTGAATCCAATAGTTTGGCAGTATGGCTTTAGATTTTATGCAGGTAAATACTAAATAAACTGCAGTAATAAATACGGATTATATGCACTAATATGAAAAACAGTGTTTTATCTAGCATTTATAGAATATATTCTGAGATGTCAGTATTATACGTTATAGCAATAAAAGATAATTTTGCTAAAACATAGTTGTAGGCTGACTGAATATTCATCATAACACAAGATCATTTAAAGAGAACAGCCCATAAATAAACCCACACTTATATGTATAATTAATCTACAACATAGGAGCCCAGAATATATAATGAAGAAAGAACAGTCCCTTTAACAGTGTTAGGGAAACTAAATGGGCACATGCAAAAGGATCAAACTAGACCACTAACTTATACCATACCAAATGAACTCAAAATGTGGATTAAAGACTTGAATGTAATACCTAAAACCATAACCTTCATAGAAGAAAACATAGGTGGCATACTCCTTGACACCGGTTTAGTGACATTTTTGTGTATCTGAATCCAAAGAAAGTGAAACAAAACCAAAACTAAAAAATGTGAGTAGATCAAACTAAAACCTTTGGCAAAGCAAAGAAAGCCATATTCAAAATGAAAAGACAACCTAGTAAATAGAAGAAGATATTTGCAAACCACATACTCAATAAGAAGGTAATACCCAAAATACATAAGGAACTCCTACTACTCAAAAACAAAACAAAACAAAACAAAAAAAAAACCCAAACGGCATGATTAAAAAATGAGCAAAAGATCTGAGTAGACAGTTCTCCAAAGAAGACATACAGATGGACAACAGGCACATGAAAAGATGTTCAACATCACTAATTATTAGGGGAATGCAAATCAAAACCATAATGAGATATCATCTAACACCTGTCAGAATGGCTATTATCCCAAAAACAGTAAGTAAAAAGTGTTGGGGAGGATATGGGGAAAAAGGGATGCTTCACATGTACACTGTTGGCAGGATCATAAATTGGTATAAACACTGTGAACACAGTATAAACATCTCTCAGAAAATTAAGATAGGAATAGCCTTATGATCCAGCTAATTCCACTTCTAGGTATTTATCTGAAAACTATGAAAATATTAATTTTAAAAGATATGTCTATCCCAATGTTTATTGCAGCATTTGTTTACAATAGCCAAGATATAGAAACAACCTATGTGTCCAGTGACAAATAAATGGATAAAGAAGATGTGGTACATTTATACAATGAAATGCTACTCATCCATAAAAAAGAATGAAATCTTGCCATTTGTGACATGATGTCAGATCTTGAGGGTAATATGCTAAGTGAAGTAAGTCAGACAAATAAAGACAAATACCATATGATTTCACTCATATGTGAAATAAAAAAACAAACAAAAATAACACAAAAACTCAGAGATATATAGAGAAGAGACTAGTAGTTACCAGAGGTGAAGGAGGTAGGGGATGGGAAAATGGGTGAAGAAGATCAACTCTATGGTGATGGATGATACCTAGACTTGTGATAATGATCACTTTGTAGTATATATAGATGTTGAATTACAAATCTATATACTTGAAACATAATAAATGGTTATGCTGCCACCTGCAACTAAAATATCAAAGTAAACAAATCTGTTTAAAATAAAAGGGAAAATCATTTCCCCTCTTATTCTCCTTTGCCCATACTTCAGAGATAACCACTCTTTTTTAAAATCAATTACAAGCTCATTCTGTTATAGTTTTGTTTTCGTTGAAACCTTGACCTTTAAATTGTATTGAGGGTGGATTTTACTTCACTTCCATAACTTACAATTTACTCTTTGTCTCCAATCAACTATCTTAGTCATAAAATTTTTTATATTCTTAAGATATGTAACATTTACATCCTTTGTGACTTTAAGCCTTCCATACACTGTGCATAGATTACTTTTAAAATTTTAAACTCTACAATAAGGGCATTTTCCATCTTACTACTATAAGTCAATGATTTTGTATAGCTGTTAAAAGCTATCTGTCCCTTTACTGGGTTTGGGGGGTTGTAAAAAGATAGGGAATGAAGAATGCAAAATGGTATATTGTTCAAACTGTCCACTCTGATCCAACCCTGTATTGATAGTACCTTTCCAGTATGATAGTGTGATGTTTCATACAATGCAGTGAACATAACCAACTGTATAAGTAAACCCATAAAGCCAGGAATGTAAACTGTGATCAAAATACCATTGATACTTGGGCGCCTGGGTGGCTCAGTCAGTTGAAAGTACTTTGGGTTAATTTATATATAATCCAGGTATAAGCCATGGCTCCACACAGCCCCAACACTATACAGAACAACATTCCAAAAATAATTGTTTCAGTAATCTTAATAATGTAATGTATACAAAAAAATATACATCATGACTTGCCAAAAGTTCCCCAGAAATCCTTGCTAAGAACTTCCACATTCATGTCTTTTTCTCATTGTCTAGATTAAACCACCTCACCCTTGTCTTTGATTTTGTCGTTATCATGACACTGTCTTTTTGCTACAAGTGGTTATTGGGATTTCTGCTGCCTCCCCACTTCTTAGAGAACTCAGAAGTTCCATGCCTCATCCTCAACCCATGGGTTTCCCACAGAGAGAAGTTAAAGAAACCTCCAAATAATAGTAGTTCTTCCCTTACTCTGATTTTCATTGTGGAGAATGTCTAGTAAATAAAAATTTACACCACTGTCTTCTCTGTATCATTTAATAAATTGGTAATAGTGCAGGTTTTATCTACCCTTCAAGACTTAAGAAAAATTGAGGGTAGGGAGCACTTTCCTTACTCATAGCTTAACCTCTTAGCAATTCCCTAATATATTTATTTCATGAATAAGAGAAAATATCTCAGCTATACTTCTTTAAGGTTAAATACCCAATAGCCAGGTCAGGTTCACTCTCAAACTTGTAATAGAAGTAGATTGTCATTGGCACCTAACATAGATTCTTAAAGCCCTTATTCCTTCTGTATGTGGTGTTTAAGAAGGTCTAGACGAAATTACTTTCTTTGCTTTCTTTCCTAAGCATGCACTTTTTCTACCTCCTTGATATACATGACAGTGGCTTAATCAAATAAAGTAAGTTATATTTATATGTTACATAATAGATTTTGTTACTGGAAGTGGATAAGACAAAGCCTAATCAAATATCTTAACATTGGTATTTATTAAGAGTTACTTAATGGTGACTAACATAACAAAATTTTAAAAAGTTACTTAAATAAATATATTCTCTTGGTAACATATAACATGTCCATATAATGCATACATAAGAATTTTAAAAATTACATCTCTGTGTTTTTTTACATTTAAAACATTTCTGAAGAAAATTAAAATATAAACGCATACAAGAATATGTGTGTGTATATAGTATATATACACAGACACACGTTTCCTTTTCTCTCTCACACACAAAATAGCCATGTAGTTACCTTCTTTCTACACAGACTTCCATTGACGATACAGAGTAACAGAATGTACTATCTTGCTGTCATGTTCAAGCATCGTCATAATCATCATCATCACAATAATGATAATAGCTACTACCTACTATGCTATTATATATCTAGCACTAATTTAAAACATTTATAAAAATGAATTCATTTAATAATCATAAAAAATATGAAGTGAATTGAGTACAGGTAAGCCCGAGGCCACACTGTCTATAAGAGATTTAGATAGAAAAATACCAGGAAAATTGCTCTGGAGTTCCCAGTAATAATTTCCAGCATTTTTACTTGGAACAGTATACATAACACTTTGTGTGGAGTTCAGAATTATTGCTGTTCATTCTAGCCATGGTTCTCACAGTGGGTGCTTATTTGAGCTTCAAGTATCAGAGTCAGCCCCTGTGTCATTGAGTAGAGAAGGTGGCTGTGAATCTGACAGGCCTTAGCTTTATTACTGGTAGAGTACTGTAATCATTACCACATTCTTAGCATTAGAAATGAGTGAAAATTTAAATATTTACATAAAAGAAGTTGCCTTTTAGGTTTCTCTGTTCTTTGGAAAGTCTCAGTTCTTTTTTTTTTTTAATTTTTTATTATGTTAATCCCCATACATTACATCATTAGTTTTAGATGTAGTGTTCCATGATTCATTGTTTGTGCATAACACCCAGTGCTCCATGCAGAACGTGCCCTCCTCAATACCCATCACCAGGCTAACCCATCCTCCCACCCCCCTCCCCTCTAGAACCCTCAGTTTGTTTTTCAGAGTCCATCGTCTCTCATGGTTCGTCTACCCCTCCGATTTCCCCCCTTCATTCTTCCCCTCCTGCTACATTCTTCTTCTTCTTTTTTTTTCTTAACATATATTGCATTATTTGTTTCAGAGGTACAGATCTGAGATTCAACAGTCTTGCACAATTCACAGCGCTTACCAGAGCACATACCCACCCCAGTGTCTATCACCCAGTCACCCCATCCCTCCCACCCCAACCCCCACTCCAGCAACCCTCAGTTTGTTTCCTGAGATTAAGAATTCCTCATATCAGTGAGGTCATATGATACATGTCTTTCTCTGTTTGACTTATTTCGCTCAGCATAATACCCTCCAGTTCCATCCATGTCGTTGCAAATGGCAAGATCTCATTCCTTTTGATGGCCGCATAATATTCCATTGTGTATATATATATATATATATATATATATATATATATATATATATACCACATCTTCTTTATCCATTCATCTGTTGATGGACATCTTGGCTCTTTCCATAGTTTGGCTATTGTGGACATTGCTGCTATAAACATCGGGGTGCACGTACCCTTTCGGATCCCTACTTTTGTATCTTTGGGGTAAATACCCAGTAGTGCAATTCTGGGTAGTATGGTAGCTCTATTTTCAACTTTTTGAGGAACCTCCATACTGTTTTCCAGAGTGGCTGCACCAGCTTGCATTCCTACCAACAGTGTAGGAGGGTTCCCCTTTCTCCGCATCCCCGCCAACATCTGTCGTTTCCTGACTTGTTAATTGTAGCCATTCTGACTGGTGTGAGGTGGTATCTCATTGAGGTTTTGATTTGGATTTCCCTGATGCCGAGCGATATTGAGCACTTTTTCGTGTGTCTGTTGGCCATTTGGATGTCTTCTTTGGAAAAATGTCTGTTCATGTCTTCTGCCCATTTCTTGATTGGATTCTTTGTTCTTTGGGTGTTGAGTTTGATGAGTTCTTTATAGATTTTGGATACTAGCCCTTTATCTGATATGTCATTTGCAAATATCTTCTCCCATTCTGTCGGTTGTCTTTTGGTTTTGTTGACTGTTTCCTTTGCTGTGCAAAAGCTTTTTATCTTGATGAAGTCCCAATAGTTCGTTTTTGCCCTTGCTTCCCTTGCCTTTGGCGATGTTTCTAGGAAGAAGTTGCTGCGGCTGAGGTCGAAGAGGTTGCTGCCTGTGTTCTCCTTTAGGATTTTGATGGACTCCTGTCTCACATTGAGGTCTTTCAGCCATTTGGAGTCTATTTTTGTGTGTGGTGTAAGGAAATGGTCCAGTTTCATTCTTCTGCATGTGGCTGTCCAATTTTCCCAACACCATTTGTTGAAGAGACTGTCTTTTTTCCATTGGACATTCTTTCCTGCCTTGTCAAAGATTAGTTGACCATAGAGTTGAGGGTCCATTTCTGGGCTCTCTATTCTGTTCCATTGATCTATGTGCCTGTTTTTGTGCCAGTACCATACTGTCTTGATGATGACAGCTTTGTAATAGAGCTGGAAGTCCGGAATTGTGATGCCGCCAGCTTTGCTTTTCTTTTTCAACATTCCTCTGGCTATGCGGGATCTTTTCTGGTTCCATACAAATTTTAGGATTATTTGTTCCATTTCTTTGAAAAAAGTGGATGGTATTTGGAAAGTCTCAGTTCTTATCTGCAGTTTTCTTTTTTATAAAATGAGGGCATTTGTTAAAACTATAAAGATTATTATAGCTCTATTTCTACAAATCTCTGATTTCCTTTAATTAGCATTTTATCACCAAATCTAATTCTCAAAAGGCTGACACAATACAAGATTTAAACCTACTGTGTTATTCTTTGCATTAAATCCAGGGGATCTATAGAAGGGAAAAACAGGAAAATAAATACATATTTGTATATATTTAACATATATATAAAACAGAAATATCTAATCTATACATTAGGTATCTAATATCTAAGTTTTGCCATAATGTTTCAACATGCATGCATATATTCAAATCAGACTTTTACTATTTATCATTTAAGTAAATCATATTTTGTAATTTTGGGAATTAGAGTTTGTAAGGAATGCAGTAATTAGACAATAGGGATTTTCATAGTGTGTTGCCTTAAGATTCTATTTTGATTTCCTTGGAAGTATACATTACTTCTTTGAAGTTTGTTTTTTTCTTGCATTTAGTTTTAGATAATTTCTCTCCCATTACATTTTTCTTCTATAGTTTCTGAGATAAACACATTTGATTTATTACTGAAATTTTTTTTTTTTAAAGATTTTATTTATTTATTTGAGAGAGAGAGAATGAGAGAGAGCGAGTACATGAGAAGGGGGAGGGTCAGAGGGAGAAGCAGACTCCCTGCCGAGCAGGGAGGCCAATGCGGGACTCGATCCAGGGACTCCAGGATCATGACCTGAGCCGAAGGCAGTCGCCCAACCAACTGAGCCACCCAGGCGCCCTATTACTGAAATTTAATAGGTTTCAATAGAGTTTAAAAATCATTTAGCAAGTATAACTTTTTCAACATTATAATTATCATCACTAATCTGTAGTTTGAAATTAATATACATACTTGTGTTTTTCCAAGTTTGTGGATCACATTATCTAGACAATGATGAGAAAAAAGGGCTTCTAGTTAATATTCAAAATGTAACTTAGAATTACTGATTTATGTTTGTTGGGGACCTTCATGTCTGTGAGCTTTTGAATATAATATTTATGATAACCGTGAAGCATATGGATATTAAAATTTTGCCAGAGAAATTACCACAAAACAGAACAAATCACAATATGATTCTTCTTTGTGTGTGTGTGTGTGTGTGTGTGTGTGTGTGTGTGTATGTAGATAGAAAATCTACCAAATGTTTAACAACGATTTTCCTACACTTGGCATGGGAGTGGAAGGGTAGATTCAGAATGGATTTCACTGTCTACCTTTTGTACTGGTGAATTAGAATATTTTGAACAAACATGCATTTCTGTAATAACTACCAAAATGTGTAATTAAGAATATTGACAATTCTGGGGTGCTTGGGGGGCTCAGTCACTTAAGCATCTGAGAGTCTTGATTTCTGCTTGGGTCGTGATCTCAGGATTGTGAGATCGAGCCCTGCTTCAGGCCCTGGGCATGGAGCCTGCTTAAGATTCTCTCTCTCCTTCTTGCACTCCTCTCCCCTCTCTTTCTCAAAAATAAAAAAAAATAAAAAAATAAAAAAGATTTATAATTCCTGCACTACTATAAATTCTGAAATCCAGACTGCATATTATAGGCAAAGAACAATTTGGAAGTAGATAAAATACTAGTTATTTCCACACCTACCAGATTATTTTTAGAAAAATAAATAAATTATGCTTAAAATATTTGTGGTGTCTATTTAGGCGAAGAATTTTATTTAAACCAGTGAAAAATTTATGATTTGAGGTTTTTCACTCTGTTAATTTTTTTTGTTTGATAAATATCTGTTACATAGCAAAAGATTAAGACAAATGGTCACACTGTGCTCTGAAGCTTACAGTGTAAGTCTTACGTATTCACCCAAAATTAGATTAATATTTATATTGTTTGATAATCAATGTTAGAGTTGTTTAAAGTAAACTTGGAAAGAGAAACTAAAATGGAACAGTTCAGAGAGTGAAATGAGTCCATTATTTTTCTTCTGTTGCAAGTATCAACCTTAGTTCTAAAAATAGCCTTGATGGTGCTTCAAGGAAAATATACATTTTCTCACCATTAAGATGTTAGCTGCAGATTTTTTGTAGATGTTCCTTATCACGTTGAGGAAGTCCCCCTCCATTCCAAATTTGCTGAGCCTTTTTGTCATGGAGGAGTAATGGATTTTGTCAAATGCTTTTTCTTTGTCACCTAATGCGATCATACGATTTTTCTTTTTAGTCTTTTGGTGTGGTGGGACTACATTGATTTTTAAATATTGAAATAGTACTGCGTGTCTGGAATAAATCTCACTTGTTCATAGTATATTATTTTTATGCATTGTTGGATCAGACTTGCTACTAGTTCATTCAAGATTTTGACATATATATTATGAGAGATACTGATATTTTCTTTGTTGTAATGTCTGATTTTGATATTACGTTAATATTGGTCTCATGGAATGAATTAGAAAATAGTCCCTTTGCGGGGTGCCTGGGTGGCTCAGTCATTAAGTGTCTGCCTTCGGCTCAGGTCATGATGCTGGGATCCTGGGATGGAGCTCCGCATCGGGCTCCCTGCTCAGCAGGAAGCCTGCTTCTCCCTCTCCCACTCCCCCTGCTTGTGTTCCCTCTCTCACTGTCTCTCTCTCTCAAATAAATAAGAATCTTTAAAAAAAAAGAAAAAGAAAATAGTCCCTTTGCTTCTGTTTTCTGATAGATAGAAGACTTTGTAACATCTCTTCTTTAAATGTTTGGTGGAATTCACTGCCGAAACCATCAATACTTTGTGCTTTTGTTATTGGAAGTTTATTAATAATTCAATTTTTTAAATAGATATAGACCTATTCTGATTATCTATTTCTCCTTGTATGAATTTTGGTAGTTTCTATCTTTCAAGGAATTGATCCACTTCAAATAATTTATTAGATTATTGGGCATGTAATTACTTATTGTATTCATTATTATTGTGTCTGTGGGATTAGTTGTTATGAACCATATTTCATTTTTTTGTGTGTGTGGTAACTGGTATCTTCTTTTGAGCTTTCTTTGTTGGCCTGGCTAGTGGTTTATCAACTTTATTGATGTTTTCAAAGAAGCAGGTTTTGGTGTTACTGATTTTTTTTTTTCCATTTTCCATTTTCATTGATTTCTGCTCTCAATTTTATTATTTTCTTTTTCTACTTGCTTTAGGTATAGTCTATTTTCCTAGGGTAGAAGCTTAGGTTATCAGGTTTTAGATCTTCCTCTTTTTCAGTACATGTACCTAGTGCTATAAATTTCCCTCTAAGCATAGCTGCTTTTGCTGCATCCCATAAGTTTTGTTAAATTGCATTTTCATTTAGTTGAAAATACTTAAAAATTTCTCAAGACTTCTCTTTGATGCATGCTTTATTTAGAAGTGTGTTGTTTAATTTTCAAATATTTGGATATTTTCATGCTACCTTTTTGTTAACTGGTTTGTAGTTTAATTCCATTGTCATCTGAAAATACAGTCCAAAAGATTGCTATTTTTAAAGAATTGTTTAGGAGTGTTTCATGGCCCAGAATGTGGTTTATATTAGTGAATACTTCATGTGAGCTTGAGAAGAATATGTATTCTCTTGTTTGATGAAGTATTCTGTAAACGTCAAATAGTTCAAGTTAATTGATGGTGCTATTCAGGTCAACTTTACCCTTACTGATTTTCTGTTAGCTTTGTTCATCAATTATTGAAATGAAATGATTAACTTCAATAGTGGATTTGTTGATTTCTCCTTCCAGTTCTATCAGTTTTTACCTCTTACATTTTGACATTTCCTTGTCAGGTGCATACATGTTTAGGCTTGTTATGTGTTAGAGAATTTATTCTTTTTATCATTATGTGATGTCTTTTTTTATCCCTGATAATTTTCTTGTTCTGAATCTACTTTGTCTGAAGTTAATAGAGCTGTTACATGTTTTTAAAATATAGTGCTGATGAATCACCAATTTCTACCCCTGAAACTAATAATATACTATATATCAACTAAATTGTATTTAAATAAATAACTAAAATTTAAAAAAGTTAGTGTTGACATGGTATGTTATTCTCCATTCCTTGTAATCTAAGTCTTTATGTCTAAAGTGGGTTTATTGTAGACAACATATAGTTAGGTTGTCGTCTTCTTTTTTTTAAATCTCTTCTGACAGTCTCTGTCATTTAATTGGTGTATTTAGACCATTCACAGTTAAAGAAATTATTTATGTAGTAGGATTGATGTTATAACTATTTTCTACTTATTACATTTGTTCTTTGGGGACAGGAGGTGAAAGAAAATCCTTAGGCTAATTATCGCTTGGAATACAAATTAATGACTGCAGGGGAGATGTATGCAGGTCTTTCCTAACGGGTTCTTTCTTGAACTACCAATTTTCTTTTCTCGCAAAGCCTTAACCACATAGAAACATGAAAATATTCACATGGCATTTCTTCCTGATAGTTTTGGCCATTCTCTGTCAGTTTTATAATCTTTAAACTTAGAGTGTTTCATTTAACCACCTTGTTTCCCCTTTATGAATGTTTTAATATTTTAAACATTGTATCTAACTTGATTCTGAGCTTTATTCAGAAATTGAATCAAACCTTTTAGGAAGGTAATGAATTTCTGAAAAATTTTGCTATCCAACATTTCTGAAATGATTGATATTCTTTTTATTTACCATTCATGCTTATATTTTATAAAAAAAACAGTCATTTGTATTTAAGTTTAAAGGATTTTCCAAAATACTGTAATGTATATCAGTAACAGCCTTTGTTTTTAGGGAAGTTTTCGCTGGTTATAATAAAAACTGCTTCATTTCTCTTCACAAATTTGCAAACTCACCAAAAGCCCTCAATCTGTTTTTCCTCAAAGATGTAGCAGAACTTTGGTGTTGAATTCTCAAAATAAAAGTATGATTTTTTTTGGAAACCTGTATCAACTCTGTCTGGATTTATTTTGTGTGACTGTATTTTAAAATAAAGAATTTTTTTGTGACTACGTGAAAAATTAGGAGTGTTGTATTTTAACCAGGCTATAGTAGCCTCAGTTCTGTCAACTCTACATCAACCACATGCAGATGTTCTTATTTAAAACAAATACACCTAATTGTCTATTAATTCTGTGAAGTCTGAGAATGTATGGGTGACACAGTAATCATTTAGAAAGACAATTTGGAATGCTGTTATTTGAGCATAATTCTCTTGGCTCTCTAACCTGAAAAGAAGCCTTTCTCTCAAAAATTCCAAATCTCCCCTTCTTCAAGGGATTTTCTTCTTTTGATCTAAGAATCACTGACACCTTTTGCCTTTCTCAACCCAGTCTGAACATATATCCCTTAGGGTTGTTGTTAGGATTTCAATAATAATAATAAAAAAAAAGTGTTTGATGTTAGTAATATATGGGATCTTAGGATCTTTTTCACTGCTCTTATATTACAGGTCAAAAATATTTATTAAATTTCTACTGTGTATATAGAAAGAGGAATGGAGATATTTATGTACAACAGATTTAGATACTTTTTCTTAAAGGCAGGAAAGAAAGAGTTTCAAAAGGGAAGAAATGATCATCAGTGTTAAGCTCAGCTCTATTCTCTCATTTGAAAAAGTAATCATTTTCATTTAAAAAGTGAAAATATTTTCTGAAAGCTTTTTGAATGAGTCTTAGTATACTTCACTTGTCTTTGTAAAACTGCCTAACCCTGGAAATTCTAAGATAGATGAATAATGTAGATAATGGTTGCCGCCTAAGTGTGCTTTTGTGTAACCCTAATTCATCATTGTCCAATGGTTAATAGATTGAGTGTGGCTACGTTAAAAAAAACACACATACTTTTGTTTTTAAACATAATCTGTCTTGTTTTTGTCATCTTGGCAATGGAAAATACAGTTTTATTTTGATAAATGTTGCAGAATTCATTGGGAAAGGGTATCTGATGGTATTAAAAATGTCTTTCTCAAAGCGATTTGAGATCTCAAAGTTACTTACTGATGCTCAATCTCTTGACACAGTTATACACCAACAATTTCCTAAAGTGATTACTTTTTTAGCAAAGAAAATGCAAATGGATTTTGAATGGAATGAATATTGTGCTAAAACTAGGTGATGAATATTTGAAATGAAGTAGAAGTTTCTTAGCAGAAGAATCCCTGAATCATTAATATTTCTACTACAGTACAACTTGATTTTTCAGTTTAGTACCCTAGTGCATATAATGAAATTAAGTTGCCTTTTGATTATCTGGTTAAAAAATATTTTTCAGGAAAGCATTTTACTTCATAAATGCTTGATAAATAAAGCACTTTCTTTCTGGAAGTGATTGGGGTCACATATCATTGTCTTCAGTATGGTCAATAATATAGGTGAAAAGAAAATATGCACAAATTTTGGGAGCAGAAAAATACAGATTTTGTATACATCAATAAATTAGTAGGCTTGAAGCATATGGTTTGTGGGTGCCACATGCTATGCTATTTTCTCTGATAGAATTGCTCTTTGCTCCATCATCCCCCACTCTGTTTTATCCATGTTTAAATTATAGTTCAAATATCACTCCCTCAGGGAAGCATTTCCAGATTCTCAGATAAGGTCAGGGCCTAAACTATACTTAACTTCTACCTAGTACCTATCACATCTAGAATTAAATATTAGTTGTTTAATGGTGTTAATTATCCCTAAAAAGAAAACTGCCTATGGGTATGGGCCATCAATACAGTGTTCACATATATATCCCCATGGCCAGGAACAGTACTCTGAACATACTGTCCACTCAATAAATTGTTTTTGGCAGACTAAAGGAAGAGATGTAAAAATGAGATTAGGAACTATATTAGATTCAAATCATTATAGACTTTGACTTATTTTGGGGATTTTTGTTCATTTAAATTTTTTTCTAGGCAATAGCGGGCCAAGAAGAATTTACAGCATTAGATTGATAAAAGGAAAGTAGAGCTCATGTCACATTGTATGTGTAAAAGCTTTCAGGGTAGCAAGACTGGAGGGAAGTAGTCTATCAGAGTACTTAAGGCAGTTCACCTTGAAGATGATATGGCAACCATGACACAAGAGTTTGTGGCATTGGAATGGATTCGTGATATAATACGAGAATTCATAGCACTTTGATTTGGTGTGGGAGGGGATTATCCAAGATAATGTCAAGGTTTCAAGCCAAGGGAGACAGTGAATGGTAATGACATTACTCAAGAAAAGACAAGTCAAGAGGAAGAGCATGTTTGGGGAGGAATAACAAGGTAAAGATAACAAATTTCTCCTTCAGGATTTGCTTTTTGTTTTATGTTATAGTAGACACTGAACACATTCTAATCTGTGTGGCAATTCAGTATTCTTCCATTGTAACTATTATGGACGATAGGCTTTCAGAAGTTATGAAACATGCCTAGGGATGCATGGGTGGCTTAGTCGGTTAAGTGTCTGCCTTTGGCTCAGGTCATGATCCCCGGGTCCTGGGATCGAGCCCCGCATCGGGCTCCCTGCTCAATGGGAAGCCTGCTTCTCCCTCTGCCTCTGTGTGCTGCTCCCTCTGCTTGTGCTCTTTCTGTCAAATAAATAAAATATTAAAAAAAAAAACATGCCTAAAGTCACACAGTTAGGGATTGTCAGAGTTTGGATTTGATTCTGAATTTTATGTGGACTCCATTATGCCATATTAGGATGAGATGCTGAGGTAACTGATAGAAACTATATGTATACATATACACATACACACACATTTATACACACACATACAAGCAATATAGTAATGTGCATCTATATAATTATACGTGTGTGTATATGTTGTGTTTGAGAAGTTAAACTTAAGGATATTTAGCAAGTGGTTTAATTTTGAGGCAAATTTCTAGAGTGATACTGAAGTTGGAAATAGGCAATTTATTGTCATATCAAGGTTTTTATATTTAAAATAAACCTGAATGTGTATAAAAGCTTATCTTGCTAAATTTTAGTTCCGTTAGATTAGTAACAGATGTAGGATGATATGTGAAGGGCATTACAACCCCAACCTTCTGAATTTTTCTTTTGTAGGTGGAGTTGAAAAAAAAAAAAAAAGAACTGTCAGTAAAAGGTTATAGTGGTTTTATTATCCAGAATGTTTCCATTAAAAAGTTCTTGTGGTTATTTTATTCATTTTATATTAAAAGTAAACTTGTAAATTCTATACCTGAAACTAATATTATACTGTATGTTAAATAATTAGAATGTAAATAAAAACTTTAAGAAAAAAGTAAACTTCTCATTTTTATATTTTATTTCATCAAATTTTTTTGTCTTTTTTGTGGTGACAGATAACTGAAAGCCTTTAAAAATAGCTTTCTACAACATGTCAATTCTGATATTCTGGGTTTCTTTGTCTTCCATTGGGAGGCCCTAATGAGCAGTGTAATGATCCAGGAAGATGAGAAAAGGGACTTAATAAATGAAAATTGACTGTAAGGATAGTTCTGTAGTATATTAAAATCATAAATCATTGAGTATGTTGGAGGTGATTATTTCACATCAGAATGGAGAAAATGAAAGTATGAGAAAAGAACATGTGCAATGATTTTGTCTATCCTTGTAATTTCTTGAGGTGTAGCTCCAGAGTATTGGCTCTGACCAGTCTACACTGAATATTTCCATTTTTGAATTACACATATAATTTTCTATTGTGTCCCATAACCTCATGCTTAACAGTGTGATTCCTTTGAAAGCTATTTCATTTTCAATGTAAGCATAGTTTATCTGTTCAAATGGATGGTGTTACCACCTGGAGAAGTACAGATTTGGCCCTTAGTCTTTTGGTAGGAAAGAATTCAGGCAAGAGACCAGAAAGCATGAGCTAGCTGAGTTTATAGAATACACTCACAAGAGGGCTGAGCAGGCAGCTTGAGAAAGGCTCAAGTGCCCCAAAAGAATTGGTTCCAGGGTTTTTAACTAGTCGGTGGATTATCTGTTACTTGGGGCAGGAAGCAGGGTTTTCAGTGCCTTTTCTTCCTAATTTGGTCAAGGGTTTCCTGTCATGGCATCTGCCATCTTGGGTCTGTCTGGTTTGATCTGGCTTCTTGTGGAGCACTGCCAGAAAAGGCCTCTGACCATTTAGACAGCTGGCCCAGAAGGTGGGCTCCTTCCTTGTTGTGGTGTGGCTGCATGAAGTTCTTTTGTCTTACTTATTACCTAGCATCCTTTAAGAAAGCCCACTGGGGCGCATGTGCATCCCGTGGCTTCTGTATTGGAATTCCCCTTGGCCATTTGGGCGGGATTTTGCCTAATTGCGGTCTTAGACATCTCCCACCCAATATCTGCTTCATCCTCTGCTTTCCTGTAGGACCCAGGCCTCACACAACTCTCTATTTGCCTACCACATTGGCAGGCTTTTCCTTTAGAGCTTCCGTGCATTTTCTACAAATATTTATATGTTTGTATAATGCCTAATGATAAGCTGAATATAGAATAAAAAGGACTTGTTAGGGAATTTGGTAAAGACAGTATCACTACTGGCATAGAAAGGTGGGAATATTTCTTCCTATCACACAGCTTAGGGAAAATGGGATGAAATGGCACAGTCTAGTTCTGGTTAAGCCGTGTGCCTTCAGTTTCTTTATCTATAACATAGTGATAAATACTTTAACACTTGTGTTTTATGTAAAAGTGAATTTTACATAATTTGTGAGCATTTGGAATGTTATTATAATTATTTCTAAAACTATAATATATACTAAAGAGAACTTTGACAATACTACTTTGCATTTTTATACCCAGAATAGTCCAAAATAGAAAAATAATTAGGGTAATTTGAATGAGTTGATTTTCACTGATCAGACAGTAAAAAAATATATAGAAATGTTTCCACATTTTTAGGAAGATTTATTTATTTGCGAGAGAGAGAGTGTGAAAGCACGTGTGCGTGAGGGGGAGAGGGAGAGGGAAACTTAAGCAGACTGTGCTGAGTGCAAAGCCTGTCACAGGGCTCCATCTCATTACACTGAGATCAGGAACTGAGCTGAAACCAAGAGTCCCATGCTTAACCAACTGTGCCACGCAGGCCTACTTATCTTTTTTGATACGCTGAGTGAAGACCTTGGAAACTCAGTGGGATGACAACAAATACTTAGGCACTGTGCTGGTTCAGCACATAAAGTTGAATGGTCCCTACCTTCATAAAACTTAGAGAATGAACATAGGGTGAAAGAAGATACAGTGCAAGTATCATGCAATGTAGTTATAAATCATTCAAAAAATGTGAAGTGTTGATGGCCATCTACCATTGAATAATTTAAATGATCTGAAGTCTTGTTATTGTTAAATTCACCTACTTTTCCAATAGTCTTAAATAATTCCACCATCTTTGTATGTTATTATCACAGGGAACTTTTGGTAAGTAATACCTGGAACGAATTGCTTCAGAATCTCACTATGTTACTTCAGTCTTTTGGGTTAATGTTTGAGCCTTCATGTATTCTCCTTAATAGGGATAGAAATACCTGTATCAGCTATATCACAAGTTGTTATTTGAACACTCTGAAAATATAAAACATTATGCAAATACTATATATTATTATTTAACTCCAGCTAAACAAACAAGGTTGATATGGATGTTTTCAATATTGGTGCCTGCCAGCAAACATATGTTAGCTCTACAAAAATATTCTTCGTATATTCTTTGAAAATATTCACATCATGAACTTTTCATTAATAAAAGTTAATCACTTAACAAGTAGACTGTTTCTTCTTCTCTCATTTGTCACAAATTTAGGCATATGAACTAAAGGCATATAAAGATCTAGGCGTTACATTGAAATATGTAGATTCTTGCTCCTTTTTTTTTGAAGCTGTCTGGTATTTTATTGTTTCAGGAAGAGTTAGTGAAAGTGTAGGCAATCCACTGTAATTGTAAGCCCGCAGGATCCAAAGTCCAGCAGACTTTCCTTTGCATCCTGGCTCCAGTGCTCAAGATGCTTCCTTAGATGAATAGCTGAAAAATCGTATTTTTTGAATGCCTATAATATTCCAAGCACTGTCACAAATGCTTCACATATGTGGGTTATTTAATTTTCCGGGCAACACTGGAAGTAAATGACTACCTTTGTCCCTGTTTGATAGATGAGGTAACTCAGCTAATAAACAGTGGAAACTTACCCAACAATGTTTACCAGGGCTTGTGCTCTTTTCCAATAAACCACGCCTCTCAGTTTCACTTCCAATCTGTAAAAGAATATTGACTCTTTTATAAGTTTGTGATGATTAAATGAGACAGTAGATGATAATAGCAATTCAGCAGCACACTGTAAGCACTCAGCAGTAGGATGAGTGATACATTCCAAACATCTGTTGGTCAATATATTCATTTTTTCAACTTGCGTAGTAATACTAAAACTAGCATAACTTAAGAACAGTGAAAAAGAAAAGGAGAATACAGATAGTTATTAATTTCAAGCAGTTAATCAGGAACTAAATGAAATAAGTTACTTATCAGTAGGATGAAAACATTAAGTACAACTCAAGAGGATATAGCGGGTTTTTTTGGTGAAAGCATTCTTTTATTGGAAAACCATATTCAGATGTATAAAAGCTATATAATTATTAAAGACGTATTTTATTCATGTGATTCTACATGTACTGTTTCCATGCAACAGTGTTGCAAACACATCCTTAAAAGAAATAACACTGCACTTACATACAATAGTAGCATCCTTAGAACCTTCTTTCATTAGCCTTTAGGAAGTTTATTAAATAAAGCACATGTGGTGAATATGTTCTTTCACTGAAATAATGGTCCTTGGATATAACGGAATTGACATTATTACAAAAATATTTTATAGATGTGACTTTATATAGTATATTCCATGCACCACAGTGTGTGAAGACATTTATTTACTGAATGATATACTTATTCATATATACAACGTCCATTATTAGAACTTGTTTGATTCATGTGCATTTATAGTTTAATATTTCTATTTTCTATATTTTTTACTTTATTGAGGAATAATTCACAAATATAATTACATATATTTAAAGTGTACAATGTGGTGATTTGGTAGACATTTTCATTGTAAAATATTTGCCCAGATCAAGACAATGAAGACATCACCTCATATAGTTAACTCTTTTTTTGATCCATCTTGTTTGATATTTGGAAGCCAGATCACTATATTTTTAATCTGTGTTGTTCTGTTTTTTAAGCAATCTTTTATATTTCCAGGAACTTTTATTAATTATAATTTAGGTATGGGGTGCCTGGGTGGCTTAGTCGGTTAAGCATCTGCCTTCACCTCAGGTCATGATCCTAGGATATTGGGATTGAGCCCTGAATCGGGCTCCCTGCTCAGCGGGGGGAATGCAACAACTTTATTGAAAAAAAAAAATCTTTTTAAAAAATTTAAAAAATATATAATTTAGATCTGGGATAATTTTTCTTTAAGTAGTTCCCAGTGTATGTACTGAGTCCTCAGGTCCACCAACCATGTTTATCATCATTTTTCATTTCACAGAGTATAAGCATTATATTTGGGTGTTTTCCTTACTGAAAAACTCCTTTTTGTAAGTCTCCTCTGATAAACACCATTAGTTTTCTTGTATGGAATGCCAGTACTTAAGTATTGAAACAGGAGGCCAAGATCATTACCTCATCAGAATGTATTTTAACTTGAAGAAGACTCTTTTCTTTGCCTGAGGGAGGATGCATTGTTAGTAACATGTGCTTTGTTTCTTTACCCAGAAAAGATAATATAAAAGCTGTGTTTTTACTGTCTTTAAAGTAAAATCAGCTTCATAGGAGTCAACTTTCTCTGATGATACTGTAGCAAGGAAAAATGTTAACAACTCATTTAGCATCTTTTTTTGATATAAATCATAATTTTGGAGATTCCCATTGCTTTATCTTGAAGTCAAATTAAATCCTTTGTGATATGATACATGATTTGTAACAGTTTGAGGCCAATAGTATTTTAAGTTTTGAATTTGACTTCAGTTTAAACCTAGTGCCTACATGAAATTTATTGAGCTCTTAGATTGTAATAATGGTGGGCTATACTGATGGCTCAGAATAGTGATTCTTAGCAGGGGTGAAAAGGAAGCCTTAAGCGAAGTTGCTGCTGGAGACTTTTCAAAGGTGAAGGCAATACTTGTTATCCAATGCCTTATCAGCCTAGGATTTCAGATACACTGCATGTGGCTTGGAAAGCTCTGCCTGTGTGTTCCGGATAGATATGTGATACTAAGGAGTTACTGAGTTAATTTTTTTAAGAAAAATTGCGGTATGACAGATAAAACTGAAAATTTGCCATTTGTACCATTTTATGACATTAAGTGTATTCACAGTGTTGTGAAATCATCACCACCATCCATCTCCAGAACTGACTTAACTGTTAAAGATGTAATTTTTTTTCAGTTAATTCTTCTTTTCTCGAGTTTTTTACCCATGTTTAATAAAATGTGTGCGTATTTTAAATTTGAGATTACTATTTATTTAGTTTTAAAGATTTTATTTATTTATTTGAGAGAGAGATAGCGAGAGCAGGAACACAAGCAGGGGGCAGTGGGAGAGGGAGAAGCAGGCTTCCCGCTGAGCAGGGAGCCTGATGCGGGGCTCGATCCCAGCACCCTGGGATCATGACCTGAGCTAAAGGCAGACGCATAACAACTGAGCCACCCAGGCGCCCCTGAGATTACTTCTTAAATGGGAGAGTTGAGTTCCATCTGTCTGAGGGCACTGAAAAATTTGACTTTCAAAAATGATTCCTGTTTTGCTGTTGTTGTTCTTCATCACTTCCTTTTTATAGGAATATTTTCTTTAAACGTATTGACAATTCGACAAGCTGTCATTTCTGGCAAATGCCACTTTTTCCATGAGTAATTTCGTCCTTTCAACAAATAATATTAGTCACTATATCTTATTATGTTGAATATCTCCTTTTAACACTGATAATGTGAAATCTTTTGACTAATAATTCTCACAAAAAATCATATTGAATAAAAAATTAGAGGACCAAAAGCATTTACTCAAAAAGAAACAAATTTTTTTCCTTGATAAGGACAGTGGCCAACCCAATTAAATAAAATGAAAATTAAAATGAACAAATTTTCATCTGAAATGATGCTACCAGTAACATTGTGGGAATTTGAATTAATAGGCCCCAAACTCCCATGCGGGTTAAGCCTTTCAAGATAATTTACAGAGTAAGGGGATTAAAGTATTTGTTACTTGATTGGAGCAACTCTTTCAACTAACTGAAAGCCTGATTACATCTTCTTCTCCTACTGGTCTTGTAGGCTCTGAGAAGGAAAAGTATGGGATGTTGTGAAAGTGAAAACAGGGGTTATTAAGCTTTTATCACAGTTTCCAAGGAATTATCAAGGATCAAGGAAACTTCGCTTAACTGAAAAACAGAGACTTGATGCTAAATAGATGTCTGCTAGGTAAAGACTTAAGGGTGAGGCATTTCTGGTAAAGGAGAAGAGAAGGCTGGATCAAAAGCCCTGAGGCAGGAAGGCAACAGAAGGGAATGCTAGTAGGGCTGAAGCCTGGCTCAGGAAGGAGAGATTGGTCTGTACGTAGGCTGTAGATCATGTAAATCCTTGTAGAAAGCTTTCAACTTTTTTATCTGTAAGTACAATGGGAAGTCACTGAAATCTTTTTTCTTAAAGATTTATTTATTTATTAGAGAGCTCGAGAGTGAGCACGGGGATGGGGAGGGACAGAGGGAGAGAGAGGGAGAATCCCAAGCAGGCTCCACACCCTGCACAGGGCTTGATCCCACAGACCTGAGATCATGACCTGAGCTGAAAGACCAACTGAACCACCCAGGCGCCCTGCCACTGAAATCTTTTAAGCAGGAAATTAACATTAAAAATTTTTATTTTGGGGCGCCTGGTGGCTCAGTTGGTTAAGCGTCTGAGTTCGGCTCAGGTCATGATCTCAGGGTCCTTGGATAGAGCCCTGGGTTCCTCTCTCAGTCATGGTGGGGGGGGGTCTGCTTGTCCCTCTCCCTCTGCTCATGCTCTCTCATATAAATAAATAAAATCTTTAAAAAATAAATTAAAATTTTTATTTTTAGAAAAGAAACTTTTGCTACTAAGTAATGAACATGAGTCAAGAATGTTTATGGGTAGAGAGTTAGGCTGTTCTTATTGAAGTCCAAGAATACTTATTTACTCTCTCAGTGTAAATGAGATGAAAGATAGTACCACATGTGTTCAGTAACTGAGGGAGTGCTATACTTTCCTACAGAGACATTAACAATACTTGAGCAGCTGTTAATGTCTGTTGCCTTTAGGAAACTTATTTCATCAAACATAGTGTTTTATCCCTTATTAACGTATTTCATAAGGCATTGTATTCTGACTGTGATCCCCTCCTTCAGTGCTACTATGCACATTGTATGAGTGTGTGAAACCCAACTGCTCTCTGTAGTCATAGTTTATAAATACAGAATTAAAAACATTTATGTTATCTTTGAAAATGCCTCTTCTCCCATAAAATTAACATCATATTCTCAGGAAAGAAGAGATTTTGGAATCAAAATTGCATTTGAGTTCTAGCTATGCCACTTACCAGTCATTTGAACTCGAGTAAGGTATGTGTCCTTTCTGAACCTCAGTTTACTCGTCTGGAAATGAGGGTAATAACATCTTCCTAGTAAAGTTGTTTATATAAAGCCATCTATGAAAAAGGCTTAGAATAGTGACTGAAACATAGTAAACATTCAATAAGTGACAGATCCACAAATAATACAAATTTTAAAAAATGGAAAAAAAAAAGGATACCATAGCTTACAAATGTGCTTGAAGTCTATAATGCAAATGATTTTTTATAAAATCTCTAAATGGTCATATGAATATATTAGGGGCACAGATGCCTTTTAGATCTTCAGACTTGAGAAAATAAGTTTAAATGTAGTCCTCTTTGTTTGGTTAGCGTTATATATTTGAATATATGATTACTTAAATTTGTCTCTATTATAATAATGGATTGCCAAGCAATAAATTGTATTATCCAGACTTAAAATGTAAAGAGAGGGGAAAAAAGGTCATTTAATTCTAATGCCTGGTCTTTTTGGAGATGCAGTGCACAGTATCAGAGAATTCTTTTGCCATCTCTTCTTTTGAGCACCTAATAGGCCTGTCATTTCTCTTTGAATCAGCCTTTTAAGACTATCTATCTATCTATCTATCTATCTATCTATCTATCTATCTATCTATATTCAAATATAATTACCATACAGTGCTATAGTAGTTTAATTAGACAATATCATGTGAATCAGCCTTTTCATAGAACTAATTTGTGATAAATCTCATCAGCTTCCTCAACACCTATATTTTAAAACATGAATCATGCTTAAATGGCATTAATATATGGTACTCTCTTAAGCTGTAAAACCAGCTTTTTTCTGTATAGTTGAGGGTTGATTTGAATATGTCATTTGACCTATATTGTTCCTCTAAATCTTCCTAGGTTTCCCCAGTGATGTGGTTATTTGCAGTGGAGTTGTTCCTAATAAGGAAGTAACACTATTGTTTTTCAGACATCTTTTAGCCTGAAAAGTACTATTTTTGTTACCCAGAGCTATAAATGTCTATAAAATCCTTTCTTCTGGCTGCAGTAGCAGCAAAAAAACAGTCCTACTAGATGTGCAACTTTTATAGTTTTGGATGTTGTAGTTTCAGGCTAAGAGTTACCTATTGTTCCTTCAGAACTTAGGATACAGAGAGCTGATAGCTAAGTGGTGACCAAAGCACTTGATTTATTAATATATGACAGTCATCCAGTATCTACCAGAATGCGAGATTTTGTTAACAATAACTCAATCAAGAGCAAACAGCTCTTCCTGAGCCTAAAATAAGGCCTTCTACCGCCTGCCCATTAACTGAAGACAAATGGGCCAGCAGTGGCTTATGATAAAGCACAAATGGTGAATAGGCAGCTGTCATCCTTAGAAGTTTCTCCCTGGTTTTTTTTTATACTCAGAGGCATTACCTTATGTGTTTAAGAAAGAGAAATCCTGGGTGCCTGGGTGGCTCAGTAGCTAAGCGTCTGTCTTCGGCTCGGGTCATGATCCCAGGGTCTTGGGATCGAGCCCCGCATCAGGCTACCTGCTCCGTGGGAAGCCTGCTTCTCCCTCTCCCACTCCCCCTCCTTGTGTTCCCTCTCTCACTGTGTCTCTCTCTGTCAAATAAATAAATAAAATCTTAAAAAAAAAAAAAAAAGGAAGAGAAATCGCCTGGCCTGGTTTTTACTTTTAGAGAGGTTAACTAAATCTGTCTTCTTGCATGTCAAAAGTTAACTCAATCCAGTTATAAAATCTGTCTTCTTGCATGTCAAATTCTGACCAATAAAAATAGGGATACTGCCTTCTTGAGAGGAGCAGGTAAGACGATGGTAGGGGAAGGAGGCCAAAGTACCCTGCTTGAGAATGGGACTGAGACTAGAATGTTGAAGGGAGGACCAGAAAGCTTCCTTTCTGCACAACTAAAGGTTATGTGGATTCATCCAGAAACAAGAGTAAAAGATAAAGTAATAGAACTGCAGTTTGTAAGGTCCATGGACTTGAGACAGTATGTAAGATAAAGAATGTGAGTACTCTTAGTTCTTTAATTTGATTGTACCACCATTGAAATCATAGTTTTGAGGGAAATAACCATTACATTAGATGGTAGATATTAATTACAAGGTGCAGCCTTAATTTCAAAATATTAATATAAAAAATTAAAAGGTGATTCTTAGAATAAGAGAATTCTGATATTGCAAGGTTAAACTGAAAGGTTTCTAAGTCACTATGAAGTATTTGCCCTGTCTGGTTGGAACCATATTCCCTTTTTTCTTTCTCTTCTTCCCTTCTCTACTTCCTCCCACCCATTTTCCCCCACTGTTTCTCACTAAAAATCATGTTACTGTGGCCAGCTAGTCCACAGAAAGCACATGCCCCAGGAACAAGCTAACACTAAATTCTAACTACAGAGAAGCAGGTTGGTGGAAAAAGGGAAGGGGAGCTTTCTAGTTAAGTAAGAACATTATCCTGCCTACTCCTGGCAAAGTGTTCTGCCAACAGCATATCTGGATTCACACTGTGGGTTTAATTCTTTTCATTTAATCCTTTGGTTGACTTTATGAAATCAAAAATAAAGAAGCACTGCTGGCACTGTTGAAAAGACATAACTGATTTGTGTGGAACCTGTGGGCATTTAACCACTAACTGATGAATCAAATTGGGCTTAACTAACACAAATTAATAATTTTCTTAAGGTAAAAACTTGGTTTGGAGTGAACCAAGTCCTTATACTTGTGAGATTTTATTTTATTATCATGTTAATTGGTTTTCTGTGAAGAAAACTTGCCTTAGATTTTAATGTAATGGTCAGTGACTAAGAAGAAACAAGAAGTTGCTTTTTTTCCCCATCTTCACCTTCATCGCCCCCACTTTCATGGTTCATATGGGTGAGAATGTAATGTTAAGCGAGATACAACACTTTTGTTCAGAGATTGGTATATAGCCCAGGATATGTATAGTTTCAAAAAAAGAATCTGCTCTATTTTAGAGGAGCTTTAAAGAAATCTGTATCATTAAAGATTTGTTAATTTAAATGTGCTTAGACTCTCAAATATAAACTAAGTCTCTTACCATCTTAAAATTTCATTAGATGTAAATTGGTTTCAATTGTAAGTACTACTTGTGTATAAATACAATGTGAAATCCATAAATCTTCTGTGAAGGCATTTAACCTTCATTCCTTTATACTTCTTCAGTTTTTGCATATATTTGGACTTCTTTGCATTTTTATATGAATGCATTTGACCCTGCCTAAAATGTGGCCACTAAACATTTTTATATCCCCTTTCCTCTTTAGCACAATACTGTGTACCTGACATATATTCTGTACATATTTAATTTGTAAGTAGAACTGGAAAAATCTTACCTGTTGTTAAGATATGGGATCCAGCTAGCTTTCTAGTCCTGTAACAGAAGAAACACACTCTGAGAAGTCAGGTAGATGGGAAATCATTGTATTCTTACCTGCAGAGATACTCTGTTGAGTAACTTACATGCCCTCACAACCTCAGGTTCTTGTACAACAAGTAGTTTGAAACCAGATTGTTAAGTTTCATTCTCCCTGGTAGAGTGGAGACTATCAAAATCAATAATATGATTTACCAGCAGCTGGCCGGTTAGCTCAGTTGGTTAGAGCGTGGTGCTGATAATAATATGATTTACCCATTTCAAAAAGCTAGTGCCAGATTACAACAGCAAAATGGTCATAAGTTTCCAATGGTGACAAACTGAGTATTTGTCCTTTGGGCAATATAGTCATGCAGTGTGAAATTCCTGTGTGCTTTCCTTCTTAAAAAGAAGCAAAATAGGAAGCTTCTATCTTCGGCATATAGCAAATACCCTTGCCAGTGCAGAAAGTCAAGAACTCACATAATTTTTTTTGGCTGAAATTTAAACTATTTGTCACTGTGTTCAGTCACAAAATCCTACCTCCTTTGTAAGGTATAATTCATGCTTGATTCAATTCAGAAATGGGTCATTTTTAAAAAATTCCTTTCATGTTTAAAAATAAATAGTTTGGCCAGAGATTAGTCACTTTAAACCATGTTAGCTCTTTGTTCCCTAAAGTTTTAGTTACACTGTCAGTTGGATTAGTTCTTAACAGTTGGGAAACCAGAGAAGACAATTATCAAAGAATTCAAGTCCTTTCTTGAATGACTAAATTGATATTATCTACTACTTATATAAAAAGACTATATTCTTGATTAACTCTGGTATCTGTGCTTAGAAAGTTTATTCTAGTGTATTTTCCTGGAATTTAAATTTGTCACATTTTAAAAATATAAATTGCAATTAGACATTGAGATTACTTCTTGTGGTTATTATATATATATTTCAAGTATTCCATAGTAAATGTGACCTATAAATCTGTTAAATGGTTGAGAGTAAATTTACTTTTACATTCTATGGGAACATTTAGATTACCAGAGGAGTAAAAATAACAGATTAATAACATAGCATTATTTATTTTCAACTTTCACTTTGATTTATATGCCATCCAAATACCAGTGAATAAAGATCATACTATATTGTCAAAATTCATGAAATGGTATGCTTAAGGTTTGTGCATTTGGTTGTTTGAAAAGTTTGCATTAATATTGAACTTTAGTTAATGATGTGTTATGCTTAAATGTTTAAGGTTGAAGAGTACTGATGTCTGAAACTTCTACCTAAGTAAAAGTAGTGGTGGATGGATAGAAGGATGACTAGATGGATATACATATATGTGATAAAGCAAGTTATAATAAAATGTTAATTAAAGAATCTAGGTGGTAGGTATATGGGTGTTCACAATTCTAACTTTCCTGTACATTTAAAATTTTCATAATCAAATGTGAGGAAAAAGTAAGGATAACGTGGTACACATAGACACAGACACACACAGAGGAATATTACACAGCTCTAAAAATGGATGAGATGATGCCATTTGAGACAATATCGATGGACCTAGAGGGTATTATGCTAAGTGAAATAAATCATACTGACAAAGACAAATGCCATATGATTTCGCTCATAAGTGGAATCTAAACAATGACAATAACAACAAATGAATAAACAAAAAGCAGAATCATACCTATAAATACAGAGAATAAACTGATGGTTGCCAGAGGGTACGAGGGTGGGGGATTGGGCAAAACGGGTAAGGGGAGTGGGAAACATAGGCTTCTAGTAATGGAATGAATAAGTTATGGGAATAAAAGGTACAGCATAAGGAATACAGTCAATGCTGGTGCAATAGTGATGTAAGAGGACAGATGCTACACTTGTGAGCATAGCAGAATGTATAAACTTGTCGAATCACTGTTATACACCTGAAACTAATGTAACATTATGTGTCAACTACACTCAAATTAAAAAAAAAAAATTGAGGAAACTTAAAATCTGTTTGAATTATAATTATGTGAAGATTATTAGAATATTATAAATATCCATGCTTCAGAGTTTTTAGTTTCACAAAAGTTATTGGTTTTTGTTGTCTGGAAAACCTGTAATAATGATTTTTTAAATTAAGTAGAAAAAGAACTTTTGTTGTTCAGAATTTAAGATATTGTGCAATACATTAAAGTTTAAAGATGCATTGTTCTTTATTTTCTGTTGTTAACGGAGTCATTACCTACCACTTGTTACTGAACAATTTCCTTCGTGTTTTAGACATCCTTGGGTACATTTGATACAATTTTCAATTAGAAAGCTAGAGAACCAGGTTTACCTTTAGATGCATAAGTAAACTTCCTGTTGATTCAGGAAATAACCAATGAAAAGGTATTGTTAGTAAAATCTTGATATTCATTAGGTGGCTTTTACTTTATTGTTTGAAGATAGTAATTGGCTAAGTGGTATGGTCACTTCACAGCCACTAGAGCATTAGGGAGGGATTCTTAAAAAAAAGGTCATATCAAAGTCCAGGAAGCAAAGTTAACATCTGGCACTGTGCCTATCATTTGTCTTTGGGGTAAGATCTCTAGTTGAACATGACATCTTCTTCCAATGACTCATATATACAAGAATTCAATTCATAGCTTCCTCACTAAAAACAACAACACAAAGCATAGCTCTTTTTCTTTAAAATTCAGGTAGAATTGTGTTAGACTGGGTGTTAGCATTAATCTCCATTTGCTGTACCAGCATTTCAGAAGGAATCTGTTGTACATCATTTGGTTTACCAAAGTTTTTATTTATTTATTTTTATTTTTATTATTTTTTTATGTTAGTCACCATACAGTACAGAATTAGTTTTTGATGTAGTGGTTTACCAAAGTTTTTAAAATATAAGGACTCTATTTTAATAATTATTTAAAAAAGACTTCACGTGCTAACTTAAATATTAATACCTATTTGAGAGAATTTATTAAACAATTCAGTACCTCTTAAAACTAACTTGAATGTCACTAATTACAAAACTGATTAACACATGTAATAAAGAGTATATATGAACACAAATACATGTGAACCATATTTCTGTTCTACCTATGAATCCTGAATGACCTATGGCATTGTGGGAGTCATGGTATTTTCCCAGAGGTAACCCGAGGCCCTGGGCTACTAAATTGATAAACACAGTTTTGATACTTTGCCTGTATAGTGACCTTTTCTAGAAAATTTCCAAAGAATGTATGTCTAAATATAGATCCTGGAAAACAAAAGGGATCTTCTAAATTTGTAAAGGCAAGATTTGTATGGCTCTCTTATGAAACACGCTGTGGTAGGAGATTAGATACCTGTTAGGAAAGAAAGATTTTAACAAGAAAAACCCAAGAACACTACATCAAAAAGTAATGATGTAATGTATGGTGATTAACATAACATAATAAAATTATAAAAAATAAAAAAATAATGGACTTTGCAAAAAAGATATAAATGGAAAAGTAAATTTCATTTATACTGTTGGAATATTCACATGAGGGAAATAGATTACTTTTAATTTGCAAGAAGCAAAGGCATATGAAATTTTTTCCAGGTCATTTCATTTCATGATTTCCTTTGTACAGATATTAGCTGGGCTTTTGTTACAACAAATATTGCTACAGATTACTTCTGCCATTTTGGCTTTTAGTAGATCACCTGTTGGGATGATTTTTTTTCATTCCTTTATGTACATTATGAAAACATTTACACAATTGATATGAACAAGGTAGATAATTTGCAGGTTCACCAAATGTTTTAATTTCGGTTGCATTTCTGAACGTTATCATGGTATAAAATTTCCATAGGACTTAATAGCTGGAAGGAAGCATTAATATTTAAATATTAATTTTAATGCCAAATATAAAGCAGATTAATACATTTGAGTGAATATTTAAAATTCCCAAATGAGAAGATAATTATATAAAATTGTGTATTTATAATTTGGAGTGCTAAGTCATTCACAGTACATGACAGTGCTGTCCACCTGATTCATCTCTTTTTGTCAGATATTCTGTATTAGTTCTTGATGTCTGTTCTCAGCATGTATCACTTTGTAGTCTTAAGACAGGTGAGGGGGTGGAGAATTAGGCTTTAGTGTGAATTTACAATTTATAATATGAAAATTGCCAGCAGTTCAAATTAGCATAGAAAATCTTGTGAATCATCCAAGTATTTATGGTCCTTTGAATATACAACCCTGTATAGTAGTTGTCAAGCCTACTGAAGTTTTAAAAAAACCAAGCTAAACTAAAGATCCAGTGGAACTCTATATTGCAGATCTTTGGATATTCAAACTCTTTGCTTTTAAAATAACTAGCACTGGGGCGCCCGGGTGGCTTAGTCGTTAAGCGTCTGCCTTCGGCTCAGGTCATGATCCCAGGGTCCTGGGATCGAGCCCCACATCGGGCTCCCTGCTCCGCGGGAAGCCTGCTTCTCCCTCTCCCACTCCCCCTGCTTGTGTTCCCTCTCTCGCTGTGTCTCTGTCAAATAAGTAAATAAAATCTTTAAAAAATAAATAAATAAATAAATAAATAAATAATAAAATAACTAGCACTGTGAATTGTGTAAGACTGTTGAATCACAGACCTGTACCTCTGAAACAAATAATATATGTTAAAAAAAAAAAAAAAGATAGCAGGAAGGGAAAAATGAAGGGGGGGAAATCGGAGGGGGAGACGAACCATGAGAGACTATGGACTCTGAGAAACAAACTGAGGGTTCTAGAGGGGAGGGGGGTGGGGGGATGGGTTAGCCTGGTGATGGGTATTAAAGAGGGCATGTACTGAATGGAGCATTGGGTGTTATATGCCAACAGTGAATCATGGAACACTACATCAAAAACTAATGATGTAATGTATGGTGATTAACATAGCATAATAAAATAAAAAGAGTTTAGCTAAAATTAAGGGATAGTGCCTAGAAATAAACCCAGCTCTAGTGAATTCCCCCCCCCCAAAAAAATAAATAAAATAAAATAACTATCAAATACCGAGTGGTAGATGGGAGATGGACAGGCAATTCTATAGCTTAATTTTTCAGTAGGGTAGCCATTAGCTACCTGAGGCTATTTATATTTAAATGTAAGTTAATTGTAATTAAATGAAATAGAAAATTCACTTCATCTGTCTCATTAGCCACATTCAAACGCTCAATAGCCCCCTATGTGCCTAGTGGCTACTGTATTCAACAGCACAAAAAGACATTTCCATTACTGCAGAAAGTTTTATTGAACAACATTGTTCTCAAGTGTTAGTGATTATCCCAGGATTTTCTCCATTTTCTTTAAAGCTTAAACTTCTGAAAACATAACCCAGTGTTGTTTTGAGAGTTACAAAAGCTTTCTGGGATCGAAGTTATCTTCAAGAACAATCAGTTTAGTATTTTAGATGTTGGTTTTCCTAAAAATATTTAATTAATATTTTAAACAAGAATAGCAGAATATTGTCTGATGAAAAATTACTGTTTTTCTCCTAAAATCAGTCCTTAAATTGTGGTTTACAGCCTTGGTTGTAACGACCCATCTCAATGCCTGCCTGCAAATAGCTAAATATCATTGATCTCATTTTAAATTCATACCTACAATTCTCACATGAGCACTCAACATCCCCAGGCATCATATTCCATTTCTGTTTCCTATTTTCCAAAATGATTTTACACCTTCTTTTCTCTTCAAACAGCCCTCCCACAATAGTTCCCACTTCCCACATGACTAACCTTGCTTCTTATTAATTCATTGAGAAAAAGTTATCATACCCGAGTTACCTCATACATGTATCTACAAATCTACCAACTCATCTAGTTCTCAATCTAATTCTTGACCTAATGGTTGACATTCACCTGTTCTCTTTTCAAGCCCAGCTCTTCCACTTGAACTCTGGATTTCATTTTCTCTCAACTTATTCATGCATTTTCTCCTGAAATTTTCCATCTCCTTTTTCAGTATCAATTTTTTTTTGTATCTACAAATATTTTAGTATCTTCTAACATGAAAAAATCAAAACAAAAGTAAGCTCTTATGATTTGTTTTTCTTCTCCAGGTATTATCTTGTTTTTCTACTCTAGTTACCATGCATAAACCCCCCCCCCCCACACTTATGACTTTGTTAAATTATTGTTAAGTGGAGCACAGGATGCTGGATGGTGAGCCTTGCTTCAATAGCAGAACGCAAGAGAAATTGAACTGGAGAAGTTTATTACCCAGAAGTCCTGGATAAAGTACAAGGCATGGCTTGAGGGGCTGCATGGAGGAGGTCAAGGCCAAATGTAGAAATATCCAGAGGTAGGGCCTGGGACAGGCCTTAATTAGGGTCCATGGGAAGAGTGCTTTGAAGTTCCTAGGTTAGGGCCAGATTGATTCGAACCAAAAGAGTGAGGTTTGGTAAGTCCCATGGGGGGTTTTATTTAAGGGGAACATAAGGCAGACAGGGGAGGGTGTTGATCACAAGGGCTCTTGGGGAAGTCGTATTAGGAACTCACATTTGATAGTGACTCTGCAGACCTCTATCTAGGGCATATGCTTGCACGAGGAGGCTAGTGTCATTTTAAGGTCCATGCAGGCCTTTTGGCCAAACAAAATGAATGCCAAGGCAGCAATTCCATGGAGTAGCTTAGCTAAACTTTTGATACATGCACACAGAGAGACACACACTAGCACACAGTTGTGAAGGGATTATTTATAGTTTATATTGCAGTTATTTACCTTATGTTTTCTTTTTAATTCAGTTTACTAGGTGTGACTTCCTCACAAAGACTGGTTCCCTCCCTTTCTTCTTTTCTCTCCATTGTTCGTTCTTGCCTTACTTCCTAAGGCCACATGACCATTTTATTGCCAAATCCAAGGGCCATGTCTCTGTTCTTTCTGTACTTACGTCTCAGCGGAATTTGGCACAATTGACCACTTGATCCTTTTGAAAAAAACTCTCTTTTGTCTTGAATTGCGTAAAATCTTCGCAGTTTTTCCCCTTCTGAGTCTTTTTCTCATCATTTCTTCACTTTCAAATGTTAGCCTGGGTCCTAGTGTAATACTTTGTTTAGGTTAGCTCATCCAATCTAATGGCTTTAAATGAGAACTATATGCAAATGCACCTCAAAATTTTTTATGCTTCATTCTGACTTGTCTCTTGAACACAAAATTTATTTATTTCCTACAGCCTACTTGATACACCATTGGAGCATATATCTGAGATGAATCTCAACTTAGCATAATCTAAGCAGACAGCTTGATTTTATCCAGTAGCCCTCCTGAAATAAATAACAAACAAACCTACTTAATGTGTTCCTTTTCTAGGCTCTCCAACTCAGTATGGCAGCATTATGACCTAGGGGCTATGATAAGAGATGCTGAACTTTATGGGGAAACAAACTGAGGGTTGTTGGAGGGGAGATAGGTGGGGGGTGATGGGGATACTGGGGGATGGGAATTAAGGAGGGCACTTGATATAATGAGCATTGGTTATTATATCAACTGATGAATCTCTAAATTCTACCCCTGAAACTAATAATACATTATATGTTAACTAAACTGAATTTAAATAAAGAATAAAAAATTATACACACTTTTATAAACTTGTTGTATTATGTCAGTCAGTCTTGTCTCTTCTTCCTCATATATCACAAATCTCTCCCCTTCTCTGTTTTCTCATGATCAGTACCTTGTTTCCCCCTAGTTTCTCACCTACACTATTGTTGTTGCTTCCCATTAAGTCTTTTTACTTTGGTAGAATTGTACATTTTGCGAAAGTGTAGGGTTTTGTAGAACCCTACCATTAAATTTCCCTTCTCCTCCCTACAGATGACATAATCTTTTAATAGAACGAGTAGTATTACTCTAAAGATTTCCCATCACTCTAAGATAAATACCTGAATTCTTTATCCTGGCATACACAATTTTTCATGATCTGGCCCTTGCCTAGCTCTTTACCTCACTTAACTCTGTTTCCCAATTTGTTGTAGCCTTAGGCCAAGTTGTCTTTTGCCTTGGAGTCTTTCTGCACGGGGTATTCCCCTACATGAAATGTTCCTACTCCAGGTATTTTTTATGTGGGCTTCCTTTTGTTTTTCTGATTTTAGATAGTTTCTCAGAAATGCCTTTGCTGACCAAATTAAAGTAACCACTATTCACTCTTAATTGCTTCAATTTATGACAGTTGTTGATGGGGAATTTACGCTCTGTAAAATCTTTATTTTAATTCTTTACAGGTTTATTATTTATGTTCATCTGTAAAAATAATCTCTATCATATCCCCAGAGTCTGCAGCCTTGCCTGTCCCAGAATTTTAATTCTTTGAATAAATGAATGTCTGAAGCATGAAATCAATATAAGCTGCACTTGCACTGTTGGTCTTCAAGTACCGGGTGATAGCTAACTTTGAGATTCTGGGGTTACCAAAGATCCTGTTTCTGATTTACATTTCACAGACATAAACACCGGTGATGAGAAAATTTTATGTTAGAACCTGGATGTGGCTATTTCCACTGGATCACCTCCCTCTCCTCTTCATCCTCTACTGCAATCACCATGGAAGTAACTGATCTCTGGAATCAGAATTTTAGCACATCCCACTTGGTATATGTGACTGTTCTGAGAAACATGTGTTACAAGGCAGCCAGACAGCCTGATGATTATTTAGTAGCTGTCTTTCTTCGTTGAACAGCAGTGAATAATACCTTTGATCTCTGCCACCAGGAAAAAAACAGAACCCATTCAGAATTTAAGTCGTAGGGGGGCGCCTGGGTGGCTCAGTCGTTAAGCGTCTGCCTTCGGCTCAGGTCATGATCCCAGGGTCCTGGGATCGAGCCCCACATTGGGCTGCCCGCTCCGAGGGAAGCCTGCTTCCCCCTCTCCCACTCCCCCAGCTTGTGTTCCCTCTCTCGCTGTGTCTCTCTCTGTCAAATAAATAAATAAAATCTTTAAAAAAAAAAAAAAATTTAAGTCGTAGGAATGATTTTCACATTTGCTGATATACAGATGTTTGAAGCTCATCTGGTTTATATAATGATTTCTATGTGTTAATTTCAAAATATATAGCAAATCATTTTTATGGTTAATATGAAGAATTTGTAGAACAATCCTGTCCTCCTGATATTGTTGTTGAAACAGGACTTCTTACATCCTAAACTTATAAATAGAGTCTTTCTCTTCTGTGTTCCAGTGCAACAAAATGGAAGTAAGGAAGGATATTTTGGTTTAATTTGTTTGCATTCACCTTAATCTCTATCCAGAGGGAAAAAACAGTAACTATTTTTTTTTTAAGGAAGAATGTTAATTTGTATTCTTGAGGGTGGTATCTTATCAAAAGCTTAAAAAACGAAGGTGAGTCAGTGTTCTGTGGACGACTTAGTTCCACAGTAGGCAGTCTGTCCTTTTTGGGAGTTACTTTCCATAGTTTATGGAAATCATCTAGAAGGCTAAGTTCATATAAGCGTTCTACCCATATTAGTATGGTAACAGTCATTCTAATAATTGATTCAGCCCCCTACCTAAATGTGAGATGGAGACCACAACTACCAGCAATTTAAAATATATATATATGAAGTTAACACTTTTAAAAAGTAGTTCTCAAGAAAGAAATGAGAGAAGTATTTAGTCTAAAGTAGATATTTAAAATATATTTTCTTTTTTTATAAAGTAATGAGACTGATTTTATTGTATGACTTAAAGAGTATGGATTCAGTATATAGTGGTACTTTGACTTAGACATTACATCAATACTGTAGTTTTTCCATTTCTCCTGCGTGGGGGGGAATGGGTTAAATGGGTGAAGGCCATTAAGGAGGACACTTGTGATGGGCACTGGGTGATATATGGGAGTGATGAATACCTAAATTCTGCACCTGAAACTAGTATTATACTGTATGTTAACTAACTGGAATTTAAATAAAAAGTTGAAAAAGGAAAAAGTATAAATCAGCTGTAACTAATACTAAGAATTAATTTCTAGGTATAAGAAAAATATCAAAAACTCTTGAATGTAAATTAGAAACTGGAATATGAATTTCTTCTGCAAAAGTGAATTGAGGAAGGTGTTTGGGTTTACAAGGAAATATTATTTTTTTATTGAAATTCAGTTAGCCAATATATACTAAGTACATCCTTAGTTTTTGATACAATGTTCAGTGATTCATTTGTTGTGTATAACACCCAGTGCTTATCACATCACGTGCCCCTGAACATGCCTGATATCATCAAATACCATTTTTAAGCTGTGCTGTAATATTGGATATTGTGGTAGGTTAGGTTTTTTGAAAATATATATGTAAATAACTGAGTAATGCTGTATAGAAACTGTAATTATTTAGATTAATTGTTTAAACTTGGCTAGTATAGAAGCAGTTAAGGAAATGGCCTGCACTATTTACTCCATCATTTTTTAAAACAGTGTTACCTTTATAGTTAATTCTTTTTTTATTATTATTATGTTAATCACCGTACATTACATCATTAGTTTTTGATGTAGTGTTCCATGATTCATTGTTTGCGTATAACACCCAGTGCTCCATGCAGAACGTGCCCTCTTTAATACCCATCACCAGGCTAACCCATCCCCCCACCCCCTCCCCTCTAGAACCCTCAGTTTGTTTCTCAGAGTCCATATTCTCTCATGGTTCATCGCCCCCTCTGATTCCCCCCCTTCATTCTTCCCCTCCTGCTATCTTCTTCTTCTTCTTCTTCTTCTTCTTTTTTTTTTTTTTTTTAACATATAATGTATTATTTGTTTCAGAGGTACAGGTCTGTGATTCAACAGTCCTTTATAGTTAATTCTAACCAAGTCTCAGAACCTTGGGCACATTATTTCTCCCTTCTGTCACCATGATTGAGCCCTGTTTTGTTAGAGAGTTTGAAAATTGAGCTCTTTTAGCTTGAAAGAATAAAGCTGTGGAAAAATTTTTCAATTCAACTAGGTAATAAGTGCCATGTATGAAAATATTAAGACTTAAAATAATTCTTAAAATCATTTTTTGGGGTTAATTATGAACACAGTTCCTAGTATATATAAATTATGTACTTTTATGTTATTAAAATAAATTCCTCTAAATCCCAGTATTAAAATTAGTAAATATAAAATATAACTTTGAGTGATACTTCAATAGCTATTTCTAATAAGTACCTAGCCACACTGTTTCAGGTTAGTTATAATTAGTTAGCTAATGATGTATAAATTATTAAATCGAACTTGGAAATTTTATTTGGAAAAGCATTTGGTCAATTGAAAATGATTAAAATGTTACTGAATTATTATTCAGTATTTAATATTTTATTGCCTATCAAAATAAATCTTAGTCACTCAAACTTACATTTCAAACAGTATTACCAGTTTTATATTTAATATAAAGTTGGATTTGCATATATGAGTACAGACAATTATACCTAGAGAGAGACTTCCTGAAAATATTTAATAATTTAAATAGTAATTTTTATACTATATTTTCACATAGAATCTAAGTCTTATTTTCATGCAGTGGATACACAAATTGAGTTAGAGGTTCTAATGAAATATGTAACTTACATATTTTTATTTGTATTCATCACATTGTATTTTGTTCTTACTTGCAAATATCTTTCTTCAGTGGCTCCTTCCCATCTCAGTTCTAAAGAATCCCTTCTCTTTTAAAAAATATGTCTGATGATTTCCTTGCAATTTAATACAGAAAATTTTATAATTGAAGATTTTTCTTGATCCTTGCTATTCTATTGAAAAGAAATGTGTGCTTTTGTGTTTTGATTGATGTGGATAAATACATCTTCAAATTCAAGTGCTAGTGTTCTGGAGAAGTAATATTTTGCTTTTGTTCTGTTTTCTCTTCAATGTAGGAATGAAACAACATAAATATAAAGCAGTGTAGTGAAGGGAAAATGTCTTCATGAGTTCCTTGAGAAGGAGCTCTTTAGACTTAATTTCCTAACTTTTGCCACTGAGTATATAACTTAACAGTTTTTTGCAATTCAGGTTATTTGTGATGCTAACAGGTAAAGGAAAAAAAATCATTAAGAAAGAACAATGGGAAAGAAGTAAAAAGGGGAAATTCAGCTCCAAAATAACAGCATACATATTTGAATTATTTTCTTACAAGATTTAAAACATTCTATATCAACATTTTTATTTTCAAAGTGTTAAAGTTCTCTTAAATTCTATAGGTAATGCTGCCAATCTTTCTCATGTAATTCTACTCCTAAACTTGTACTCATAAATGCATGATCCAGGTACCTCCTTTTTGCTCATACCCTTACACCACATGCCTTTTTCATGATTTGTTGGATAAATTAATTCAGAGTTAATTGGTTAATTCCAAGAATGGATATTTCTTTAATCTCTATGAGCTAGCACCTTTTCTTTAAATGTGCATTAATCATGTGTCAGTAACTTCCTCATGTATTAGATCATGGGGTTTTGGTATAAGTGTCAATGGATTTTCAGCTTGGATTTCTACATTGTAATTTTCAATGGTTTGCTTTTATTGTTCCAGACCCCTCGCTATATAGGCAGAGCTTGGAGAGGCAAGCTTTTGGGCCTTTTCCACTGGAATGATATGATGGCTTAATGGCCACCTGGTATCTATAGACTGAATGTTCAGTTTTCTGAAACCGTAGAGAGATGGTATTGGAGAGTGTCTTCTACCATCATGGTGACTTGTAATTGAACATAGCTGGTAATAAGTAAGCAGGTTTATTTTCTTCCATCACTTAAAGAGAGTTCTGCTGAAAAATAGATTTGACAGAGTGCAATCTTTTTGTTGTTGTTGTTTGAAGTTTTTATTTAAATTCTTGTTCATTAACATGTAGTATAATAACAGTTTCAGGAGTAGAATTTAATGATTGATCACTTCCATAGAATACCCAGTGCTCATCACAACAAGTGCCCTCCTTTATATTCATCACCTGTTTAGCTCATCCCCCACCCACTTCCCTCCATCAACCCTCAGTTTATTCTCTATGGTTAAGAGTCTCCTATGGTTTGCTTCCCTCTCTCTTTTTTTTTCCCTTTCCCTATGTTCATCTGTTTTGTTTCTTAAATTCCACATTTAACTGAGATCATACGGTATTTGTCTTTCTCTGACTTATTTCACTTAAAATAATACATTCTGACTCCATCCACAGCTTTGTAAATGGCAAGATTTCCTCCTTTCTGATGGCCCAGTAATATTCCATGTATATATATGAATCACTATCAAACCACATTGAAAAATTCATCTCCGGGGGCGCCTGGGTGGCTTAGTCGTTAAGCGTCTGCCTTCGGCTCAGGTCATGATCCTGGTGTCCTTGGATCGAGCCCCGCGTCTGGCTCCCTGCTCAGCGGGAAGCCTGCCTCTCCCTCTCCCACTCCCCCTGCTTGTGTTCCTTCTCTCACTGTCTCTCTGTGAAATAAATAAAATCTTTAAAAAAAAAAAAAAAAGAAAAATTCATCTCCTTGGTACTCTGAACATAGTACGTTACCTTGTATCTAAACCTGTTCATAAAATCTTTGTGTTAGTCTGTTTTTTTTTTTTTTTTAAGATTTTATTTATTTATTTGACAGAGAGATAGAGAGCACAAGTAGGCAGAGAAGCAGGCAGATGGAGAGGGAGAAGCAGGCTCCCCGCAGAGCAGGGAGCCCGATGCGGAACTCGATCCCAGGACCCTGGGATCATGACCTGAGCCGAAGGCAGCTGCTCAACCGACTGAGCCACCCAGGCGCCCTAGTCTGGTTTGTTTTTGATGTGGACATTTTTCTTCCTTGGCATTAAAAATTTGTTTTTTCTGGTAACTGTTTCATTGAAATATATTTTACATACCATACAGTTCACCCACATAAAGTGTATATTCACAGAGTTGTGCAACTGTCACCAAAATCAGTTTTGTAATATTTTTATCACCACAGAAACAAACACTGTATCTATTAACACTTCACCCTCCATTTGCTCCCAGCAGCCCACATTCCTAGTCAACTACTAATTTTCTTTGACTTTACATATTTTCCCATTATGCCCATTGTCTCTAAGTGGTATCATGATAAGTGATGTGACTGAGTTCTCTTAGCACAGTGTTTTTGAAGTTCATCCATGTTGAAGCATGTATCAATACTTCATTCCATTTTATTGCTGAATAGTATTCCACTGAATGGATATACCACATGTTTTGTTTATCAGTTGATTATCATTTTGGTGGCTTTGCCACTTTCTTATTATTATGATGCTGCTATGAACATTCATTTACAACCTTTTGTGGGGATGTGTATTTTCATTTATCCTGAGTATATACCGAGATGTAGAATTTTTAGTCATATAATAACTCTAGATTTAACTTTCTGAAGAACTGTCAGACTTTTCCAAAATGATTGCACTGTTCTACATGCCACTGTTATGTGTGAGGATTCTAGTTTTTCTACCTTTTTCACTAGCACTTGTTATCTGTTTTATTTTTATTATAACCATTGAATGGATGTGAAGTGGTATCTTATTGTGGTTTTGCTTTGCATTTTTCTGATGACTAATGATGTTGGATAGTATTTCATGTGTTTATTGTCCATTTGTGTATTTTCTTAGGAGGAATGTGTATTCATAGGCTTTTCCCATTGTTGAGTTGGGTTGTCCTTTTATCATTAAGTTGTAAATGTTCTTTTTATATTCGATGTACAAGTCACTTATGTGTATGATTGGAAAATGTTTCCATCAGTTCTATGGATTGCCTTTTCACTTTGTTAATGATGTCCTTTGAAGTACAAAAGTTTTAAATTTTCATGAAGTCTAATTTATTGATATTTAATTACTTGAAATTTTGGTGTCATATGTAAGACTCCGTTGTCTAATGGAAGTCACAAACATTTACTCCTATATTTTAAGTTTTGTTATAATTTTAGCTTTTATTTTATTTTAAGGATTTTACTTATTAGAGAGAGAGAGAGAGAAAGAGAGAGAACATGTGAGAGAGCACGAGCAGGGGGAGGGGCAGAGGGAGAAGCTGACCTCCCCCTGAGCAGGGAGTCCCACGTGGGGCTCAATCCCAGGACCCTGGGATTATGACCCCAGACAAAGGCAGACATTTAATTGACTGAGCCACCCAGGTGCCCCTAATTTTAGCTTTTAAATTTAGCTCTTTCATCCATTTTGAGTTAAATTTTGTGTATGATGTGAGGTTCATTTTTCTGAGTGTGGATATCCAGTTATCCTAGCACCATTTGTTGTAAAAACTATTCTTTCCCACAATAATTGCCTGGTACCCTTGTCAATAATTAATTGACCATAAAAGTAAGGGTTTATTTCTGGATTCTCAATTCTAATAATTGATCTGTATGTCTGTGCTTATGTCATTATCATACGGTTTTAATTACTGTACTTTTAAAAAATTAGGGACTGTGAGTTTTTAAATCTTTTTTTTTTTTCCAAAATTGTTTTGGCTACTCAGGCTTCCTTGTAATTCCATAATAATTTTAGGTTAATTTTTCCCATTTCTGTTAAAAAAGGTCATTGGAATCTTGATAGGGATTGTATTGAAACTATAGGTCAATTTTGGGAGTAATGTCATCCTCCTGGTATTAAGTCTTCTGATCTGTGAACACAAGATATTTTTTCATTTATTTAGTTTAATTTTTTCACAATTTTTATGGTTTTCAGGGTATCTTAAATTTTGGTAGTTCATATTCTAAGAATTTTTTTATTTCATAATTTATTTAATGGTATACTAGTGTTCATAGTATTCCTTATAATTTTTTTTTATTTTTGTAAGGCCAGTAGTAAGGAATGGAAGCCTTCCTTTATTCCTGATTTTTGTGATTTGAGTTTGTTTCATCTCAGAAGCCAAAGTATCATTCTTCCTTGCTTGCTTGATATTTTTAATACTAATTACATAATAAAGGCTTATGTACAGGATAACTTGTAATAAAACAAATTTAGACTGTTTCTCTACATCCTGTGATAACCGGGGTATTGGGGAGAGCGGTCATTGTCTATAACTGTACATGTGTGAATAACTGAACTTTGTCTTCTCATCTTTTTTACTTCATTTCCCTCACATAAGTATAATGTAAATATATATATATCTCACACTTTTTACTTCCTGTACCAGCAGTTTCCTACTTGCCAACTGCAGTTTTCTTTCTTTTATATTTGAGTTTCTTGTCCCTTATTGAAACTTTTCATGTTCAAAAGTAGTATTTTTCATCAAGGGCCAGAAGAGAGAAACTGGACAATCAAACTATAGTGTAAAGTTAAGAAAACGATTTCAGGAGATGGGTTGCATCTCTGACCATGTTACTCTTTTAGAGAAATGTTACTGTTTTGTAAATTGGCAAGATTTAAGAATTTAAGAAATGTTACTCATTTCTTACTCTCTACTCCTTACTCTTTCTGTAGCTGTTTTTGTTTCAACCGCACTGACTTCCTTACAATTCCTTGACTTCAAGCACACTTTCCCTTCATGGTCTTTCTAAGGCTCTTTTCTTCTGCCTGGACTATTCTTCCATAGGTATCCATGTGGTTTTCTTCCTCATCTATTTGAAATCTTTGTTCAAAAGTCACAGTGAGGAAAAACCGTATCACCTTCTTTAAAATTGCATTGGCCCCTCACATCACCAAGGACACATTATATCATGCCTGTAGTTTACTTTTCTCCATAGCATTTTGTCACTTTCTAGCATATTATGTAATTTTTTCTTTTTTTAGTCTATCCCACTCTTCTAGAATATAAACTGTATGAGAGCAGAGATGTTTCAATGCGTTTCCTCTGCAGTGAGAGTAGTGCCAGAAACATTTTAGTCACTGAATAATTTTAAATAGAAGATCAATAAGTAAATAATCTAGGTGTTTAACCTATTCAGAAGCTACGGAGCTATTTTAGAATAATATAACATCTTGAGCTTGAACAGAAAGTCTCAAAAAGACCTTAATTCTTTAAGAGCTGTGAGGATGTATTGGTAAGTTAAAAATAAAAACTCTTCTGCATGACTATTTGACCTAGAAACCTGCATTGTCCTAGAAACCTGATAAAGAGAATATGCCCAGTATACTAGAAGACAGCATTGATTATATTACAAATGATCAATGATGGGTAAAGTTTTTCAGGACTGAGAGAACTTTAAATGGTTTTGGGATGGTGGTAGCTTTGGGCTTTTCTGAGTGCTTTGACTTTCAAAACTGGAAGCTCTGCCATGGAGCTGTTACAGAAGATACTGACTCTTATTTGACATAGACTTTTAAGCCAGGGAAGCTCCCATACCTAAACAGGATGGACATTGGCATTCTTCTGGCGAGTGAAAGGGAATACTTCATGAAGGACTGTATGGACTACGGACTTTTGAAGAGACTTTTACTGGAGAAGAATGCTTAATGCTGCTCTCTAGCGTGCTGTGCTCCTCTCTTATATTCCTCTGAATGAATCTGAGACCAAGTATGAGCTCTGGTGGTCTTGTGTGTTTGAATATTCAAAGAGCCTAACATGCAGGCTGGGTTTGGTTAAAGACATAGAAGCAGGATATAAGAGAATTTAAGCTGCTTGGCATTTGTGTGCGAGGAAGTGCACGTCACATACACTTGCACAGTATGTTTATAATTAGCCAAATGTAGGTCACCTGCATTGACTTACTGTGAACTAATTGAGTTACCTTGAGAAACTCCCTTAACCATTGAGCCACAGCCTCTTCAACTATAAAAATGAGAAAATTGTAATTGATAATCTGTATGGTTTATTCCTAATTGAGCATTCTATGACTCCCATAATATTGTTCACACTGTAGTTTGATATTTTCTTACATACCTGAAGACATGAAGTATTTTAGATGATTTCCTCTCTATGGAAAAAAAAATAGTGTAGAGAACATTCAAAAGCCTGCAGATTAGGTAACAGGCTGCTCTTTGATCATTGTAACTGTAACAGTATATATTGGAAATGCCTGTTTTGTATGTTCCTGAATATAATGTAATAATATAATAACTGTGCGTGTGCATCTGCACAGGCATATGTATCATACTGTGGCAGTGCTTTTGATTGAAGGACAGGAGAACTTAACTAAGTAACACTTGTTTGGACTTTGGCTATGTTGGTAGCTTTATGTATTAAAATGGGTGATACACAATTTCTTTGAACTTCAGTTTTCTCTTGTCACAGTAAAAAGTTTACATCACATGAATTCAGTTTCCTTTCAGTTGCACAATCAAGTGATGATTGATGACATCATATTCTTCACATCAGTGCAAGCTGCTTTGACTATTTAGGCCATAAAAACACGCAAATTAGTGGTTTTAATACAAATTTGCAGAGACTTTGCCAAATCAGATTTTTCAAACATTTCTTCTCCAGAGCTCTGCCTCTGACAAACATTCTTTAATAGTTTTTTTTTCCTTATTGGCTGTAACATTATTAATCTTTGCCCCATTGTCTGACCTTGTCATTATGCTATATCCTGTATAAGGTGGTTTATAAATTTTGTCAATAAGAAATATATTGAGATTTTCCAGTTTGCTTTTTTTTCATTATGATCATGCCTTTGGAAATATATTTATGTATGTATCAGCATAAAAATTGACTCTCTGAGAACAGTAAATAACAGCAGGCCCATTGTGTTGCTCCTTATATTGGATAATTACTCTGAGTTCCTTTCTCACCCCTAAGAGCACTGAAACCTGTATTCCATGTTGAACATCCCAAAATGATATTTGTTGTGATGTACAGCTATGTCATATGTAGACATAACGTAAAATCCATTATTTTGCCTAGTTTCTTAGGCTTTGAAACTGACTGGATTTTACTTGCCTGCCCACTTGAATAAGGAAACTCCCATAAGGTAGAAAAAGAAAAGGACTGATCTAAGAACACAATAGGAGTTATGTGACTGCCACTTTGGGTAATATTGGTAGTTATTCTCCCCAAAACATTAAAAATTAGTGACAGAGGCAAGAAGAGGAGAGAAAATATTTCTTCCATTCTTAAAATCTTTTCCAGTGTCTTTATGCTATCCTGTACTCTGGAATAAAGTCACACAAGTTTCTCAGGCTAAAGAGGACACAACGTATTTCAGAGATTAGGGTGCACTTTTCCTCTTAAATTTTAACATCTCTGAAATCTGGAAATATTTTGTTTTACAGTAAATTAGCAGTGCCTTTCTTGTTTCTTTGAACATAAAATAACATTGAATCTTGCCATCAGAGAAACGTACTATGTCACAAAGGCAAATTTAGACAGGCAGTGACAAACCTCAAATTCCATGCTATATCATAGGCTTATCAAATAGCAATATGGCACTCAACATTCCACTGATGAATCAACCCATAATAATGGAGGTTTGACTATACATATATGTGCATTTTTACTTTTGTCTTCCTCTTTAAAGCAGGTGCAGCTGCACAGCATGTATTCAACAGGCATGGTAAAGAGTCACTTTAAAACAATCTTTTCATATTTAATATCTGCATACAGAAATAATAGAAAAAGATAAATATGCCCACCAAATACAAAGAGAATTACATTTATATAAGTACCTCTTATTACCTTCTCTTCAGCTCTGCAGAAGATATGAAACCAGTTGGAATGTTCATTTTATGTGGCTCTCAAGGTACTATTCTCATAAGAGTAAAATGAGAAACAGTAAATTATTGTGAAGTTTAGTAATAAGAGCAAAGAAGGCATAAATTTATGGGACTAAAAATATTGAGTAGCATTTGGCCAAAGGATCTTGAAACTCATTTGAATTGATTTCTTTTAACCAGTGAGATAAAAATGATTTATTAGTAAAAGCCTATTTCTAAGGGTTTTTCCCCCTGTTTTTACTGTTCTTTTAAGAGGTCTTCTTTTCCTTATGAACAGTTAGGAATATGGTCTTTTTATCTCATAAAACTGTCGGCACCCTGAAATATCAGAGATGGTTTTCTTTTTAGAAGTTTTAGAAGATGTCATTATGTGTCATTCTAGACAAATAAGATGTGGTTGACTTAAATGTTTCAGAAGTCTCTAAGGAAAGAAATAACCTGTTGATTATATTATGCCCTGCTTGGAGAAATGGAAAATCACAGCCAAGATAATGCTGTCTCTGCCAGTCACATTTGATTGTGTGGTGTGCTCGCCTTTGGCCCTTCCTCTGCTATGTGGAGGAACAGATAAATATCAGGACTATGTCAGGTAAACCCTACCCATTGCTTTTTGGATATATCTGCAGATGATGAAAACATCATGACTCAATCAGTATACCTGAGATTTTTCATAAATGCCTTCATTCATGAGTGGGTAATTGATTTCAGCATGAGCAAGAACTGATTTTTCCCTACTTAGAAAAAGAGAAGCCACTATAACTTTTACTTTTGGTTCTCTTTATTTTTCTTTTCCTTTATATTATTATTTCATACTTATTTATGGTACTGACCCAAGCAGATTTTTTTTGTTATTTTTTATTATGTTATGTTAGTCACCATACAGTACATGGGAATGCAAGTTGGTACAGCCACTTTGGAAAACAGTGTAGAGGTTCCTCAAAAAAGTTAAAAATGGAGCTACCCTATGACCCAGCAATTGCACTACTGGGTATTTACCCCAAAGATACAGATGTAGTGAAAAAAAAAAGGGGGCCATATGCACCCCACAGCAACAATGTCCACAGTAGCCAAACTGTGGAAGGAGCCGAGATGCCCTTCAACAGATGAATGGATAAAGAAGATGTGGTCCATATATACAATGGAATATTACTCAGCCATTAGAAAAAATGAATACCCAACTTTTGCATCAACATGGATGTAACTGGAGGAGATTATGCTAAGTGAAATAAGCCAAGCAGATATTTAAAGTGTTAATAGTTTTAATAGCTTTAAAAAGAAAAAAATATTAGGAGTGTCATTCTGATGTAAAATAAAGCATCAGTGAACTTCTTCTAATGAGCAGTTTTAGATGTATGCTAGTCTTAGGAATCAACAGGGTATTTTTTCCTTTTATTCAACAAATATGCATATTTGTACAAGGCACTTCATAAAGTTCTGGGGAATGCTCAGCATTTGCAAAGGGTAGCGGTAAGTGTTTTGTTCTTGACTTTTCTCCCTTGTTAGAAATGCCTCACCAGATGACTACTTAGATTTGGATGAAACTGGTAGATTTAAAGAAATTTATGAGACAGGAGACAATTTGGAATCTTCTGACATGACTTTTTTGTACCACTTTTTTGGCACTTGAGTCTCATCTAGCTCCATTTCAATTGGCTTCCAACTAATTGACTGCAGAAGAGACCCATGCTTTGTGGTGATCAAACACATCTGTACCTCAACACCACCAATTAAGAAGGGACAGAAATGACTAAAACACTTAGGGAAGATGCCTTAAATTTTTTAAGATGAAAGCTTATTAACATTTGCTACAGAAGTAACTTCATTATTTAGTTTGGCTTCATTCAGCCCTCAGATATGTATCACATGTGTTCCCCTCATCCTTGAGATGCATAGAATTCCTCTTATCTCTACTAGATTATAAATTCCTTAGGAAAATCCATGCTTTATAAAGCTTTAGTTTGTAGAGAGTACCTAGTCCATAAACTCACATGCAATAGGTCTTTAACAAATCTAATTAAGTAAGAATACTACTGATTTCTCTTCCTGGTTGTCTGAGAGATTAAATACTTGCATCTGCAAAATTTGAAGGACTATCATGTAGAAAAGGGAAAAAAAAATGTTATAAAGATTTAGAGTAAAATAGGAACAGAGAGTGGGGAAAGGATAAGATTGCCAGATGAGGATTTCTTACGCTGAGATGAAATATGGTTTGCTCAAAGACTTAATGAATTGCCAGGGGAAATATTGGCCTGCTCTTCACTAGCAGTGTTCAATATGTCCAGACAAGTTTTTCAGAGGAATTTTCTAGAGAGGATTTAACCATCTAATTGAAGGCTGGTATACTTCATCTTTTGTCTTCTTTACCCTCGTTGCTTGATTATAAAGAAAAGAAATAGAACATAATGTATTATAGAATTTTTATACATGCATGAATATATACTGTAAACTTAAACACATGTATAGAGAATATGTGTCACAGTCTATTACAGGGAATTTTGTTCAGAATTAAAACTTCAACAGTTTTGAACCAAGAAGATCTTGAAAATGCACAAATAAGGTGTCACTGAAACCTATTTTTAATTTCCCAGAAGCAGCCCTCAATCGTTTGCTGTCTTCTGACTTATTTCACATAAAATTCCAATATGCCTGGTTATCTGTTTTTTATGCCTGAATAAACTGAAAAAAAAAAATAGACCAAAGTAAAGGATAGTGGGAACTGGGCCATGTAATAGCAATATGAAACATTAGATAGCAAAAAAAAATTGTTCATAATTAAAGAGAATCAAAGTTTTATAGTGGCCTGGAGGCATCAGTTGAGAGAGGAAACTTGTTCAGTGTGGGGGAAGAATTAGGAATAATGCGGTCAAAGCTGAAATAAATATATAAGAAAGATACTTTTAACATTGATGTTTTCTGAAAATGGTTATTTTTTCCTCACATAGTTTCCTCTTACCACATATTTTTGTGCACAAAATGAAGAACTATGTAATAAAAACATGTAACAAAAGATCTCATGAGACTGTAGAAAAGGTGAACAACACAGTAAATTCCTGTGATGTTCAGTGTCATTAACAAAAAGTTAATTGAACAGCATACACTGGTTAAGAAAGCACAGAAATGAGTAAAACACTTAAGAAAACTATTTTAAAATTTGTTTTTCCCTCTAAATATGCAAACTTCTTAAAATTGACTTCTATAGGTCACTACATTGTGTGATGGCTTCACATGCATAAGAATTGACTGTGTATTATGACATTGAGTTAGAATTTGAACTTGGAAGAACTACCTTTTGTTTTATTAGACAGTTGAATCTGTTTTTCTCTGTATTGTTCAGGTACATTACATGATATATAATTGACAATGAAAGGACTGATAATTAGAATATTTAAAAAAAAACACCTCATTACAGAAAATAGAATCTGTGTTGAAGGAAGTTTTAAATGCTTGGAACTGAGACTTTGGCAGGGGAATGGGGAAAAATAAAATTAAGGTGGGGTCAGCTAAAGAAATAGTATATGAGTGTCACTTTGATGAGTTTGAATTCAGTGAGCAATATTGTGAGGTATTGTTCAGGACAGTAAAGTGAAAAAAAGTGAGATTAATCTATCACTAACGTACAGGAACTATTAAAAGGATAGAGGTAATCATGGAAGTAATTTTCAGGGCTAAGAAGCCAGTGATACTGCCCTAACCCTTGCAGTTAGACCATCATGGGGGAAGAACTAGCATAATTTCATGATTTAGTACACTGAGAGGAGGAGTAAGGCTGGGAATTGGGGGATGGAGGATAATTTTTTCTCTAAGTAAAATTTCCCTAGCCTCTAAATAGGATGTCATGTTATCTTAAAAATTTTCATTAATATATTAGTGATAGATTGTCTAGAGTTGCCAAGCATATTAGGAGGCACAGAAATTATTGGTATTAGGTTCTAATGGAAAACAACCATGAATCCACTGGGTAGAATTAATGTACCAAATGAGAAAGGACCTTAATTCTAAGGGAATAGTGAAATACATTCAGTACCTTGGTTTGAATTCCACAAACTGCTGAAAGGCTGTTCCCAGTTCCCTTTAGCCTCGTTGGCCTTTGCTTTTATTTCTTTACATTTATTTCCTACATTTGATTCTTCATTCACCTGAAAATAAATTTGTAAATCAGAGCAGTTGGGATAAGTTCTGTAGCTGCTGCATTTGGGCAAGTCAACTTGTTTGTGAACTCACATCCTCCTTAGTTATTGTGAAGGTAAAATTAATTCGTGGACATATTTTATTATATAAGTTGATTTATTATAGTTTTTATTTTTAATTATGGCAGCAGAAGCTCAAAATTTTATTAATAATCATAGATAAATCAGTTTTTATTTTTCTTATTGTAGAAGATCATAATATTATTTTTAAATAATCATGGACAAGGCAAAAAAATCACAGATTCCTTGGAGAAGCTAAGATTGGATAAGTTCTCTGTAATGATTTGACACTTTCTTAAACCTGGTATTTGGTGTCTCAAGTATTGGGACATTAGGATAATGATTTGGAAGTTATCTTTTGACACGTCATCTTTGCATTGTCTTTGAAAGTATCTAAGGAAATCTTGTTATGCTTGCCTTCCTTGCACCATTTTTATGAGTATGCCTTTATGTCCGTTGGCAATGCAGTTGGAGTTTAAATGACTTTACAGTGTACTTTGTTTTCTAGCTCTTAGTGTATTATGTGTTCAGATGACAAATAGTTAGAAATGCATGTAATTTAAAGTAGTTTTTATTATGATGTCAGTGATAAGGTAGAAGTTTCTGGAACTTCTTGGATTTTGTTTTGTTTCCAGTTGTGTAAAAAACAATTATTATATCTGGGTGTTATAGGCAAACAATGAATCATGGAGCACTACATCAAAAACTAATGATGTACTACTGTATGGGGACTAACATAACATAATAAAAAAATGAAAAAGTAAACTTACCAATGCACAAAAAATATCTACATCAAATATTTAGTATACTTGGAATTTTATTTGAAGAATAAAGGCAAAGTAAAAGCAAACTGCATGGGATTTTTATTTAAAACCTTCAAATGGAAAAAAAAAGTCTTTGTGGGGATAGAAGGATTTATTTTTTAAGATAAGACAGAAGCAGATCATTTTTTACCTGACCGTAGTTTCTAATTTGTCACTTAATAAATGCACAGCATGTTATTTTCTTTATTATTATCCAGTCATATTCCAGGACTGTGATTGGCATTTTCACCTAGTCTCTATGTGGCATTGATATATGTATGTTTTTGTAGAGCTCCCTTGCTTATCACTAGTTTTTGATGGAATTCAGTTTTGGTTGCTTAGAAACCCAATTCTAGGTTTCTAGAGGTATTGGATACTAATTACAGAATATCAAAATATGTGTATATATATATGCCCATATACACACACATATATGTACTAGCTTCATGTGTTTACTGTAATTGGAATGCATACAAAGTTTTCAGGCATTTAAATGCATATGTTTGTCCAGTAAGTAGAAAAAGAGAGTATTAATATATTTAAATGAAGAGTGTTTATGCATAACTAATGCAGTGTAATAAAAACATAGATGGCATACCAATTAAGATTTGAAAAGATAGGATGTATGTGGTTATTATAATCCATAAATGGTTTACATGAGTGCAAAATAGTAGATCAGGGTTAAGATTAAATTATTAATCCATACCTGTTGTAAAAAATTTAGTCATATTTCTAAAGATTGTGTTTACGGCATAGTCATTTGATGCTATTATCTCCCTATTTGTATATTCAATAATATACCTTATTTATTAAGGAAAATTCTTTGTGTCTGTCTATTAAGGTGTTTAAGGGAGGGTAGGAAGGTATAGTGATTTAAAAGATGGTCTCTGAATTGATGCTGCCTCATTTGACATCTTGACCCCACTCCTTATTAAGTATGCAATTATGGGAAAATTACTTGCTCAGTGTTTTACTTTCCTTGCCTGTTGTTGTGGGTATCAAAATATGAGAAAATATTGTGAGATGACCTATATAAACCACTCTGGATAGTGCGTGGTACCTTGTAATCATTTAGGTTAACCATAATTACTAAGGAAGATAAACTTTCAGAGTATTATATCTAATAGATTTTCCCATTTCATCCAAACAGTATTCATTGGGTCCCCATTATGTTCAAGACTCTGTGCTAGATTAGGGACATAAACATGAGTAAGAGAGGGTTTCCACTCTGAATTTCTTACAGTTTAGTGTACTTCTTGAAGGCACTGTCCATATATTTTGATGATCTGCAGCATTTGATGTAGTAAAGAACATGGGCATGGTAACACTTAATAAAAACACAGGGCTATTTGCTTATATTTATCACATTGTCTTTTTCCTCGTAAAGAGTTCAATGAGTGTATCAGTGCCGATTATCTTAGCCATTTAACAATTTTGAACACTGAAGAACAGTAAGGGAAAAATCATGAATGCAAATAAGTACTCACAGCATTTGGCAAAGTTGTGTGTGGAACTGCACACCAGGAAAGCATGAATCAGAACCAAGGTGATAATTTGTTCTATTTTTCTTTTGGCCAGGCATTGTTGGATACCTTTGCTTAGATAAATTTACCTTGTGGCCTGTTTTATATGTCTCAAACTCAAAAGAAGTTTGTGTGATGACAGGAGCAGAGTGCTATAGCAATGCTAAATAGTGTGTTTGTATATGTACACATGAGAGCATTTGGGGAGGTTGCTGGTGAGCTGGGTGTTCATTTTCATCACTCTGAAGTTTAATTTTCCATTAGATTTGACTTACTACATACCAAAGGGTATACTAGCTTCTCCACTTATTCAAGGTATACTGTATGGCTAACACTATATTAGGCACTCTGAGAGGTATAAAAAAGAGATTATCAACATGGTCCATTTACTTAGAAAGCTCTCCAAAAACTCATTTTTTTTAGCAGCCATATAGAGCAGCTACACAAGTGGTTATAATTACTTCTTGTAAGAAATAATAAAACCGTGTAGAAGGTGGAAAAATGCATTTGTTGTTGATGCTTAGAGACAGCTTCCTGAGGAATGTAGTATTTCTGCTGGAAATTGAAGGGTAGTATAGGCTTTGGAAATGGGAAATAGGGTAGAAGTACATTCTAGCAGAACGTGGCTGCAACATTAAACTACCTATGAGTGTTTCCTCCACCACCATGCTTCTTATGAGACCTGTCAGGCGTGAAGTAATTAATAAACGGTGTTAATAGGCTTGTAGTCAACTGCAGAAGACTGATCTATAGAAGTAGAGAAGTATGACTTTTGACCAACTAGTGGTCAACTATTATGGCCTACAGACAACCTTAGAATTTATAATGGCTGCTTAGGGTTAAGTGAGAATGAGAAATTCTGTTGTGAGTCAGCATGTCATTTTTAAAAAAATTTTAAAAAGTATTTAGTGGATTTACTTTTCCATTTAATTCTTCTAAAATTAATAAAGACCCTAATTACAAGTACATGAGCTTCATTCTGCTTACTTACCCCCTCATATCTTAGAATGGGTAACTGCTTTCCTTGACTGTCTCCCTTAGATCCATTCTGCTCTGGCTTCTGAGAAATATTCACTGTTCCTGGCCTGGTCTGGACCCAGAGTCCCCTTCCCCAGTCCTCAGGAAGCAAAGAGGATTGGACACAATGTAGATAGAAGGCAGCAATTTGTAATCGAGATGTGGAATTGAACTCTGGCACTTACTTGCTATGTGTCATTGGTTATGGTACTGAGGTTTAATTTCCTCATTTAAAGAAAGAGTGAAATAGTCTACCTCAAGTGGACTACCTTAGCAGAATTTGAGATAGTACATTTAAAGCAGCTGCAACATTAAGCATTCTTAATCATGTAGTGAACATTCAGTGCATATCTAAAGGGAAGTTGCTGCTGTTATCATTATTACACATGCATATTTGAATGAAATAACTAGTCTTTAATAGGCTTTGGTGAATACATCTTTCTTGAATGCCAGAGTTCTTTATGTTAGGAATGAACACAACACTGTGACATATGGTTTCCAAAATGGCCTTCTTAAGAAAAACAAATCCTTCATTTGGGCTATATTGTATGTACACATCCTGCGTGAAACTTCTTCAGAGGTAATTGCTGGAAAAAAAAAAAAACTGGAAAAAGTAGATTTCTTTGCTTAACATGAATAAGCCTTATGTATTTTCATTTGTGATGTTTATGTCAAGGCATTTAGACCATCAGCAAAGTATTAGTGGACTAATAGTAGTGCCTAGTAGGATACTAGGGACTGGCAAATTAGGGCCTGAGGTCCAGTCTTGCCCTATGTCTGTTTTTATAAATAAAGTTTTATTGGAACACAGCCATGCTCATTGGTTGATAAATTTTGGTTGCTTTCAGGCTACAATAGAGTTGACAGACATGCAAAGCTGAAAATGCGTACTCTTGGGCTCTTTGCAGAAAAACTTTGCCAACTAGTAACAGACTTTTACAATTACTGTGTTAGAGAAAAATCAATGTTTTAAAAGTTTGTGTTATATAGAATATCAACATTTTATGACTACTGTTGATAATTATGAATATTAAATGTTAGCATTTCAATGAGTAAAAAATTACTCAATTTTAACATACTTTGATATTTAAGGGGCAGAATTGGTATCTACTTAGTTTCATTGGAGTGAATATTGCAGTTGGTTTCAGAAATCAAGATTCTAATTTGGTCACTTGTACCACAGTCTCAATTAAGTTGTCTTGGTATACTTTCTAGGGCAACTGAAAAAGTATCTTAGTGTGATTGATAAGGACACCACAATAGTTGAGCATTTGAGCTCTGGCAGGCTAGATGGTAAAGGAGAAATACAGTGAAATAATTTTTTTCTCAAGAGAGAATAGAAAGTATACCAACTGCCATAGCCAAATAAAGCAAATTCTGCTGCTGGCTTATAATGACATGTATTATATGAGCTGTTGTGAGGCAGTAACGGTGTTGAGAGGGACGAAATTGGTGTCAGGGAGATGTGAGATTGGACCCCAGTTACACTACTTACGTACTCTCAGACTGTGGGCAACTTATTTATGCTCTCTTAATTTCAGTTATATCCAGAATGTGAGAAAAGTATGAAAGATTGCATACATTCTCACACATATAATAGTCATTTTCATATTAAGGTGGTATTTAAATGCCCCCTCAAAATTAATTGAGAATTAATACACCATGTACATTTTTTAGTGTGTTTATGTATCTTTCCTGAAGCTTTCTCTTAGAAACACAATTTCAAAACTATGTTTGTCTTCCTTGCAATATTATCATCAGTAACCTTACTCAAATATTACTTGATGATTAGTGAATAATATCATTAATCTTTGCTTGTATATTTTAAACTTGAAAGATTCAGAAAAGAAAAGAAACCCAAATATGTAAGAATACTTAATTTAGGAAATAGATTTTCCTAAAATCAGTGGCAAATAGATTTGTTACATAAAAATAATAACATTTAATTAAAATTATTAACTGGACGTAATTACCAATATAGTATTAGGACATACTTATTTTGATATTTACAGGAAGTAAACAAAGTTTTCATCTGTGTTGTTTACATAATAAAAATGGAAATAAAAAGTCATCTCTAAGCCAGTGTATATTTATTCTGAAATATAATCTCTATTATTTCATTTTCTTTTTTTAAAGTAACTAAAATCTGCATGTTTTTTGATGGTGTAAGATCTAGAAGGAAAGGAAGCTAGACTGTGTCTTAATTCAGACTGCCTAAATGTATTTTAATGATCTTCTAAAACCAAAGACTAGAAAGATAGAAAATGAAATAATAGCTAATATTTATTAAGTTTGTTCTTTGACTCAGCATTATTTTAAGTATTTTCATGCATTATCTGATTGAATCTTCAAAACAACTCCATGAGGTAAGTACTATTATTATTTCCATTTTAAAGATGAATAAACTGAGGCACAGATTAAATAACTTCCTCAGTGTCACAAGGTGTCAGAGCCAGGAGTCCAATTTAAGAACACCTGTACTTAGCATAATACCCTACAGTTCCATCCACGTCGTTGCAAATGGCAAGATCTTATTCCTTTTGATGGCTGCATAATATTCCATTGTATATATATACCACATCTTCTTTATCCATTCATCTGTTGATGGACATCTTGGCTCTTTCCACAGTTTGGCTATTGTGGACATTGCTGCTATAAACATCGGGGTGCACGTAGCCTTTCGGGTCCCTACTTTTGTATCTTTGGGGTAAATACCCAGTAGTGCAATTGCTGGATCGTATGGTAGCTCTATTTTCAACTTTTTGAGGAACCTCCATACTGTTTTCCAGAGTGGCTGCACCAGCTTGCATTCCCACCAACAGTGTAGGAGGGTTCCCCTTTCTCCGCATCCCCGCCAACATCTGTCATTTCCTGACTTGTTAATTTTAGCCATTCTGACTGGTGTGAGGTGGTATCTCATTGAGGTTTTGATTTGGATTTCCCTGATGCCGAGCGATATTGAACACTTTTTCATGTGTCTGTTGGCCATTTGGATGTCTTCTTTGGAAAAATGTCTGTTCATGTCTTCTGCCCATTTCTTGATTGGATTCTTTGTTCTTTTGGTGTTGAGTTTGATGAGTTCTTTATAGATTTTGGATACTAGCCCTTTATCTGATATGTCATTTGCAAATATCTTCTCCCATTCTGTCAGTTGTCTTTTGGTTTTGCTGAGCGAAATAAGTCAAACAGAGAAAGACATGTATCATATGACCTCACTGATATGAGGAATTCTTAATCTCAGGAAACAAACTGAGGGTTGCTGGAGTGGGGGGTGGGGTGGGAGGGACGGGGTGACTGGGTGATGGACACTGGGGAGGGTATGTGTTCTGGTAAGCGCTGTGAATTGTGCAAGACTGTTGAATCTCAGATCTGTACCTCTGAAACAAATAATGCAATATATGTTAAGAAAGAAAAAAAGAAGAAGAATGTAGCAGGAGGGGAAGAATGAAGGGGGGGAAATCGGAGGGGGAGAAGAACCATGAGAGACAATGGACTCTGAAAAACAAACTGAGGGTTCTAGAGGGGAGGGGGGTGGGAGGATGGGTTAGCCTGGTGATGGGTATTGAGGAGGGCACGTTCTGCATGGAGCACTGGGTGTTATGCACAAACAATGAATCATGGAACACCGTATCTAAAACTAATGATGTAATGTATGGAGATTAACATAACAATAAAAAATTAAAAAACAAAACAAAAACAAAAACAAACAAACAAACAAAAAAGAACACCTGTACTTAATGGCCATGATACCGCTACAAAAAATAGAATATAGAGAGTTCCTCCTAACAAGTTTTTATTTGCCTCCATTTACACTGAGACTGCCTATAAAAACTGAAAAACATTCATTTTAAATTTTAGCATATTAAAGGATTATTTTAAGCTAAAATGCAGTTCTAAAAATTTATATTTTTATTTAAATCTGGCATTTAATAAGTTGGTGAATATTTTGGGTTTTGATGGGTCTTCAAAAACAAAAAAATAAAGGAAATCTGAAATTTAGAATACTTATTGGGCAGTTTAAATATAAGTCGAGGAAATGTAGGGTTATATGTGCACATGAAGAGATGTTTAACTATAACATGCATAAAGACAATGTGAAATCCACTGAAAACACTGAGAAATGCTTTTCCTTCAGACATGCAAACTAGCCTTCTGCCATTAACAACTAGGAAAATAATTGGAAATATACAATACAGATGTTCTCTTCTTATCCAGTAATTTTAAAATGTTATTTTAAATCTTTTTCCAATTGGAAAAAACACAGGTTGCATATTAGGGAATACAGTCTGCTTAATGTCACTAAAAACAGAGAAACTAATATTGACACATTTGACTTGAAGGAAACAAAACCATTTTTTTATTATGATCATCTTTGAATAAAAAGGAAAATTCTATTCATAGAAATATGCAGGGTTCATATCCTTAGGATAAAATATATTTGGTGTTATTTCTGAAAAGATAAAAGCAAATATTTGATATAATGACATTTCTATTTTTTTTGGCTTTCACTTGGGTATTAACAGTAATATATGCATAGATGTGTTTGTAGCAGGATAAAAGAGGGGTCATAATAAAAGTGGATGTACTTTTGTAAGAATTATGAAGTTTTATATAATAATGCTGAACCATTACTGTGCTTTAATTCCTTAAAAATTTGGTCCATTTAATTTTATAAAAAATTGAAGTACTGTTTTAATACTTCAAAAAAACCCTATAGTGTGGGCAGATTGAATTGCTCAGTAAAGCCCATTTGTATTCAGTATGGACTCTTGAATATAGAATGTAGCCGCCCATTATGTGAAATTGATGATGTTTATATATTATGGATAATACCAGGAAAATCCAAATTTATTCAATTAAACTTTTATCTGTAAAATTTCAGCTATATTCAGAAAATCTTATAATAATTTATATTACAACTGTTTTGGCCAATCAGATACCCAATCATATTTTAATAGATTTCCCTAGGAGAAGAAATGGAATTTAAGCTTATTAAATTGTGTGGCATGCAGGTATACTAACATTGGGATGACCAAACCATTATGTTTTATTCCATTTGGAATAGGATCACTTATTTAGAGCAGTTGATATTTCTGAACTTAAAAAGACCAAGGAATGCTGGAGTGGTGGGGGGGGGAGGGATGGGGTGGCTGGGTGATAGACATTGGGGAGGGTATGTGCTATGGTGAGCGCTGTGAATTGTGCAAGACTGTTGAATCACAGACCTGTACCTCTGAAACAAATAATACCTTATATGTTAAAAAAAAGAAGATAGTAGGAAGGGAAAAATGAAGGGGGGGGGATCGAAGTGGGAGACGATGGACTATGGACTCTGAGAAACAAACTGAAGGTTCTAGAGGGGAGGGGGGTTGGGGGGATGGGTTAGCCTGGTGATGGGTATTAAGGAGGGCACATATTGGATGGAGCACTGGGTGTTATACGCAAACAATGAATCATGGAACACTACATCAAAAACTAATGATGTAATGTATGGTGATTAACATAACATAAAAAAAAGACCAAGGAAAATGTGCATTCACTTATGATTTTTACTGCTTGCTTGACTCTTTATACTTCTGCCTTGCTCCTGAAAGGTTTTCAGATTTCTTACAAAAATACATACAACAGGAGGTAACAATAAGTAAATGAGGGAATTGGGACAGGTGTTGGGAAGAAAAGCTGATGCTGGAAGTGAAGCTGTCCCGAGCTTTTTTGTACTCATTATAAACATACTAACGTGAGTCCACCTTCATGAATTAGTCCTGTGCACAGTACTGGAGCGCAAACCTTCAGTTTTAGAAAAATTTATTTTTAATGCCAGACCATTTAAAGGCAGTTATTTTGAAAGTGCATCATCAGAAAATATATGCATTTTGAATTCATCCAAGGCAGCTGCCTATTACCTGACAGTTTCCATGCATCTGTGCCTTAAAGAAACCAATATTTAAAGTAATTGACATTAAATTTTCTCAATATCTGAAAGTATTTCATGAATTGTAAAGAAGAGATTGAATTATGTCAAGTGAAGTTTTGCTATTTAATGCTTGGAAAAATTTGGTTGCTTCTCTGTAGTGTATTTTGTATAGAGTATTCTGTTAACTCAAATATTTTGATTATCTCTAGATGTCCCAATCATCAATCATTGATAGCTGTCAATTACTCATAACCAGAGAAATGCATTTGACAAGGTGTAAAGTTGAATTTCAGTGTTTTTTATTCTAAAACCCCCGAAAATGCAAACACTTAGAAATTTAAAATAGTTCTATATAGTTTCTTCTACGAGATTTATGAGCACTGACATGGAGTTAGAAAACCAGGGGTTTGAATTCCAGATCTGTTCTATTTTTTATTACAATTTCAAGTATCATTTTACCTCTTCAGAATAAAAGAGAGGGACAGAGACCTGTATAATGTATAAATTTTCTTCTGCCTCTGAAATTTTGTGGTTCTGTGGGTGACTGAATTGCTCCCTCTTTATTTTTCTCAAGTATTATGTCTTTCTCAAAAAGTAGGTCTTCTAAATTATGAGATGTTTCTATGAATGCCTAAATTATAAATTTTTATTTGAGAAAGATCTCCATCGCTACCTGAAATGCCAATTTCTGAGTATTAGTTACAGTGATTTGCAAAAATACTCTAAATTTGAATCAGTAATCTGCTTTAATACATTCTCACTCACCTTTCAGGAAAATTATTAGTTGTCCACTAGTCCAGAAGAAAGAGTGTACTGTGTCTGCAATAGTATCTCATCTGTTTACCAGTAGGTTAACATGTCATGCTTATATTATTTAAACATGTACAATCTCATTGTCACCTTTTTTCACAATATTAATAGAAAACATCCTCAAAGAGAATGGGATAGATTATGAAAAAAGTAAGGTCTAAGAAGCCTAAAAATACCTATGCATAACAAGTTGAAAGTGATAAAACATAGTGAAAGAAATACCAGAAAGACATTAACATGACCATTCACATTTCCTCATTTACCTTACACTTATGTATGTTCTTGGTTTATTTACATTAGAGGGTATGTTCATTGCAGTGAAACTGCATTGTGTTATTGTATGTCACTCATAAATACTAATGAATGCATTCACATTTTACATGATTAGCTTATTCCTGATGTTAAGTGTATAATTTGTTTTTAAATGTTCTATATTTAAATGCAGAAATTTTTGGTAAAGTGTTATGTGGGTGTTAAGGAGTGTCTTTATTGTATTTGGAAAAATCATTTGGGGATTTTGGATGGCCCAGGTAGGCATTGTTGTTTTTATTATTTAAAATAATGAAGTGTAGACTCCTGCTAACCCAAAATTTCCATCCAACACATGATGTGGATTATATTGAGATAATGAAAGATATCTGTGATTGCAATGATTGTCTTTTTTTTTTTTTTTTTTTTAAAGATTTTATTTATTTATTTGAGAGAGAGAGAATGAGAGAGAACACATGAGAGGGGGGAGGGTCAGAGGGAGAAGCAGACTCCCTGCCGAGCAGGGAGCCCGATGTGGGACTCGATCCAGGGACTCCAGGATCATGACCTGAGCCGAAGGCAGTCACTTAACCAACTGAGCCACCCAGGCGCCCAGCAATGATTGTCTTTTTTTGTTTGTTTTTTTGGTTAGAAAAAATCTGAGGTTAAATATTTTCAGCTCGTAAAAATTAACCTATATTTTCCTCTTTGATGTTTATAGAGAAACATGACAATCAGCATATTGTACCTATAAAGGAGTGTAACATTTTTCAAGTGGAAAAGTAAGGGCAAATAATTAAATGAAAATCATTCATAATCTTACTACTCAGAGATTTTAAAATTTGACATTTTTGTATGTCTTTCTAAATGTTTTTTTCTATACTATGTTTTTCTTTTCCTCTCTTTAAAAAGTAAAATTTGTATTATTTAATGACAACCATTCATATCCTGCTCTTTTTTACATGACAGTAAGCTTTCTTCAGTATCATTAAATTTATTAAGAACATTGTTTATAATGGTGCTTAGTCTTTCATCTTAGTAATATATTTTTTATATTTTTTCTTACTATAAATAATAACGTGATGAATATCCTCTGACTTAAATCTTTGCCTGAATCCCTAATTATGAAAGGAAATTAATACCTTACTGTAGTTAGTACCCTTAATTCTTGCCAAATAGGCTTTCACAGAAGTTGTACCATTCTACACTCCCCAGTATCATAAGAGACTGATCCTCTAATCACCAATATTATTTTAGCCTTTGCCAATTTGGCAGGTAAAAAATAGTATTTGTTATAATTCCTAATCACATGGCTGGTAGTTCATTTGAATTTTACCATATTTTCATGTTAAACGGAAATCTGCTTCTCTAATGTAGAATTTGAGTTTATGTTCTTTGTGCATTTTTATTTTTCTTACTGATTTGTAAGAATTATTTATATATTAAGGTATTAACTTTTTACTTCCTATAAATATTAAGATCTTTTGTTTTAGAAATGTTTATAACAGAATGTACCTTTCTGTTACGATTGTTTGCTTGTTTTTGTGTTTTACTTTGTCTGAAATGCAGGGTACCTGTTCAGTTATCCATCAAAGATTATTTTTTAATATTACTTAGTTATGTATATTTTATTAGGGAAACATTTTTTTTAAGATTTTATTTACTTATTTGAGAGAGAGAGTGAGAGAGAGCACAAACCCAGGCATTAGGGAAACATTTGATACCTAATTTCTGTCTGCAGAAACAATTCTGTGATGTATACATTGGATCATTGGAATCTATCTTCTACATTTTATTTTTGATATTAAAATTACTCATTTGCTGGGTGCCTGGGTGGCTCAGTCAGTTGAACTTTTTTTTTTTAAAGATTTTATTTATTTATTTGAGAGAGAGAGAGAGAGAGAGAGCACGAGAGGGGGTAGGGTCAGAGGGAAAAGCAGACTCCCCACTGAGCAGGGAGCTCCTGAGATTCTGGGATCATGACCTGAGCCAAAGGCAGTTGCTTAACCAACTGAGCCACCCAGGCTCCCAGTCAGGTGAACTTCTGACTTCAGCTCAGGCCATGATCTCTGGGTCCTGGGATGGAGCCCCACATTGGGCTCTGCACTCATTGGGTAGTCTGTTTCTCCTCTCCCTCTGCCCCTCCCGCTGCTCATGATCCCTCTCTCTCAAATAAGTAAATAAAATATTTTTAAAAATTACTCATATGTTCTGTCTTTTCCTATATTCTGAATCACTGCTTTGATTTTCTGCACTTTATGGGAAATGAGCAAGAGTTTAAGTCCACTAAAAGTACAGTGAAACTATTTCTTGTACATGCTCATTTGGTACTGTTTTTACTCTCATAAAGACCATATAACATTGTACACATAGTACAATAAGAGTAGGTGAAAATAGAATCTACATACAGATAACCGTAAATGAAGTTTGGGGAACTTTTTTCTTTGGCTGTTTTTGCTATCCAAATGACTTTCCATTGATACCCAAATTATTTGTGATTGCTTTGGCTCAGTATTTAAATACTGAAAAGTCTAAGTCTAATTTCTATCAATATTTACAGCCCTTTTAAAAATTTTGGTCTCTTCTACAAGTGTTTACATACTTTGGTTTCTAACCAATTGAACTATTCAGTGTTGTATATTCTTAGTGCCTGTTGTACTGTTTCCCTTTTTGGTTTTGTTCCCAGTGCTATTTAGATATCCCAAATCTAAATTTATGTTTTAAGGTTTTACCTAAATGCCTCATTTTGAAATTAAGGTAAAATTAGTTAGCGTGATACCATTTTGACTTCCATTTTAAGCCCCATCTTATTTATAACCTAAATCTTTTGGGGCCATTTAAAATTCACTCAGAGTTATCAAACTTTTTATTCCCTTTCTATGTTTATGAATATCTTAATAGACAATGCTGATAGGAATAAAATAACAGCTTAGTTATATTTAATAAGTGGAGTCATTTTATTGCTATAACTAGCATAATAAGAAATGACTTCTCCCAAAGTATATTATTCTTGCACAAATTGCTGCATGCTCACACCCACATGTGTATTATACAGAGAGAGAAAATACTGAAATTCTATCCGTCCATCTAGATCAGGGTTGCATGATCTCAGCTCTACTTACATTTTGAGCTTGGTAATTCTTTGTTTTGGAGAGCTGTCTTGTGCATTGTAAGATGCTTATTAGCATCCCTGGCATCTACCCTTTCCCCATTTCTGACAAACAGAAATGCGTCCTTATATTGCCAAATGTCCCACGAGGTGTAAAATCACCACCCTTTGAAAACCAGTTATCTAGGTAGATAAAATTTCAGTTTTTCTGAGAAAATGCTGTGAAAATTTCTGTCCATATAGACATTTGCCTCAGCCAAAGCATAAACTAGATTTTTTATCCTCTATTTCTTATTTAATACCAGTGTGACTCTTATTTGAAGAGAGCATAAACTGTCCAAATCCACATATTAGCATTCTTTTAGCCCTCAAGACTTACCCTGGGAGAAAAAGGAAGACAGTTTTGAAATGGCATAATAAGGTATATTTTTTTCTTTTCTGAAATTTAAGAGCATCAGATATCTTCTATGATGTCTGAGTTCTTTTTTAAAACAAAATTTCCAGTTTTGATGCCAAAATCCAGTTCTTTATGGAGAGCATAAGCATTTAAATGACCAAGCTTAGTATAAAGTTATCTAACAATGTTCTGATTTCTAATACAGTTAAAAATTATGAATGTAGTCCTTAATGATGATGAGGGTTTTTTGGCTTTCAGACAAAATCTCCGAGTTTTTTTTTCCAGACAGTACCATGCATTTTAAGATAATTTTCCTTTCTCCTCCATGCCCCATTTGTGTGTTTTAGTTAGTGAAATTTAGCATTTAAGATCTAGATTTCTGATATTGAGACTTTTGCTTAGTTTTTTCTCCCAAAGACTACATTTGATTTTAACTTTGTCCATATTGTTTCTTGGCTTCATTAGGTGCTGTCAACTTTTTATAATGTGATATTTTTTGATCATCATTCTGATAATTCCCTCACTTATTTGGAGTACTCTTTGAGGTATTTCGTTCAAAACAAATACATAGCTAACGAATTTTCTAAGTTGCTGTAAATTAGAACACATATTCCTCTTCCGTAATTTCATGGCTGGAAATACAGTAACTGAATCACAACAGTTTTCTCTGAAAAAATCTGCAGGTACTGCTTCAATGTTATTTGAATTTTAATGTTGCAGAAGAAAATAAGGGCAATTTGCATTTTTATTCTTTTGCACGTAACTTATTTCTCCTGCCTACAAATCTTTGTTTTTGTTTTTCTTTGTCTTTGTCTTTTAAGTATACGGCCATTTGTAGTTGCTTCTCATAAATGTTGCCTAAAAAAGGCAATCTTCAACTATATTATATATTCTTTCTCATCATGCTGGCAGTATATGTATATTTATGTATGAATTATATGCATTTTCCACCTCTAACATATCCGTAAATATCATTAATATGTCAAAATTAATAAATTTATATACAAGAAAATGGCATTAAAAGAAATAAAAATAGAACTTACAATATTTTCTTCCTATGCTTCAAGGGATGGATCAATAACACTTCTAGGAATGTACTCATCAGACTTTGTAGACCACTGTTCTGGATACTGGAGAAACCTTAAATATACATGTTCAGTTCCTTTTACTTTCCTGGAAAGTTTTCAGTAGTATGTCGTTTCATCATTCCAAAGCCTCGGCAGTCCTTAAGTTGGTTCATTTTCCTGTGCACCACTTCTATCATCATCTCTTATTCCTCCTTTGTTTTTTATAATTTTAACTGTGGTAAACAGGACATAAAATTTACCACTGTAACCCCTTTCAACATCCATTTCCGTAGTGTTAGGTATATTCACATTGTGGCATCTCTCTTATTTCTTGACATTTTTTTCCCTCTGTGCTTTGGAAACTTAAATCATTCCTACACATCAGTGGTATCTTTAATTTTGTTTTTCAAAATTATGAAAATAATACAGGAATTCATGTCCCTTATAATAAAAATTTCAAAATAGAGAAGTATAGAAAGCAGGAGTCACACCCTGCTTCACCTCACACTGCCCACCGTACCCCATCGTCTGGCACAATCATATTCCTTTCACAATTTATGATATTTTTGTTTTCTCTGTGTATTTGTGCATATATATGTATACATACACTTTATATAATTCTACTTATTTTTCTGTGTCTTATTGTGCCTTAATACATCTAGGAAAACTCTGCATGAGTGTCTATTTAAATATAAAAATTTAAAGAAAACTTTGACAGTATTTATAACACTATTTTTAATTTTATAAATAAATTCTAGTGGTTAAAATATTCGTCAGTACAGAATGGTGTAAAGTCAGAAAAAGCCATCCTATATTTTAACCCCATCTGCTGGCACCATTTTTCTTTCCAGGACTAAACAGTTGAGACTTGTCTATCTATTCTTCCATAAATTATGTAGGCATATGCAGACATATGTCCTTATTTATTTGCACAACAACTTGCAACTTGCTTCTTCATGAAGAAATTTATTTCTGCACATATAGATTTCCTCTTTTTCTTTATGCTGCGTAGTGTTCCATGCAGTGGATATATTTTTCATCTCATGACTATATTAACTATTCATTTCCTCATGAATGTTTGCTTTCCCTATAAATTTTATTATTATGAAGTATACTCTGGTGCACATACATTAACACATATTTTTGCATGTTCCTGGGAATTTAGCTGTGGAATAAATTTCTAGTAGCCATGTTTCTTGGGCAAAGGGTACATATATTATTACTTCTAGATATTGCCAAATTACTTGTCTAAGAGATTGTACTAATTTATATGGTACAAATTTGCTTTGATCTTACAGTGTGAATTTTAATTTTTCTTTTTAATTTTTTTTCTGGATTTTTTTTTCTTGTTGAAGCATCTCAAAAAGTTTTGCTTTTGTGGGGCATAGACCTTCTCTCATATGTTATTAAGCTACCAAGTAGTTTTGAAGTAATATCCACAGGTGTGCTTTTTCTCTAAGGTTTAGCATGAGGGTCCCATTGACGGTTTTGCAGTACTTTTTTTTAAGTATGTATTTTCCTTTTTACTCTTCTTAGAATGTGCACCTTGGCTTGGTGCTCATCACAAGACAGCTTATTTGTATTGTTCTTGGCTAGATGCATTGTCCACTTGTGTAGAATTATAAGAGAATGTTTAAAAAAAAGGGCAAGCTATTAAAACTCATGCTCATGTTCTCACAGAAGCTCAGGATTCAAAGTCTATTAAGAAATAGGCAAAGAAGTAGTGAACAATTTCTTTTACATTCATACTTAGAAAACTTTGATTCTTCATAATTTTAGCTGAGAAAGATCATCAAAATTATTTTTTAAACATCCCATTTAATAGAATTTAACTTGACTTTGTGAGATACTTATTAATGTGCATATCAGTCCTTTGTTTTGTTTCCATATTTAATACCCTGAAGTCAACACCTGCATTTTGAGATACAGAATTTCAGGCAGGTTCCACTTGGATCATTTATTTAAGAACATGTTGAGCTTGTGGAAGGAAAGTGAGCCTTTTTCTCTCTCAGAAGCCAGGCAACAACTCTGAAGTCTGAAAAAAAACCACCTTTTGCATAAAGCAATTTACTTAATTGAACAAAGTTTTTTTTTTTCATCCTTCAATTTCAGTTTTGCCTTTTACCTAGCGGGGAAGATAATCCTTAGGAATTAATTTATAGTCTCTAAGGACAGCTTCAAAACTGCACAATTCATTGAACTGGCATAACACCAGAGAGGCTTGCACTTGATTTCATTTTAAATCCTCTAGTTCTCTGCCTATAGGATTCACATTGATTTCAGTGTAACTTTCATATGGGCCTGGATGGCAATATCTTTCTATCAGGAATGTGAGTGCTAACACAATAAAAATAATACAGCAATGTGTGTGCTCTTAGCAATTTCGTCTTTGTGAGATTGTGTTTTCCTTTATATCCTGAAATTATTTAAGAAAGCCATCTATCATAAAGAGTACCATTAGAAATACACTTTATTTTATGATGAACGATGTAAAAATAACCTTTTTTCATAACCATTCATTTGATACACATTTATTTTGCACCTTTTATTCTTGGTGCATGATATTAGGCATGTACTAAAAAGAGCTGCATAACCCATGATATTCTTTGCAATGAGGTACGTGGTGGGGCTGCATAATAGCACAGATATTAAATAAATAATGTAATTAAGATGAGTTTTCTTGTTTTTCAAACATATATACACATGGATCCCAGTTTAGAGCAAGACCAGCGATTTTATAATTAGTCTTTCAAAGAAACTTGTAATGCTTGTTAAAACAAACTGAATTCTTGGCATTTCAATTGCTAAATTGTTTTTCTGCTTTTCTGGAAAATGAAATGATTATGCTTTGTTTTTTGCAACATAAATGGATGATCTTTATTTATTAGTCACTGATAAGCTGAATTTACTGTTCTTGGTCTTATTTCGTCTTCTTCCAATTAGCTGATAGAACAAGAATTTTAGAGAAGATAGTACTTTGAGGTGTTCAGATGCCATCTACATCTGGCAAGAAGGGAGACAGAGTGCCAAACTTTGGTGCTAGAAGGAAGAACACTGTTATTTTGCAAACAGTTCATAGGCATTCTAATAGTAAATGCATTGGCTTCCTTATGTGGCCTTCCAAAATGCCGATTCTATGCCAGATCTTCATGTCCTTCTGTGTAGGTTTGAGTCTATATAACAATACTATTTTAAAGGTTTTTTTTGGCAGTCTTTTGCAGAAGTGTCATTATGCAGTGTATCAATTAAGCAAACCCAAAAGTTACGCTGATATAACTGCAGATGTTGAATACTAAAAGACTGTTTCTTTAAGTATTTGCTTCTCGTGTCATCATCTAAATTTTAATGTGAACACATATACAATTTTTGCTGGAAAAATTATAGCCGAGTAGAAGGAGACAGTTTATTTTTTCCCCTGATATTAGTAATATTTCTTATTAAGCATGATTTCTTCTTGCTTCACCTGTAATCTGTTTAGACATCACAACAAACACCTTTATAATTATAGTCTAGTAATGATAGCTTACTAGATATTTTCTCGTGTTTTTCCATAATTGGTAGACAACTCAAGAGCTATCCAATCTTTGTCAGCTTTATTTTGGTTGCACATTGCACCTTTTGGCTTGTAAATTTCTTATTGTGATAGAGCACAACCACCAGTGGGCAAAAAACTATGCCAAAGCAGTGACCAAATGGTGATCACTTTTGGGCAGTTCCATCAACATTTGGATAGTATCTGACTTCTGTCACTCAAAATATGTGTGGCTTCTACTGCACACATCAGTTGGTAGCTCCATCCCACCCGACTTCAACCATTTGTCATTGATGGCATATAAAATATGTCCTCCATTGTGACAGCATTTATGTCCAGAATCAGTTTCTTAAGTCTCACATTCTTCTTTCAGTCTCACAGATATTCACTATCAAATCTGGCATTTAGATTTATATCTAGGCTTCTTTTCTTCTTTACCCTTATATTTTAAGTCAAAACTATTTAATTTATTCTCCTTGGCCACTGACAAAGATAAGTCATTTTTGGAAACTTTATACTTCCAATAGATAAATTTGTCTTCTTATCCTTTAAATTACCCACCTTCTCCCAGGCCTCTGTCTTCAAATTCTTGTTTTTCTAGGCACACGGCTTGGGGGAAAATTACCTATTTTCATAGCCTCACTATGAGCAATTGACTTGCAAACACCTAGTTTAAACCATTCCTGAGTTCCACAGCCCCATTTCTAACTCCTTGATTAACGTCACCAGTTGTCTGGCTAGATATTGACATGTATAATTGAGAGTGCTACAATATAGGCATGCACAGTCTAAATCTAACAAGCAAGAGATATTCAATAAATTTGTGTTGAAGAGAAAAAAAAAGATCCTTCACTTAAAAGGTTATTTCAAATAACCCGTTAGGGGAGTAAAAACCATCTTCACTTACATCTTAATTTTTAAAGGGGAAAAATAAATATTGATGAAGCAGACAGAAATTTTGTGCCTGGGGGAAAGTGTCAGGCACCTTTGGTCCCTATGGTGTGTCTGCCCTCAGTTACTCTAAGTGGCTTCCCGCATTCCTTTTTCAGGTTTTGCTAAGGGCAGTGGGGCCAGATGGCATGCTCTCTGTAGAGACACAAAAGGGAATTTCTTCTTTACAATAGGTATCTAAAATGTAATTTTGAATGTCTTTCAGGCAAAGGTTGTTTTTTTTTTTAATAAAACCTAGTGCATAATTACAGATTACTGGGGCGCCTGGGTGGCTCAGTCGTTAAGCGTCTGCCTTCAGCTCAGGTCATGATCCCGGGGTCCTGGGATCGAGCCCCGCATCGGGCTCCCTGCTCGGCGGGGAGCCTGCTTCTCCCTCTCCCTCTGCCTGCCGCTCTGCCTACTTGTGCTCTCTCTCTGTCAAATAAATAAATAAAATCTTTAAAAAAAAATAATTACAGATTACTGGCCCTTTTTTTGATCACTTAGATGATTTTGGATGTACTTAGAATACTGATGACCATTAGCCAAGAGCCATTAGTTCCGTAAGTCATTAGTTAATTATTACTGTATAAAAGTATTAGTTAGGTAATGATGTGTAGTTTATTATTAATATGGAGGAGTTCAAATGAAAGTAATATCAGGTATAACAAATTTGTGGAAGTTTAGAAATGTATATCTTGAATTACTTTATGTCTCTTACTCATTGTATGGAAAATCTGATCCTGCCATTGCCTGAGCTTGTGACCTTCTGCAGGCATTTATGTCCCTGAGCCGCTTTTGGCCTAAGTGCAAAACGGGGATAAGGTCTGTCTGACAGGATTACTATGAGTATAAAATTAGAAAATACATTTGTAAGGAGATTCTGAAATATCAAGGGATATGGTTATTAAATCACACCATTTCCATAATATAACATATTAAGGGTTAAACATTACATAGAAGCAAAATAAAGTGTAAAAATATATACTAACTATGGAGGCAATGCTCAAAATTCAATTTGATGTGAAAAGTGCAGGAATCAAAATTCTACAAATGTTAAGCAAATTTATGTGTGCACCCACACATGTACACACACACACACACACACACACACACACCCATACACCCATATATATAGAGAAATTTGGAGAGGCAATACCAAACCTGTAATAATGGTGGAAATACATATTTTTATTTTCTTCTTTTTATGTGTCTTTAGGACTATGCATCCATCATCCATCCATCCAACAAACATACTTTGGCTTTTTTATCAAGGCCATATACTGTATGACCAAGCCAATAATTGAGACTATATGATGCTTTAAGGAGGAAATCTAAAACATATAGTTCCCAACCTGCCTTCAACTAGATTTTGCTGGGTGTGAAGCTGGTATATTTTTAGATTTATTTATTTATTCATTTAAAAGAGATTTCCAAGCTTGGGTTTCGGTTATTTACCAAAACCTACAGAGAAAATGTGTGTTTGAAATTAATTTTGGTATTCTGAAACTTTTTTTATACCATTAAATCATGCTATTGCTCAACCTGGCTTCCTGAATTTTCTTCTTAAAGTTACATGCTTTGTAGTCTCAATCTCAAGAGACTTGGAGATGTAAATTGAGTTACTCAGGCAAAATATTGAATTTCAAGGCATTGTTGCAAGCTAGCTTGCCCTTATATAGAAACTCTTTTATTTGATGTAGGCATTTTTGTCCAGTTTTAGAAGATTTAGAACATAATGCTTCAGTAGCCACATACTGATTTCTTAATCCCACCTATTCATGTACTTTAATTTCTATGGTGATGTTTGTTAGGTTTATAATATTCACTGGCCTTGGTAAGGCAGATGAAAAAATTAAAGCTATTAGACTATCACAGCAGTAATGTGAGCTCTTTTTCTCTCTAGTGTTAATTTCTTTATTAAACTGAGATATTTTATTCTCAGGTATTCAGGAGTACACATTTTCTATGTAGCAATGTATAATTTGGGACTTTGGGTAGACAATGTTTTTGCTTATTTATTTCCATTAGTCTTTAAAAACTTTTCTATTTGTGTACTAACATAAAAATTTAAACTATGTAAGCAAGTTTCACTCCTTTATTAGAACTTAGAGATTAACTGGCTGTTCTTGGTGTACCTATTTGGCTATTTTGCTCAGCAAACATTAACGTATTTAACAAATAGTGAATGTGTAGTGTGTATCATTTACCGTATCAGTTATACTAGAAGATAAAAGTTCTGATTTTGTCTCTTGGTATTCTAACTACTCTTAACTTATATGGTTCACAAGATTGTAACTTTTTAATCTTTAAATATGAATAAATTCGAATATCAATAATTAAAATACCATTTTGCTTGTATAAGCTTATGGATGTGAAATAAAAAGCAACAGTAGCATTGAAGCTATATGCTCTTAAAATAAAATTCTCAAAGATTTATCCTTAAAAAACCCCCAGTTAATCCTACCATATTTTATCAAAACTATTTATATATATACCATTTTCATCCCTTCCAGCCATCCTATTTGTATTTCAGCCATGTAGCACCGGTCTAAAAAAGTACATGTAGAATATTTATATGTGGTATGCATACTCCACTACCTTGCATATCCAGTCACACATACACAAAATAAAAAAGTAAAGAGAAGTAGAGAATTTTGAATATAGTTAAACCACACTGCTTTCCCTGATTTTGAAAAATCCCTTGAGACATGGGTTTAATTTGTTTTCTTGCCTGAAGTGATGGATTGCCTGTTTAACAACCATGTCACTGACTAGCAACTGTCAAGTGCAGAGCTATCTTGTTCTACCAAGGCAAAACCATCATGGGAAGCCAGGGTGTTGTCCTCCTGCCCCATTGTCACCTCTGAGTTATTTATGAAGTTTCATAATGTACAAAGCAGTTAGAAAATTCTCAGTGATTTTTTCCCATAGTGTTAAACACGTGGACAAAAAAGGACAAATGTTTTTGGTGAAACAGATTCAGAATTGTTGATGAAATCAATCCATTGGAGTCAAAGTGAGTGTGCTGCCATTGCCACTCAAGGTTCTTCTGTGTAATCTCTAGCAGGAAATCTATAAATACCATTGACCTACAAGCACAAGACCATGACTACAGGTGGTGAAGCATCATGATATCATTAGCAATAATCAATGCATGGCTGTGTTTTCTTACTAATACATGGGTAGAGAACCAAATTATTGAGCAACACTGTATCTCTCTTACATTGAGCTCATTAGTCTTGGAAAAATTCATTAATCATTTGAACTTCAAAGAAAAATGTAACCTAGGATTTGGCGGATTGATCAATGAGACATAAGTGGAAAATGTATGTATATTTTTGAAGAGGAAAGTGAGGAGAATTGCAAGTTTTAGCATAGAAATTAATTGGACCTATCTGTGTTTGAGGATGGAAATTAGACCTATCTGTATTTGAGGATGGAATGGGTGTTGCACTCATGGCTGCCAACATAGGCATAGACAGAAAATGAAGATTTCTCTTAAATAACATACATATATGACATGTATATATATATTTAACTGTAAGAGCTTAAGGTTTCCATTTTTTTCCAGAAACCATGATCAGTATAATCAACTTGCTAACTTTATATCTAATTGGTTATCACATCTTGTCAGTTCTACCATCAAATTATATCTTGTGTACTCTCTATAATAACTGCTGGTATCTCATTTCAAAGCCATCTTTATTTTCACCTGAACTGTCTAATAATCTTTTGATTAGCTTCTCTGTCATTTTCCTCAGTCCATTATTCATACTGTGTCTGGGAGATCATCCTAAAAAAAATCACTTCCTTGCTTAAAAATAGTCCTAAGCTCTCCATTGTCTACCCATGAGATCCAAAATTTTTAGCTTGGATTTAAAGTGTCTAATTATTATCATTTATTAAGAAACTTACATTAGTAGGCATATAACATGATTGTCTTCAACTCCCAAACTTGCCTTTGGAGATAGGGTATTTTTTAAAAGATTTTATTTATTTGTTTGAGAGAGACAGAAAGAGAGTACAAGTGGGGGTGAGGAGGGGCAGAGGGAGAGGGAGAAGCAGACTCCCTGCTGAGCAGGGAGCCCAATGCGGGGCTCGATTCCAGAACCCTGGGATCATGACCTGAGCTGAAGGCAGAAGCTTAACCAACTGAGTCACCCAGGTGCCCTGAGATGGGGTATTGTTATCTCTTGCTTTGCTGAACAGGAATTTGATATACAGAGAAGTTTCTTTCCAAGTCCAAAGAGCAGGTATAAGGAACAGAACTGGAATTCAGCACATGTCCTGTTACTGCAGAGCACAGGCATTTTCCATTACAACATGGTGCTGCTTAAATTTGACTCATTCAACCTTTATAGATTCATTCCCTGCCACTTTGACCACCTTGTACATTTTATACACACTCAAACTTACCCACCTACCATGATTTATGTCTGTTACACTTTTCCCTCTTGGTCATGTCCTTCCTGCTGTTGGCATTTCCCTTGTCTGTATTCATTTCTCATTTAGATAACATCTACTCATCTATCAAGATTCTGTTCAAATGTCTCTTCCTCTCTAAAGTCTCTTTCACCCTGTTGAGTTTGTCCTCTACCCCTGCAGTGTTTCCAGATCGCACAGCTCATAGTTCTGTTTCTGTACCCATCCCATTTTATTTTACTCACTTATGAATTCATAAGTTACTTCTTGAGAACAGAGCACTTAATCTTCTTACTTTCTCTTTCACAACACAATGACTATCCCTTTGTATGTGCTCATGAACACTTGCTGAATGAGTCAATTCTGTACCCATCTCAAGTCAGTGCAGTTTGTCAATTGCATTAAAAAATATACACCACTTTGATTTGTAAATCACTTTAGAAAATTAAACCAAAAGCATCTTCATGTTAATTAATAGTACAATTCTGCATGTGCTGGAATAGTGGAGAATTGGTTATTGCTAAGATTTATTTCCTGCCCAAATACCAGAGCTCCCTATTTAAGATTTTTCTCATTATAACTCATCATGTTGGTTGCAAAGAACACCTTAATTCTGGCCTTGGGTAGACCAGATATGCTTGATTGGACTTTTTCTGACTGAGTAGGTACACAGTCTTAAGGCTGGACTTGTGGTTCTTCATTAATTTTCTTCTCTCCTTCACTGTTGATGCTAGTTCTGTCTTCAGCTCATTTTTTTTAAATTAAAAAAAATTCTTACAGATATTGAACTTGTAAATTGAATGTTTCTCTGTAATTTTGTAGAGCCCATCCACCCAGGTTTCTTTCTACATACTGATTGTAGTAATTAAGACTGTATTAAAAATTCATGTATCTGAGTTATGCCTACCCTCTGGTTTATTAATTCAAGAAATATATTGTATGTCTACTTTATGTAGATTATTTAGCTAAGATGAACCAAGTACTTGCCCTGTTTTTTGAGAAATGCACAGTGTATCCTTTGGTTTATAGTGTGGCTCAGGGCACAAAGAAAATGTCAGTTTTGAAAAGTTAAATGAGACCTCTCTGGAGAGGATTCATATTTGTTTTGTGACTGTGCAATGAATTCACCAATTTATACTTAAACACAAATTTCTTGAGACCTATTACAGGCCTGCAGAAGGGTCCATGTGCTCAGTATAAATCGGTGTAATGTGGTTACAGGTGGGGGCACTAGAATCAGAGCTGGCTGTGACCCGTGGCTTTTACACAGGCTTGCCGTGTGATACCTGCAAGTTACTGGAACTCTCTGAGCTTACTTTGTGACATACCTAAAATGTAAATAATATCTCAAAGAGACTTTGTGATGATTAAGTGAAATAATGTAAACCTTGAATAGTATATGGCACTTGGTAAACATTAAATTTAGAGTGTTTAATTATTAAGGCTAGTTTCCAGTAAGCATTTGTCACATTAATAAATGGGAAATAAATAGATATCATTGTGATGTTTTCCATCTATATCTCTTTTCTTGAATTTTTGACACAGTTATAAAAACTGAACTCTGTGTTGTAGCTAAAGAAAACTATCAAGATCTGATCATTGTAAATTGTCAATGTTACCTTTTGTACTGCTGCTACTACTACTACTACTACTACCATTTTTATGGTGTTTATATTTAAATGGAATTTTTCATTACCTTCTTTCATCCTTAGAGCAATTTCTGTGAGGAATGGTGTTATTTTTCTTGTTTTATAAATGAAAAGACTAATACACAGAGGGATTAAGAAACTTGATCTATGCCATTTGGCTCATAAGTGGCAGGCTCATTCCTGAAACTCAGGTATATTTACTCTGGTACTTTCTGTGTGTCCTCCCTAAATGTGGGTTAATTTAAAGTTGGAGAATGATCAGCTGCTTTATGTAATATAATATGGATATAATATTTTTATATGGAGAGGAGTATAGGGAGACATAGGTAGAGATACTGCTGTAAGTGTTTGTATAGATATAAAGGTAGGTAAATAACCAATGGAATGTGCATATACATTTTATTTTTTTATTTTTTTTTTTTTGTTTTTTTTGTTTTTTTTGTTTTTTTTTTTTTATTTGAGAGAGAGAGTGAGAGAGAGAGAGAGCACAAGACGGGGGAGTGGGAGAGGGAGAAGCAGACTCCCTGCCGAGCAGGGAGCCCGATGCGGGACTCGATCCCGGGACTCCAGGATCATGACCTGAGCCGAAGGCAGTCGCTTAACCAACTGAGCCACCCAGGCGCCCTCTTATGTGCATATACATTTTATATGCATGTAAATTTTTCTATATCAACTCAGAGTACCTTTATTTAGAAATATTTAACCATAAGTGCGAAGTTAATTTGTATTCAAGAAAATTATGTCCCCACACCTTAAATTTTTAAAATAAGTTGTGTTGTCATCTAGCCAGTGCTCAGCTCTTCAGTTTCATGCCCTGCCACTTGATTCCCTTTGCAAACTCACAGTATGTTTCAGTTGTATAGAAATATTGTGGTTAATCCTTGTTTTATACTTGTACTTTTTCTGTGATACTCACTCTGGCTGCATTCTCTTTTCCCTTCTGTTAACCCAGGATTGTCCTTGGAAATCCTGGGTTATCTTTGAAGACAGTAAATGGGTTGTCCCTTCTGTGGAGCCTTTTTTGAACTCTTTAGATTGAACACTCCCTGGACCTCATGATAACTTAGTTGTCCTATCACATTAAATGGCATTGATCTAAGCTATTTTGGCATTACTGAGTCCTGGCACAAAACCTGGTGCAAATTTTAGATCAATAAATATTTGAATTGAGCTCAAAGGAATTAGGATATGAACGTCTGGGAATTTACTAAAGGAAAATGGAAAGACAAGAAAAATTGAGTAACTTTCCAAATGATTGTCTTCTTTCAGCATCCAAGTGTAGATTCAGTCAGTACGTATTCATGAAGGCCTAGTAAGTGCCTTCTTACACTAGGGATTCAGCAATAAACAGAATATATAACAATCTTATCCTCATGGAGACTATATTCTAATATAAAGAGATATAAAATGTAAAATATATCTTACATGGTGATAAATGCATTGGAGAAAGATAAAGCAGGAGAGTAGGATATGGAAATTTGGGAAGGGTTTACATTTTTAAGGATGATGGACATGGAAGACCTCGCTGAGTAGGTGATAATTGAGGAAGACTGGAAGGAGATAAGGACTAGAGACATGAGGAAGTCCCATGGAAGAGCTTCCCAGGCAAAGGTAACAACAGTGCTAAGGCTATGAGGAATGAACATGACTGGCATGTTCAAGGAAGAGCTAGGAGATCAAAGTGGCTGGGTCAAAATGATGGGTGGTTGAGGAACACATATAAGGTCAGAAAAATCATGTAAGATCTTGTAGGTTAAAGGAGTGTTAGTTAATACGACTAAAAGAGGAAGTGAGTAGAATGTTCTGAAAACAGCATAATACTATCTGACTTAATGTTTTTAAAGTATAACCCTGGCTTCTATATTGAGAATAAACTGAGGGAGGGTGGTATGTAAGGTTGAGTAGAGGTACAGGGGAAAGAACAGGGAAACCAGTTATGAATCCATTAAATAGTTGAGGCAAGAAATGATGATGGCTTCATCCAGGGTGGTAGCAGTGGAGGTAGTGAGAAGTGATAGGGAGTGTGAATATATTTTAAAGATAGGGCAGAGTTTGCTGAGAGGTTATATGTATGGTGTGAAAGAAGAGAAAGAGGCAAGGGGGAGAGTACAGGATTTTTGGCTTGAGCATTTAGGAGGATAGAGTTGTCATTAACTGAAATGGGAAAAACTGTAGGAAGAATAGATACAGGGGAAGGGATCCTTAGCAAAATACTTCTGTAAAGGGCCAGATAGTAAATATTTTAGACTTCACCAGCCAAAAGGTCTCTTTTGCAACTACACAACTCTGCTCTTTAGACACAAAGCAGCCACAGGTATCAGGTAAGCAAAATAAACATGACCATATTCCACTAAAACTTTATTTACAAAAAGAGGTATCAGACTTGATTTGGTCCACAGGCTATAGTTTGCAGATCCCTGTTCAAGAAGCCAAATAAACAGAGTGTTTCAAAGAGTAAAGAGTTATTGATTGTATCAAATACTGCTGATTTATCAAAGAAGATGAGACCTATGAATTGACCATTAGTTTTAAAAACTTGGTAGCCTTTAGTGACCTTGACCAGATCAGTTTCAGGGAGTGTTGGGTGTGAGAGCCTGAGTGACAGAAATACTTGGGTCAGGAGAGAATTGAGGAGAGGAATTGGAGGTAATAACACCTACTAAAATTTTTTTTAACTTTAACTTTTTTTTTTTAAGAAAGAGAGAGAGGTGTCTATGGCCATACCACCCTGAACGCACCCGATCTCGTCTGATCTCGGAAGCTAAGCAGGGTCGGGCCTGGTTAGTACTTGGATGGGAGAAAGAGAGAGAGGTAGAGGGAGAGCGAGAACCTTAAGTAGGCTTCATGCCCAGTGTGGAGTCCAATACGTCCAATACAGGGCTCAGTCTCTGGATCCTGAGATCATGACCTGAGCCAAAATTAAGGGTCCCATGCTTAATTGACCGAGCCACCCAGCTGCCACTTTTAACTTTCACTTTTAAGGGGAACAAAGAAATGGGGCTGTAAACTGTGGTTTGGAAGTAACCAAGAGAGGCTCTTTTTAAGATTGGTAAAGAGTAACATAGAATGCTCTTGGGAATGATCCAGAAGAGAGGGAGAGATTGGTGATTCAGGAGAGACTGAGGCTAATGTTTGGAGCCAAGTCCTTGTGTAGGCAAGAAAGGATGGAATCCAGAGCACATAAGATGTAGCCCATAATGGGAACACACACTGGTGATCCACAGTGTTGGGCACTGGGGTAGGCATGTGGGCAGATGTGGTCATAGGGGCTTGGGAGCAATTTTCTACTGATTGCCTCAGTTTTCTCAGGTAAATGAGAAGCAGTGTCCTCAACTGAGAATGGAGAAGGAGATCTTGACAGTTTGAGGAAGAAGAGAATAATATAGTCATGAAGAATGGGTTTCTTGAACTTTGCTTCACATTGGAGTCTTTAAAATTCCAAAGCATAGATTACAGCCATGACCAATTAACTCAGAATCCTGGGGTAGTGCCTGGCTTTAACACATCTTAAAAATTACTCAATGTGTAGGTAAATTTGAGAACCACTGATCTAGGAGTATAGGAAATGAGACTAGTCAGAATAATTACATATTTTCCCCCAGAAGGTTTGACATGAGATTGAGCAAGGAATGAATGGAGAATTGGCTGTAGCTGGGGTTTGAGGTTTATCAGGTGAGTTCCAGAAGTGAGAGCGGGCAAGATTTGAGGGTGTATGCAATAAAGTGATTATAATGATAAATCATGGAGTTTATGCTTGATAGGAAGAGAAATAAGGATATTAAGGGCATGAGAAATGGTGAAAAGTCAGTAAAATAAATGGGTTTCAGGGCCTGGTAACATCAAAAAATTGTCAAAATAGGGGTACTAGACAGAGTCAGCTGGAAACTTAGCAGGTGGAGGTTATATAAAGTGTGATGCTGAAAGCTCAGCATGTGACAAAATCTAGGGAATGACCATGGGACCAAGTGGCAAAGTCAGGGTGGAGAACCAGATCTGTGGAGTGGAGTAAAGTGAATTACTAGGTTAAAATGGTGAGAGAATGTTTTTTAATGGATACTGAAAGTACTATAAATTATGACAAGGATCATATATTAGAGATAGTGACTGAGACAGGAAGCTAAAATCATCGGGGAACAGGAGGGCATCACATTTACTGGATAGTTCCTCATTGTCCTCATTTGATAGTGATTGTTTCTTCTTTAGACATTTTGAACAGTACAATTGGAATTTTCTTGTACTTCATTCAAGATAATTTCACATGTAGCCAGATATTAGCAGTTTCCTTTTTGCCTTATTTTATGCTGGCTATTAGTGATTCACCAGTTTCTAAGGCTAATTGTGTCATCATTGCTTTTTATACTTAAAGATAGAATATGCAGTCATTCTTTGGGTAGAGGCAGTTTTTCTTCTTGAAATAATATACCTCTTAGCTACAAGGCTGGTCCAGCAATGGTAATAGAATTACTCTCCATGGAGAATACATTTTCTTTCTCTTGGTCTCACTTTTAACATTAGCCTTAATCTGAAAGCAAAATCAGCAATCCTGAAGCAAAAAGAAAATAATTATGTTTCTGAAAACAGAACATCAGAAAAAATTACTAGCACACTGAATATGTATTTCAATCTCTTGGGTAACAAGTTTGTTGTGATGGTGGTTTTTGTTTTCCCCTTGGTTATGGCAACATGTTATGGGGAAAATGCAGCATGTTGATAAAAAGCCTATTAAATGCTTCTAAAGTTGAAAATACCTGAATTCCTTAATCCACCACATCAAATGGTAAATGATTCTCCACAATAAAGTTCTCTGAATGCAGCAGAACTGACTGATGGATATTTTCAGATCATTCCTGAAATTATAGTGCATTAGAACAATGTGACTATTTGAAGTGTAGACTACAAATGTTCGTCTTTCTGTGTGTGAGATAGCAAAGCCTTTGAGCTAAGATTCAATGTGAATTATTACCTCTCTCCACATCAATCACTAAACATGCTAATCGTCTCTGTTCCCAGGAGAGCCGTGACTGATTCATTGAGACATACTGACTCTCTGTCACTTGGAGGGAATTTTCCTGTCCCATCTCGAGTCCTTTACACAGGCTATTTCACATGAACAAACCAAAATAGCTGCCACTCCAGTTTTCTTACCTCTTCAAATTGATGTTGATTCTTTACATCTTTATGCATTAATTCATAAAACACATCTTTATGGATTAATCTAGATCATACTCTCACTCCACTAAATGTTACAGACTAGTCTTAGGCAGTCATATTTATGTCTCAAGTCAAATGTTTGTTAACATGTGAAGTTTATTATATTCATTTAGTGCTATGTCCTCTATTTAAAGTATCCTACCTATGTTAACAATCTCATTTCCAAAATGACTTTCTCACAGAAGTGCATTATCAATACCTGAAACCTGCAGTTGGACTTGCGTAGTATAGATCATGAATCTCACTCCCCGCACCCTCTACTAATGTCCCATTTATGATGATTGCAGTAGGTTTGTAGATTTGACTTGTTAAATGAAATACACCAGAGCAAGAGTTTTCTGTCAAGAGGGGATTTGTAGTTGGGTTAAGGACAGATGCATAACTGAGTCACCTATGTAGTTTTCTCTTTTGTCTTCTCTTGTCTTCTCTTCTCTTCTACATTTCTTATTTCCAGCCCACCCTACAAACAAAGCTTCTAATCCTCAGGGATCAGGTGTCTGAAATCTGATAAGATTCTGTGCTCAGCCCATTGTTTCAGGTGGAAAGAGCTGGGCTTCTGATAGACTTGACAAGAGGCCACATGCACTTTCTGACCCCTTATGCCATGCCCCTCAAAGGAGAACTCCTTAGTAACAGTGATGCTAAATAACTGACAATTCTGATCGTGGGTTTTTAATGAATATATCTGAAAAGAATCCTAAAATGATCTAATAGTCTCCTTTTGTCTTATTTTGCTTTTTTTACAGACAAGGAAATTGAAACAGTTCTATTTCAAGATTCATAAGCCTATACTTTTTTTTAATTATGCCATACTGCTTCTCAAATAATGATTTGTTGTTTACTAGCTATATGCAAAAACATTATTAAAGCATTTAATATGTTTAAGGATATGGTTCCTCCCTCAAGGCACTTAACATCTAGTTGGCAAGGTAATGCAAACTATATGTGCCTCTCTTAGGCTCCTTGGAAGGACATCCACACTGCATGACCGTCTGTACTGTGCTTCCTTTCCCTCTTCTTCCAGCTTTTTCTTCCTGTTCACCTCCCGAATGTGATGAGAGTATAGATCTTTATTTCCACTGGTGGAATAGGGCCTGACCCAGAGTCAGTGTTCAGTGCTGTTAGAAGGAGGTCTGAAGGGAAGCCTGAACCTTCTTCCTTTCGTGTATGCTCTAAACTCTGGGTGTTACACGCAACTGATGAATCATTGAACACTACATCAAAAACTAATAATGTACTATATGCTGGCTAACTGATCATAATAAAAAATAATTAAAATAAAATAAAATAATAAAATAGAAAAAAAAATATCCTGACTCAGCCCTTAATTTTCTCCAGTTCTTGAAAAGCTACTAATTGTTTGAGGCCCAACAGTAGCACTGTCTCCATCACATAGCCCTGTCTCCCACTTTTGCCTGCTTCACCCCCCAAACTGCTCTCCTGTGACTGCTTTTGGAGTTCCTCCTTTCTCCTGTTCCTGTCCTATCCCATCCTGTTTATGCTTATGCATTGAACAGTTACTGAAAGCTCACAATACATTAGGCTCTGAAAAGAACTGAGGGATAAAGCAAGTATTCCTCCAATTTGAGGGCTCTTCCCTGTTTTTCTCAGGAACTGATCAATTAAACAAAACGTGATGAGCCTACTGGGTGTTTGGTTTCTCTTTCAGTTTTATTCCAAATACAATAGGTTCAGTGAAGGGACTGTGGATCCATTACCTACTTAGATTTCCACTTGTTTTCCAATAGTGTTGTCTCTTTGCTGATATCTATGCTTTTCATTAGGTCCTCTGTGAAGCCTGCTATAATCATTTGTGAGAAAGTTCTTTGGGAATCAACCCATGAGCCCTGGAATCAAAACTTGGCTTCAGTTTTACAATTTTATCATTTATAAATGGGGATAATTATAGTTACCTCCCTCATGGAGTTGTGAGGATTAACAGAGTCATTACATATAAAGCACTTAGAATACAGGAAGCACTCATTAAATATTATTAATCATACGGTGTTCTTCAGTAATCAAAATACAACACCATGCTGTTGCCATTCAGTACCTTTCTTTTATGGAAGCTTCTAACCAATTAAGAGTATGTATTCTTTCATTGATTCATTCATTTACTTATGTTGAGTTTTTTATTTTAATTCCAGTATAGTTAACATACAGTGTCATATTAGTTTCAGGCGTACAATATAGTGATCCAACAATTCTGTACATCATTGCTCAGTGCTCATCGTAAGTGTGCCCTCAATCCCCTTTGCCTATTTCACCCATCCCCTCACCTCCCTCCCCTCTGATATGATTTATTTTAAATGAGTACCCTCAGTTAAAGTCCTTTGTTTTCTTTTGGGAGCTTGAAATATATTTCATAGATGCCTAAAGACAACTAGAGGCACCAGTACATTAAATTATTCCCCTTGGATTGTAAGGTCTACTGAAATACAAAGGTCTGACCACAGGGTCAGTTGTTTCTGCTGCTAGGCTTGTGTGTCATCAACTTTTCTGGTTCTTTACTTAGTTACTCTTGTTCAAAGGTTTTAAACATATCAGCATCACACCTAACTAGAGAGCAATACATTTTAACTATAAAGAATCCTGAATTCAGCTGTTATGTATAATGTATGTTTCAAATATTTTTTTTTTTTTTTTTTTTTTTAAAGATTTTATTTATTTATTTGACAGGGAGAGACAGCCAGAGAGAGAACACAAGCAGGGTAAGTGGGAGAGAGAGAAGCAGGCCTCCTGCCGAGCAGGGAGCCCGATATGGGGCTCGATCCCAGGACCCCGGGATCATGACCTGAGCCGAAGGCAGACGCTTAACGACTGAGCCACCCAGGCGCCCCTGTTTCAAATATTTTAAGTATCTTCTCCATATATGAAATAAATATGCATATCATTTGTTTAGATGAATCCTTGATATTATTTACTTTGCCATAACTTTCATCTTCCTGCCCACCTTAGAATTATTTAAATTACTTGGACAGCCAGGGTAGCTCTCAGACTAAAATATATCCTTTTTCTTTCAAGATTTCATTTATTTATTTTGGGAGTGAGAGAGAACACACACACACACAAACAGACACACACGAGTGGTGGGGAGCAGGCAGAGGCCGAGGGAGAGGGAGAAGGAGAATCCCCACTGAGCAGGGAGCCTGATGTGGGGCTCGATCCAAGGACCCCAAGATCACGAACTGAGCCAAAGGCAGATGCTCAACCGACTGAGCCACCCAGGTGCCCCTCAGACTAAAATATCTCTAATTGCCCTTCTCCTACTTATTCAGGTGGGAATTTTCTCCCTTCTTACATACATATCAGAGTCCTCAACTCAAAGGAGGCCTTGGGATTCTTATCCTTTACTCTTTCCCAACTCTCTTGGCAACATCCTCTCCTTTATATAAAATAAAGTTATCCAAATACTCACCACCTCCCCTTTCTACTATTGGCATTCCTCCTGCACTGGCACTAATCTAAAGCATGTCTTCCTGGGTTCTCTTCCCTCATGATATAGAATTTACTAAGAATTAACATTAGCCTAGGAGCAATGTACTTCCTCCTGTCCCAGCCATATTTAGAAGTTTCCATTTCACACTGACCTTGGGGTTTGTCTTTTGAGGGCATTTTTGTTCATCTGTTTATTTTATATTTTAATCACTGCGTTTTCCTTCCATATACTATTCTGATGTGAACAAAAAATCATGACATAAAATAGAATTATTTTCTTGATATTTCTCTTACCCACTGGGTAGCTTTGACTATAACTTTTTTTAAGATTTTATTTAGTTACTTGAGAGAGAGAGACAGAGTACAAGCAGAGGGAGGGGCAGAGGGACAAGCAGACTCCCTGCTTCAGGGAGCCTGATACGGAGCTCGATTGCAGGACCCTGAGTTCATGACCTGAGCCAAAGTCAGAGACTAAACCAGCTGAGCCACCCAGGTGCCCCTGACTATAAATTTAAATCTTCAGATTATTTAACACATTAAAAATATAATCCTGAATGAGTAATGTAGCCAAGTGATATAGGGAGGCAATTATCTCACAAAAATCTGTCTGATAAAAAATTTCAACAACAAAAGTAGAAACAACTCTGAGATCTCTGGACCTTAGTACACTGAAATGCATCATCATTGTTAATATTTTATATTTACTACTTAAAGTAGAATAAATAATGATAAAATATTTTCCTTGGAGTACTTCATGCCACTCATCAGACCAAGAGCATTTGAATAGCCTATGTGTGATATATGCCCCAAAATGTTCTAGAACAGGGCCATCCAGTAGAATTTTCTGCAATGATGGAAATTTGCTGTATCTTTGCTTTCCAATAGGGAAGTCAGTAGCCACATGTAGCTACTGAGTAGTTGAAATGAGATTAGTGCAACTGACCTGAGACTGAATTTTTAATTTTAAGTTTGATTAATTTAATGTTTGGCTATTGGCTACCGTATTAGAACAGTAAGACTCGAGAGACTTCTAAACTACCCTTAAGATTGTAATCACAGACCTGTACCTCTGAAGCAAATAATACATTATATGTTAAAAAAAAAAAAAAAAAAGAAAATAGTAGGAAGGGAAAAATGAAGGGGGGGAAATCGGAGGGGGAGACGAACCATGGAGACTATGGACTCTGAGAAACAAACTGAGGGTTCTAGAGGGGAGGGAGGTGGGGGTATGGGTTAGCCTGGTGATGGGTATTAAAGAGGGCATGTACTGAATGGAGCACTGGCTGTTATGCGCAAACAATGAATCATGGAACACTACATCAAAAGCTAATGATGTAATGTATGGTGATTAACGTAACATAATAATAATAATAAAAGATTGTACTCACAAGGCCAGGTCACTTTGTGGTCATTCTCAGGCCAGTGACATACTGCAAAGAAACAGAAATCCTGGGGCGCCTGGGTGGCTCAGTCGTTAAGCATCTGCCTTCGGCTCAGGTCATGATCCCAGGGTCCTGGGATTAAGCCCCGCATCAGGCTCCCGGCTCTGCGGGAAGCCTGCTTCTCCCTCTCCCACTCCCCCTACTTGTGTTCCTGCTCTCGCTGTCTCTCTCTCTCTGTCAAATAAATAAATAAATAAATAAAATCTTAAAAAAAAAAAGAAACACAAATCCTACTTTTAACAACAAGCAAAAAATCCAAAAAACTTTGAGGGCTGATTTTGATATTTACTAATTTTTTGGGTAAGTGGCCAAAATATTTAAGGGTCCTCTTGACTTTTCCTTCTTTAAAGATCTCATATGCTTCAGTGCTTCCTTCTTAGTTCCACTTTAAACACTCTCCACAACTGATCTTTTTTTGTAACACTCATTCCTCCCCTCTTTCACTGTCCTCCCCCTCATTCTACCTTTTCTCTAGACCCTTCCAATTCTGCCTCTGTGCCCATTATTTCAATCAACATATCAACAGTCCCTTGGTAAAGAACACTATGCACAAAATCCTCATCCCCAGAGAGAGGATGGGGCAGACTATAATCTTAAATTCATAATTTGCTATCTTCTATAAGAGTAAATATTTGCAAATTCTAACTTTTGGTTATATATTGGGATCATTTGTAGATATCACCTTTTTTTCTATCCTGTAGGCAAGATTATTTCTAGTCTGAATTTCATGAGGCTTCCAGAGTTTTAAGAAAAAGCTAATGTGTACTGAATGCTTGGAATAGTAGCAGTACCTCAAGGCAAGAATAATCTCTCAAGGTCTCATCCACCTCTTTGATCTGATGAAAAATTAAATAATAAATATACACTGGATTTAATTTAAACCAATGAGAAAATTACTTTGTAAATGAAATTAATTAGCAGAAGGAAAACTAAAATAAAGCAAAACAGATTCCTTCCATCTTTCCTAAATTAAGGGTTTATCCTTTAAACGTTAGGTTTTATTCATTTGAGATTCATTCAACAAATGTCTTTTGAGCCTTGAATGTGTGTTGGTCACTGTTTTGAAAGAATTTTTATATATTGCTGATAAAAAAGATGATACCCACATATAGCCTACAAGCTATAAAGGAAGGAGAGAGAAAACAACAAAAGCTGTAACATAAATATAAAATTACCAGTTGTGATCTGTGTAATGGGGGACTGAATGGGGTTGAATGATAGAGTGTAGCAGGATATGGATGTTATACTAATGCATGGTCATTAGAAACTAAGTCCTACATAAAATGCAGAATAATGTGTATGTCAGAAATTTTCCTTAATGTTTTGTAGAGTTGACTTTGGAATAATCTGTCTTCTGTATTACACATTAACATCCAAAAATAGACTTTTGTAAACCACAGTCTGACCTTTTGAATAGCAGATGTGAAATGAAGACTTCAGGTTATTCCATGAAGTTGATGAATGCTAATCAACAGTTGAGTTTGAGTAACATTTCCCTCTTTGCCTAAGGAGCACTAGTGGTGCAGTTATTTGCATTTTTAAAAAGTTGTTCATTTATTTCATGAAAATGAGTAGAAATTGAAAAATGAAAGGCAGATATGGATAAGAAGGATAGATCCATGGAAATCATACATATTGCATTAGCCCCAGGTATATCTAAACATGTTAGACATAAACTGGTAGATAGCATGCTCTATTGGGAATAAAAATAACAAAATCAAAATAGCATGTACAACATGGCAATACTTCAAAATTCTCAGAATTGTGCCTAAAAGTTAAGATCTGAGTATTTTTTGAAAATATGCTAGGTCTCATGGAATGGAAACCTGTTTCCTATTATATGAGTATATTCAACTTTTGCACATTAAAAACATCATTTAAAAATTAATTATGTGGTGGGGCGCCTGGGTGGCTCATTTGGTTAAGCATCTGACTCTTGATTTCGGCTCAGGTCATGATGTCAGGGTTGTGAGATCGAGCCCTGCTTCAGGCTCTCTGCTGGGCATGGAGCCTGCTTAAGATTCTCTTTCTGTCTCTCTTTCTGCCCCTCCCCCTCCCTCTCCACAACAACAAACTAAAAAAAATCAGTTGTGTGGAAATTAAATGGAATATTTCTTTTTTTTTTTTTTAAAGATTTTATTTATTTATTTATAGGACAGAGAGAGACACAGCGAGAGAGGGAACACAAGCAGGGGGAGTGGGAGAGGGAGAAGCAGGCTTCCCGCAGAGCAGGGAGCCCGATGTGGGGCTCGATCCCAGGACCCCGGGATCATGACCTGAGCCGAAGGCAGATGCATAACGACTGAGCCACCCAGGCGCCCCAAATGGAGTATTTCTTATATTTGTTCCCAAGATGTTATTTCATCACATTTTATAACTATAAAGTGGAAGTTAAGTAACTTGATCCATAATGTAGCTAGGAAGTTGCATAGATAAGATTCAAATTCAGAATGATCTGGTTTCACAGTCTGTTTTTTTCTAGCCAATGACTCAAAAGTATATTTATCAGGAATTTTAGGTGAATCCGCACCAAACTGATTTCTTCCTTCGTTCATGTAGACAAATGAAGAGTGAAATTGCGGCAGACAAAGAAGTAGCTGAAATATGCTAATTTTTACTTGCTGTTATCAAGGATAAGACCTTGAGATTTTGTTTTCTTTTTAAAACCCAGTTTGCTTTTCTGCACAGAAAAGGTATCCATTTATATTTAGGAATTGACTAAATTTTTGTTTTGCTAATCCCGAGGGGAGGATTATTTTCTTAGGATTAAGTGTAGTCAATTATATTAGAATGTTGGGAAGTAAAGTGCAAAATTCTATTAAAGACTTAGTGATTTGAATTTATCAAAGGAAGGGCTACTCTTTACAGTATACTTCGATGTGTATGCAAAGTACTGTTTTAACTTTTAGACCTATCTTTGAATTTTCACTGATACCTTAAGAAATAATAGCTTATTGATACTTTAGGATCTCTCTTTCCATCACCCCATATACACATATAGAGAAAGAATATCTTTTTGTACATTTAATTTTGAAATAATGCCTATGACCATTTCCCCACCTTTAGGGAAGGTGAGGTTTTTGCTTAGAGTCTGGAAGTGTATAGGAAAGTTGTTTTAGAGAATATTCCAGAGGTTACTTGCATGAAGTTCTCTGGCTGATTTCAGAAGTTAACTGTGGGAACACATTTTAGCACAGTTCTGCTGCTCAAGCCAGAAACCTGGATGCTTTGTTCTTCCTGAAGTATCAAAAATAAAAATTCATGAAATTCTCACATCCCACCTGTTCCCTTATCTGGGCTAAATGCTGTGGTAAGGTTTTTTTTTTCCTCAGGTTGAAATATTTGAAAAGAAAATCACATAGACGTATTTATTTCTATATTTGAACAATGCTGTTGAATCCTAATTACTAAACTCATATACCCCTTCTTCCCAGGGAATGTAGAATATTATTGTTATCAAGAAACTATGGCACATGTATCCGTAATGGCTACCTTTTGTTTCAGCTCTCCTTGGTGGCTCATTGTATTAAAACAGAGAAGCAAACGTCTTATGTAGGAGTATGCTGACAAATGATGGTTTTTATCTTGATTATTTCACCAAGTATGTGAACTGACTTTGTCACTTATTAGAATAAGTGTGCTGAATGCCCTCTGTGTGTGCATCAGGACAAGTGGTCTAATCAAGTTCAACTGTTCTGTGTCTATTTGCCTTGGCTTAATTAAAATTCAACCCTGCTTTTGAGCAAGCCGCAGTGGTTTGGCAGACCTTCACAGGGCTATACTGCAGCAAACAATAAAAGTGATAAAGGCGTACAATAACAGTCAATACAATGTAAATACCCCTCTTACTTACAAATCAAGTAGAAAGTGGTTCCTTGAAGCATTCTCATCTGCTTCTGGTGATAAAAATTTTTGAAACACTTTATTTTTAAGTTTGCGTACACTCTCCTTGTCAATGGGCTGCCTTTTATTTTCCAATGAAGCAAAAGAAAATGATAGTAAGATAAATGAGCACAATACAAATCCTTTTGAATTTTTAGAATTCTTGTGTTATTTGTTGCACACATGAATGAAAAATTGCATGAAGGATTTTCACGTATGTGAGAAAGAGAGCCCTGAATTCATCTTCCATTCATTTGTGGTGGTTGGGGAGGGTATATTCTTGGTGATCATCCTTTTTTATTCAGTCCACTGTTTTTGGCCGACTGCCCCAGTCCCAGATTTTCTCACAAACAGCCATCTGGCATTCTCTCTGTCCCCCACATATATCTCCTTCAGGACCTCCTGCAAGAGGGCTGGAGAATTTCACAGCTTGGGGGCATGGGAGTATACATGAAGTTGCAGCCACTTCAGGGTAGATTTCTCACCTATAACCTGTGTATCTGTCGTTGTTAGATGTTTAGTGGAAAGAGCTGCTAGTGCACTGGGGATCAGTAGACCTGGGGGGTGAAGTCCCAGAACACCTGTGGTTTGCTATATTTTTAACTAGTCTGCGCTTGAAGAATGCAGACTCAAAAAGCCAGATCTCTGTATTTCACATGCTCATATTGAAGCGTTAGTGCATATAAATAAATTCATACGGAAGGTGCTTTTAAAAATTCAAAGAGCTATTATTATTTATTACAGCACAAATGGTTATAGGATCTCAGATTTATTAATTAGTGCTTTGGTCAACTTAAGCTGCGTATATAAATATTGCTTCACATCGTAACAGTTACAAAAGAAGGGAAGTTTCACAAGGCATTCAAAATGTGTATACAGGAACACCAATTGTCTAAGACATCAGGAAGTATTGTGTTACAGTTTTCACCTCAGTGAAACACTATATCTTCTGTGTATGTGCTTTAGGTTTGATTTTGGCTTCCGGTTTTATTCAGACTATGAGATAATTTTTATAAAGGCATGTTTCACCATTGTTTGGGCTTTATCACTGACTTCTATAGCTGAAAGAAAGATGCACTGAGATAGAGCCATCACAATTGTTCACAGAATTGTGGCCAGTGGAATTACTGGTCGCAAGGCCAAGATTTTGTGGACTGTTTCTATGGCTTTATGCCAGTACATGTCTCATTAGCTGTAATGGAAGCCATGTGCTTTTTTACTTTCTTTATATTCTGTCCATTATCTACTCATTGCTCTTAAATTATCCAGAAGTATCATTCTTTTGTTATTCTGTTAAGAACACAAATGGCATAAAATAAATATCAAAATGTTATTTAATTATTAATATAAGAACAATCTATCTTAACGTACTGAAAAAATCATAATTTCAAATCAGAAAAACCAAGTCAGGTGTTAATTTGTGTTCAGGATGCAATGCCAAGGTAACTTTATAGTCTTCGTAAATGATTTATACCAGTACTGATATACTGATACATGTATAAGGTTCAATGAAATTCCTGCTGTAGAGTATTGACTGTGATATTTCAGTTTTGTATCAAGCAATTTTATAAATTCTAAATGTCTATGAAGACACAGTGTAAACAACTAATATCATTTCTGTTCTTAAGTATTTTCATCAGGATTTCCATGTGAACAGAAAATAGTGAATAGTCAGTGTTTATTCCTTCTGGAAGTGTCCATCATTTCTTTGTGTAGTAAATATTTTGGGAAAATAAATTTACATTTGTGAAACAAATTTTCTTAAAATGTGTCATGAATGAGTTGCTTAACTTTATTCTAATATAGTTTATGGTAGGAAACATTTGTAGGTACTTCGGTTAAACAGTTATGACAAAAAACAATGGTTGTCAGGTAAAAAACACATCTAGTTTCCAATATTTTCATGACACTCAGTGATTGGGTAAATTCTTGTAACAAGCAGATTTCTTTTCTGATATTATTGTTCCTTATATTCTGAATTATAATGTGTTGAACCTACACCAGAGCAACTAAACAAAGGTAGAAATCTTAAAGAGTTGTTTTCTCCAAAAAGTCAGATGGACTGGTAGTCACCAAGTCAGCACTCCTACTCTCCAAATGCTCGGCTGTTTCATTCCTGAGTGGACATAGCCTTAATCTGCTTTGGGCATTATATTGAAACTTCATTAGTCTTCGTTTCAGTCTGTACCATTTCTGAGCCAAATCCTCCAGCTTCCCTTTGAGATCATATCTGGAATAAGCTTACCTTGTATTAGATTTCAGAAGTTTCTTAAAGCTAAATCAGGAATAATATCATTGGTAAGTAAAGTTTCATAGATCTGGATAGGAGATACCTACATCAAATGTGAATTAATCTAAAATCCTTTGACATACTAAATAGTTCTCTATGTCAGTGAAACAGGCAAGTATTCACTGTTTCTTTTCAGCCTGTTATCTCAAGCTTAAGTTTCCCTCTTTTTCCCCTGTTGCTCACTTTTGACCCACGTGTAAGAGTGAAACTAATGATGCATGCCATGAAGTTGCTAGAGGAGAAACAAGATAGGTGGACTCTGAGGCCAGCCACTCTGCCAGTGAACATCCATTGAGGTCTTCCCATATGCAGTGCCCACCAACTACAAGGGTATATGAGACCAGGACAGACCTTTGAATATTTCTTTTTTTTTTCCTTTCAAACAGTTCCTTTTATTTATTCTTCTTAACCCTTGTATTAGTTTGCTAGGGCTGCCATAACAAAGTATCACAAACTGCACAGCTTAAACAACAGAAACCCATTTTCTTGCAGTTCTAGAGGCTAGAAGTCCAAAATCAAGATTATCAGTAGGGTGGGTTCCTTCTTAGTGCTATGAGAGAGAATCTGTTCCATGCCATTCCCCTTGCTTCTGGTGGTCTGATGGCAGTCTTCAGCATTCCTTGGCTTGTTAGAGCTATGAGTTTCACATTGCATCCCTATTTGGTGAGCCACCCAGGAAAGTGCAGATTTGCCATTCTGAATACAGATTTGCCGTTCTGAATACAGATCTGCACTTTCTTGTGTGGCTCACCAAATAGGGATGATATGCCTATGTAGGATGGTTTTATTTTGGACTCTTTTCATATCACCTCTTAGGAGACCTTTGGAATAGGGAATTTTTCTTCCATGATTTTAAACACTGAATACCAGTGCAATGTGAAACTCATAGCTCTAACTTCTCATACAATTTGGTATACAAATTATAATTTGGAAAAAGAGATGGCTAAACTAATGTGTGTGGACACATATATTCTCATATACAAATGATTTGATAATGGAGTCTTACTCATAGAAGTCAGAAATACATAGTTGGTTTGCTGTTATATCAACCTACATTTGGCTATGATCCTGTTCAAAATATAACTGTTTTCTTTTTGAATTTGTTAGGGGAGTCATTTAAAGAGATAGAAACATATGTCAAGATAAAAACCAGATAATTTCTGCTGTGTGTGTGCATGTGTTTATGTCTGAGAGCATGCACGAAATTCTCATACTTTTTAACTAGCTTCCCAGAAAATGTTTAAGTTTTAAACACTAAAACATGAATATCAGGAATTTCAAAAGTTGATAACTCTATGCATATCAGATAAAATTTGAACAAAATATTATAAAAATGTAACAGACTCTCATTAAGATAGTTTAAAATTGCATCAGAGAATGATACATAGTGAGAGGGGCTTATTGTTCTTTTGACCTTTTATTTTATTCAAATTCAACCTTTGATTTCATGATAAATAAAATATGAAAATCTCATGATATCAGATGTGTATTTCATCCTAGATCTTTCTGAATGTTATATATGGAGATTTTAAAAACCTTGAAATTTGATAAAAATAATTAAATGCAGGTGTTTTGACCAAAGCTAATTATTTTTGCAAGGACTAGGATGTTATTTAACTAAAGTTTTTGTTTTCAAGAATGATATAGAGACATAAATCTATGTGGATGGCATGGAATTTAATAACAAAACATTGTTAATAAGAATACTGAAATAGAATTTTATGTTCAAGGATAATACCTTTTTAATAAATGAAACTGGAATATACAAACTCACATATGATAGATACACACCATATGACTCATTAGTAGTGTTTACCTTTTTTTAAGATTTAATTATTGAGGGTCTCTTCTGTGGGAGATACTATAGTAGCACTAGTAATTATATAAGTAATAAAAAAGACAATTACTGACATCATGGGCTTACATTTGAATTTGGTGCTATAAAACTTGGTGCTTTTTCAGTCAAACATAGGTTGAATACTGGCTTTAATGTTTACTGGCTGGATGATTTTGAATTTGAATACCTTATGAGAAAACTAACTCTTAAGTAGGATTTAAACCTTGGTGGTTGGTGAGGGAGCTGGGAAATGAAATCAAGCTTATCTGACCCTTAAATTAGTAATTTTTCCATTATTCTAAATTAGATTAATAAATATATAGGGATGAATTGAAAACTGTAAAGTATAGAATTAACAGTTTTATAATTCTTCAGTTTGATTTAATATTCCTTGGTTAATTTATACAGTCAATAGATATTTGTTGAAGGCCTGCTATTGGGCATGCATAGTTTGAAATTTTGAGGATATTGTCAGGAACAAGAAAAAAGTGTCCCACTTCATGTGGTGCCCAAATTCTAGCATGGAAATATAGACAATAAACAAAATACATACATGGGAAAATATCAGGTGGTGATAAAATGCTGTGGTGAAAACAAATCAAGGAAATTACTTTAGACTAGGTGGCCAGGAAGTCTTTCCCCTATGTTGCAGACCAATAGCCTCTGCATTCAGTTAGTTACTAGTATCCTATTATTGTTAATGTCCTTGATTTGAAAATTATACTGTGACTAAGTAAGACCTTAAGTTTTGGGGAAATTGGGTAAAGATTATACAGCAGGATCTCTTTGTCCTGTATGGCAGTATGAAAATATTTGCCACTGAAAGTCTAAAAAAGTAACTAGAGCAACTATAAAAGCAAAGTGAAAGGTTTCAAGCAGTGGAAGCCGTGGACTGCTGGGAGCTAGTCTGTACTGTAAGAAAAATAGTCATGCTGTGGTGTGGAAAATGGGTTGGAAGACAGAACTAATGTGAGTGCAGGGACCAGTGGAGAGACTGCTGCCATTGTCCAGAAGAGAAATGGTAGTGGCTTGGTCTGGCATGATGATAGTGGTGGTAAGAGTTGTGGGCAGATGCATAATAGAATTTGAAGTTCTAATTAACAAGGCTTGCTGACGGATTGTTTGAGAGGGAATGACAGATCAAGTATGACTTAAGTTTCAGGACCAAGCTATTGGATTGATGCCAGTGATATTTATTAAGAAGGCAAAGATTGAAGTAGGAGGTTGACAAATAATGACACTTGATTAATTTTATGAGCAAATTATTAAAATAAATATAAACAGACAATTCATAATATTTTTATGAGTATTTGTGATTAGTAGCTTCAGTGACAAATTTAGCCTGATGAATGCAATATTGGTTATAAATAAATTAACTCACTTGGGTATTCTCTTATTTACTCTCAAATTTTTAATTGAATGCATTTTTGAAAACATGACATTGTGAAATATATTAAAGACAATAACAATACCAACAGATATTCTTGATTTGCTCTTATGAATTTTCATATCTGTATGTAATTTGTCATTTTATTCAACAAATATTTGTGGAGTGACAGCTTTGTACCAGGCACTGTTTTAACCACTGGGGATATACCACTGAACAAATAAGACCAAATATTTCTGCACTAGTGGAGTTTACATTCTAGTATATTTTAGTAGAGATGAACCAGACAATTTAAGAGAGATTATTCAAATGTATGGTATGTGAGTAAAATAGTTTATTTTTTTAAATTTTTTTAACTTAATCTAGCTACAGATACTTTACATACAAATATTTAGATTAATAGCATTTTGTTACATCAAATGAAGAGTACAGCAGTCTGAATAAATCCTGTCACAAAAGCAATAACACCCACTGTAACTAACTTGGGGAATCAGGTTATTGCACCTAAATAAGTCACAGTCTTTAGTTTGTGATGGCTATCTTAAATCCAAATGTGTGGTTTGTTTTGTTTTTGTAAATATATACACACAGCCAACGGGTCATGGTCCCTGAGCTCATCCCTTGTGAAGCATCGGTGTACACAAAATGGATCACTTAAGTCTTTAACAGAATATGCCAATCTACTCCAGGAGTCTTCTTTTTAAAAAAGTTAAAGACAAAAATAAAGATGGGTCCACAAATCAGCCACATCCTATTTTCTGCACATTCCAGTTTTGACCTTTTTTTTAATAAAAATATGCAAAAAAACCCTGGATCACTTTATTTTTATTTTTTTAAAATGGCGGGTAGTGTTACTTTATCATAAATATTGTAATTTTCATCACATAAAAATAGATGCTAAATATTTTTTTTATTATGTTCAGTTAGCCACCATATAATACATCATTAGTTTTTGGTGTAGTGTTCCATGATTCATTGTTTGCATATAAAACCCAGTGCTCCATGCAGTACGTGCCCTCCTTAATACCCATCACCCGGCTAATCAATCCCCCCACCCCCCTTCCTTCTGTAACTCTCAGTTTCCTGGAATCCAGGGTCTCTCATGGTTTGTTTCCCTCTCTGATTTCTTCCCGTTCAGTTTTCCCTCCCTTCCCCTATGGTCCTCCATGCTATTATGTTCCACATATGAGTGAAACCATATGATAATTGTTTTTCTCTGCTTGACTTATTTCACTTAGCATAATGTTTTGACTTTTATATAACATTGTCTATACCGTCCTCCAGTACTACTACAACCCAGAAAGCTGTATTTTTTTATTTTTACTTAAATAAAATAGTTTAGATAAGCAAAATGACTGTTGAGTCAGATGATAGAGGGGCAAAAATGAAACAGAGAAGGAAGATTGGTGATTTGAGGGAAGGAAGAGGTTAGGGTCTGGAATGGATTTGGTTTTAAAATAAGGTCACTAGGAAAGACTTTGTTGATTAGGGGTTGATGGAGGGAGCTTTGATGATAATTGTTGAAAGAGCATTCCATACGGAAGGAAGAGTAAATACAAAGCCCCTTTGGTGGTGGGCAGGGTGTGAACAATTGGCAGAGTGGTAAGAGATTAAAGACACAGGGGAACAAGGGAACAAGCAGATAGAGGGGCTTTGTATGCATCACTTTGAGAACCTTGCCTTTTATTTTGGGTGAGATGAAGGACTTTGAGCAGAAGCCAATATGATTTTCCAGACTTAAAAGTGACACCCTGTTGGGGGGGGGTGCGGTATGGGGAGGCATGGGCTGAAGTAGAGAGACCAGTTAGTTACAAGGCAATTCTGATAACTCAAGTGGGAGAAAATATTACCTACATTAGGCCACGATTAGTTGGGGGTAGTGAGAAATGGTTGGATTCTGGACATATTTAGAAGACAGAGCTAGTAAGATGTACTGATGGATTGAACATATAGTGTGAAAGAAAAGAGAGGTTTCAAAGCTTACCTTATGGTTGACCTGAATGACTAGAAGAAGGATGGTACTGCCATTTTTATGGGTATGGAGAAGATGAGACAAAGAGTAGGGTTGCATTGTGGACAGGTTCAGGGGGTCACTTTGGACCTGATAAGTTTGATATGCCCATTAGACTTCAAAGTGGAGATGCCAGTGGGCAGTAGACGATAAGAAATCAGAGATAAAGGGAGAGGACCAGATCTCTGAGTAGCGAATACTGCTGCACTGAAATAGCAGTTGTATTTCATGTAGTTTTGTTTTTGTTGTTGTTGCCAAGAACTTACTGTACAAGAATAAGGTCTTGTTAGGTTTAAACGCATTGAAGACTGATTTTCTCGATTCTTGTGAGAATTTGGTTCAGAATAATTTTATTTCAAAAAATCTGGAAGATCAAATGCAGCTTAATTACATTAACATTATTAAGAGAATGCGGACTTAAGCATGTGGTAAATTTAAAATGTTGCTCTCTTATAGGGGGATGATCATGGTAGGGGGCTTTTTTTTTCTTTCTTAAAGCAAATTCTATGTCTTTAGAAGCTCTTATTTTTATAGAATGTGGAAGACTAAACATAAGATTAATTCTAGTTTATGTTATTATGCAGCGAAGAAACAGAAATGCGTGAAGTTGTGCCATGGTAGCTTGGGTTATCTTTGAAGCCCCTGATTGGGAATTGTCTACTAAACACTATAAACGGCATGTAAGAACTAAATTCAGCTTGTGAATGTGACCTGACATAGTTACACAGGCATTCTGTGCCCTCTGTTCTCCTGTTGAATGCATGGAGGCAATAACATCAGCTGTTATATTTTTTATTAATTGGTTTGAAAATAAAAAAAAAAATAATGCTATATATATATATCTGTAAATGTGAATTTATTCAACTCTTCAATGAGAATATACTTTATAAAAAGGAAACCTATTTTTTTTTCTTATGTCTATCTACCTATATTTACCAGGAAAGATTATTATTAGTAATTTTTTGCAAATAAAGAGGCTTAGACATCTAAGTAAGAGTTGGGGAAAGGGACAATATTGCTAACCCGACTTTTGAACGGGAATAATTTTTTAAAGCATTTATATATTAACTTAGAAAGAAAACGTAGAGTTTTTACATCATTTCCGGAGCACCTCCCTCGGCAGAAGCTTGCATTAGGGGGGATTCACTTAGTGTGGGCGGCCGGAGAACACTGTGATTCAGCTGTTTGTTCCTGCCACCCTCCTGGCCCGATACCATGGGAGTGACTTGTGTGTCCCAGATGCCTGTGGCTGAGGGCAAGAGTGTCCAGCAGACGGTGGAGCTCCTCACCCGGAAGTTGGAGATGCTTGGGGCAGAGAAGCAAGGAACATTTTGCGCGGATTGTGAGACCTACCACACAGCTGCCTCCACTCTTGGCAGCCAAGGTCAGGCTGGGAAGCTGATGTATGTGATGCACAACTCAGAGTACCCTCTGAGCTGCTTCGCCCTCTTTGAGAATGGCCCTTGGCTTATTGCTGACACCAACTTCGATGTGCTCATGGTGAAGCTGAAGGGCTTTTTCCAGAGTGCCAAGGCCAGCAAGATTGAGACCCAGGGTACCCGTTACCAGTACTGTGACTTCCTAGTGAAGGTGGGCACAGTCACCACGGGGCCCAGTGCCCGAGGCATCTCCGTAGAGGTGGAGTATGGCCCCTGTGTGGTAGCTAGCGACTGCTGGAGCCTGTTGCTCAAGTTCCTACAGAGTTTTCTAGGCAACCACACACCAGGGGCTCCTGCAGTGTTTGGGAACAGACACGATGCCGTCTATGGCCCGGCAGATACCATGGTCCAGTACATGGAACTCTTCAGGTGCCAGTGGCTGGGATTCGTTAGTGACTGGCAACTGCCCAGCTGAGCTCTGTCACCAGGGGGACTGTGCAGGGGGAGCAAGGGCTGCACCCTGAGGCCCCTGGACCGCAGAAACCCAGGGCAGACATGGAGGCTTCTCTCCCTCTTCCCAGCTGTGACTTTTGTTCTGGGGATCTGGACTCCCCTCCCCTGACCCTCACACACAGCCCCCCAGCAGCTGCTTCACCCTATGCCTTACTGGACTGGACTTGGCCTGTTCTCAAGAATGGTTAATTATGAAGAGTGGAGAAGTGTGGAGCTTTCCTGCTTTAGGGGAAAAGGTAGGACAGGCCTGCCTAGCGTTGGTGGGAAAGCAGTCTGTCTATCTCCAACTACTGAGGATATGGCTTAGGTCCGCTGTGGATGGACTGGGCTGGGCGGGGCTGGGCTATAATAAAGGCCTCTTCCTCTACTCCAGGGATGCAGGTGGGCTTCTCCTGGAGAAGGAGTAGGAGGCATAACTTGGGAAAAAAAAAAAAAAGAAAGAAAGAAAAGGTAGAGGAAAGGAAGGGAAATTAGGTGAAATGACCTCCATAGAGATTGCTTGGCATTGATCAAGGGATGAAGTTTCTTCTCTGAGATTTTCACTTGGGGTCGTTGATCTGATATTCATATCATTGCTGTCAAGGTATTGTAAGTTCCTAATCATTAGCGTAGGGATTCAGAAAGAGAAGGCAAACTCATAAATAACTGGGTCTCCCTACCCCATCTTCACACTTTTTGATGAGTGTTGGATCTGAGGCTCTCCTTTTAGAACATCTCAATGTGAACCAAACGATACTACTACTATCACTTTTCTTTAAGGTACCTGCTATTTCCTGTTCTCCTACCTTGATCTTTTTTTCTCAGGTCGGTAGTATGGAAAGTGTATAGTGGCAAAAAGAAAGACTATCAACTAGAGGAGAGATGTAGAAAGCTAACTTTGGGGAATATCAGTATAGCAGATGCATTCTCCCAAAGCCTCCTTTCTGTTGACATAAACTCCCACACACCACTTATCAACTTCTGCCAACCAGAAAAAGGCTCATTCTCATTTTAAAATAACATCTTTATTGGGATATAATTCACATACTGTATAATTCGCCCATTTAAAATATAAAATTGAGTAGTTTTTATATATTCACGGAGTTGTGCAACCCTCCCCACAATCAATTTTGGAGCATTTTAACCATCCCCTACAGAAACTCCATAGCCATTAACAGTCACTTCTATTTCTCCTCAAACAGCCTCCCTCTCAGCCTTAAGCAACTACCAATCTACTTTGTGTGTCTGTGCATATGCCTATTCTAGACATTAGTATAAATGGAATCCTGTAATATGTTGTCCTTTGTGGCTGGCTTCTCTTATTTAATATAATGCTTTTAAAATTAACCCATGTGGAAACATGTGTCAGTACTTCGCATATTTTTATTGCCAAATAATAGTCCATTGTATGGATATATACCACATTTCATTTATCCATTTATCAATTGACGTTTGTTCAGGTTGTTTGCACTGTGGGTTATCACGAATAATGCTGCTATGGACATTTTTGGACAAGTTTTTGTGTGGACATACGTTTTTGATTCTCTTGTGTCTATTTTACAAGTAGAATTGCTGGGTCATATGGTAACTCAGTACTTAACCTTTTGAGGAACTGCCAGACTTTTCCCAAAGTGGCTGCACCATTTTGTATTCCAAACAGCAATGTGTTACTGTTCTGATTTCTCTATATCCTCACCAGCAGTTGTTGTTATTTATCTTTTATTGTGTGGTAAAATACACATAGCATAAAATTTACCATCTTAAGCATTTTAAAGTGTACAACACAGTGGCGTAATTGACAGTGTTGTGCAGCCATTACTTTTATTTAGTTCCAGAATTTTTCATTATTTGATTATAGCTGATCATAGGGGGGATAAAGTGGTGTCTCATTGTGCTTTTCATTTTCATTTCCTTGATAAAGATTTTTAACATCTTTTCATGTAATTATTGGCCATTCATATGTCTTCTTGAAGAAATGTGTATTAAAATCTGTTACCCGTTTTTAATTTGGGCTGTCTTTTCATTTATTGAGTTATTAATAGTGAAAAGGCTCAGTCTTAACTATGAATGTACTACCTGAAAAACTCAAGCACCCCATGCTGTCAGTTTAAATATATTTGCCAATGGTCCTGGGCTTACCCAATCTGCATAGAGAACTCTTTCTGACCTCAGAACATTTAGATTAGGTACCTATATGTTCAGGAGAGTGTGGAAGAAACTGTACAAAAAGCAAACACTTTCAGAGTCTTCTTTCTGAGAACTTCCATCTCTGAAAAACACATGTGAAGAAATATGTTAAAAGACAGAAGCATTTGTGGTATAACATTAATTTATAGGATGTGAATTTGTTTTGTTACAAACCATCAGACAGTGCTTTGAAGATCTTTCTTAAATCATGATCTTGAGGAAACCATTAGAGAAAAAGGTATTACTCCACATTCGTTTACAAGCATGTGCTTATTATTAGTAAGATGCCTTTAATAGTTGATACACTGATGACATTTGGCTTAAAGTTTTTCAGATAAATGGAACTTTATGTTTGTACAATTTAAATGGAATGTGTTTCAAGATGAGACTTAAGATATCTGCCAGGAATTTTCTCCCTGTTAAGTTTATCATTTATTCTTGTGTCCTTTCAAAAAGAGGAAATCATCTTATTGGCATACTATCATGCTAAATGTATGTAGCATACTAAATAAATCATAAAGAGGGGACTGAGCCAAGCAAGAGAGTGGGATAGTTCATTTTATTTGCAAGTGGGTAGCTACGGATATGTACAGTTATTATTCAACTGAAAAGGAAGTGGTAGCAAAACCAAGATATTGGTTATCCTAACAATTTGCAGTTTCTCAGTCTATTTTTGAAAAAGTTGAATCCCTTCCAAGATCCCAAGCCCCCATCCTCCACCCCCACACCAACCAGATTTATTCCAGGCAATAGTAAATACACCTGGTATGCAAGGGAAAATACTTTTAAAGCCAGTTTTGAAGGAGTCTCCAAGACATTGAAAGGAGCCAGATGGTGTGCAGACCATTCTACAGACTTTATGATTACTTTGGCTAAAGCAGCTGGTCTCTGTAGTGAAAAAGTTTTCATGGCAGAAAAATCCCCTTTTCCCTCAGTGCAGCTGGGTTTGTCTAAGGAAGGCTTTCCCCAGGCAAGTGTTCTACCTACACTGGGCATTTTCAAGTCTGTTGTACTTAGATAAGTTAAACCAGTTCTGTTACACCAAGTTGACAAAAAACACAAATGAGGCAATGTTAATTTTTTTTTCAGCTCAGTATGGCTTAATTGCCTTTTTTTTTTTTTTTTTTTTAAGTTTTCACCTCTTAGCAGGCCTTTTCTGTTTAGCATCAGAAATCTAACAACTGAGACTATTCAGGGAAAAAAATGGCACTCTTCCAAAAGAGAAAGTGAACTTCAACACAATTCCTAGATTTAAAAGGATTGCAAAGGAGAATTATTTCTGCCAGCTTTGGTCATTTGACAGCTACAATTCTCCTTTTCCAATATGTCATCTTAAATCGCCATCAACTTACTAATGAGAATCCTGCCTTTAATTCTTTGATGTTTAGAGAGACTAAGGGAGAGAGGGAGAACTTTTGTCCTGTTTATGTGATGTTTAAATATAATTAACTGCTGTACTTTTGCCTTTAAAGTGTTATTTTTATACTCCCATCATATAGATTTTAAATTTACACTCAGTGTTTATGCAGAAATGATCTTGGAGTTAAAATAATAGTCTTTATTGCAGCTAGGGAATATTTATCTGAACAGATACATAAGTGTTTCTGTAAAGAATGGGTCTATTTTACTTTATCAGCAACTAAGGGGAAGGTTATTGGCTATGATGTATCTTTTCTGTTGTGTGTGAAACATGCAGTGTTGTGTGCTGTGGAGATTTATGGTGTGGAAGACAAAGTAGGTGCTATTCCAACCCTTCTTTCAACAACAGAGTGTAAACCCGAGCCTGAACTTACCTGTCAGAAAGTAAGTTAAAATAACGTTAGGGAAAGCCTAGTATTTTGCACTTTCCCATACCTTTCTATCTACAGCTCAGGAATTTAGCCAGCATGATTAATGACCACTGTTATTTGTGAGCTTTCCAAGTCCCTAAGACATAATGAACTTGACTCTTCAGCCACGTAGAAGGAAACAGGCTGTTGGAGTTCTTCAGCACATGTTCATGATTATGAGCTCTCTACAGTTGGAAAGAAGGGAGAGGAAAAATCATCTCCTGACATTACATAGACATACCTTAAAACATTTCCACGCCTTCCCTTTCTTCTTCTCCTCCCACCTTCCTGTCCCCTAGACATGCACGTACACACACACACACACGCACACACGTGCACATACACAAAGTCTATTCTCTCTCTCGCTCTCTCTCTCTTTTTGATAATCCAGAATCAAAGCCTAACTACTTAATCCTGCCTCTTACTTTTTCTTCACATAGAACCAGTCAATCAGGTCTGTTGATTGCTTTGTCACCATATCTTACAGATTTTTCCTTTCCTCTGTTACATTCTGCCTGGCACCTCATGTTTATGTTACTCTAATCCCCGAGTTATTTCAGGCTCCAGACCCTCTCCCCATCTTAAGGTCATACAACCCCTTATTTCCTTGTGTGCTTTATTTTAACTCCTCTGGTTTCTTTCCATATCTCTATTCTGACCTCACATCCAGGCTTGTATGTTTTCTGTCCTTTGTTCTCTTTAATATGGATATCTCTTTTTTCTCAAATTCAACATTGATTTCCTTCAAGATGTATTTTATTTTTTTAATTTTTTAAGACGTGTTTTATTTTTTATTTTTTAAATTTTACTTTATGTTGGTACACCATACATCATTAGTTTTTTGTTTTTGTTTTTTTTTTTAGTTGCAAATAGCTTCTTAGGAATGTATTTATTTTTTTTTTATTTTGTTATGTGAATCACCATACATTACATCATTAGTTTTTGATGTAGTGTTCCATGATTCATTGTTTGCGTATAACACCCAGTGCTCCATGCAATACGTGCACTCCTTAATACCCGTCACCGGGCTAACCCATCCCCTACCCCCCTCCCCTCTGAAACCCTCAGTTTGTTTCCAGAGTCCATGGCCTCTAATGGTTCGTCTCCCCCTCTGACTCCCCCCCTTCATTTTCCCCTTGCTTCTCCTAATGTCCTCCATGCTATTCCTTATGTTCCACATATAAGTGAAACCATATGATAATTGTCTTTCTCTGCTTGACTTACTTCACTTAGCATAATCCCCTCCAATTCCATCCATGTCAATGCAAATTGTGGGTATTCATCCTTTCTGATAGTTGAGTAATATTCCATTGTATATATGGACCACATCTTCTTTATCCATTCATCTCTTGAAGGGCATCTCAGCTCCTTCCACAGTTTGGCTATTGTGGACATTGCTGCTATGAACATGGGGGTGCATATGCCCCTTCTTTTCACTACATCTGTGTCTTTGGGGTAAATACCCAGGAGTGCAATTGCTAGGTCATATGGTAGCTCTGTTTTTAACTTTTTGAGGAACCTCTACACTGTTTTCCAAAGTGGCTGTACCAGCTTGCATTCCCACCAACAGTGTAAGAGGGTTCCCCTTTCTCCACATCCACTCCAACATTAAGATGTATTTTAAAAAGCATATTCTTGCATAATCCTCCTCAGACCATCCTTGCCTAGTAATCATACCCCTCATTTTTTGCAGGGATGAGGGTACATTCTCCTAAACTGCTTACTAAGTGTTTACTCTGTAACACCAATCCTATCGTAGGCTCCTTAGTTAAAGAAAATAAAATTTTAGCTTATTTTAATTCTTTCTAGGGTAGTTACTCTGCTTTCTTCACATTTGGTATTCAATGCCTTGTCAAATATAATTTAAACCCAGTCATTTGCAACCTTGAGGAAGTGAACCACTAACTCTAAACTTCTAGCAATCCCGTAGCAGTCTCCAGTTCCTCCAGAAGACTTGTGAAAATTCTCTTTGTTATAAGCCATTGAACATTTGTTGGAGTCTGCTGCTTGCTGCAAGAAGATTTCAGAAATTACTGTGTTGGTTCATACCGGTACTGAAAACATTGCAATGACCAAAGAAAGGGAACATTACCTGAATCTCCCTTTGATATAATCAAGAAGTGGGGGGAAATTAATCTCCATCCCCTACCATTATTTGTGCAGGATGCTGCTTAGTATCTTTCTCATTATGGAGTGTTCTTTTAACTAGAAAAAGGGTTAGGCATTGCCATGGCAGAAAGACAAAGCCTGGTGAAGCTAATAGGGATTTCCATTCACATCCCATGTTTTCATCTTGCAAATTACACTCTTTCTCTGTCTTGTTCCCACCATAGAAGCCCAGAGATGCCTGGCAGTAATATGACACTATCTTTTTTATGCATTGTTTGCTGATTGTCTTCTACTCAGTTCTAAGCTCCTTGAAAGCAGATCCTATGTCTTGTTTACCTTTGTGTGCCTACAGTTATCTCTATGCCTTACACCCGACAGGTGTTCAGTAACTGTTTGCAGAACAGAATTGAGTCATTTTCGAAAACTAGTCTATATTATGGACTCTGATGATTTTCTTTTATTCTACAAAAAGATTTTCTATCCTCATTTTCCTTACCAGTGGCATATCACTCATAATACAGCATGCTATTCCATCAGGCCAGAAAATGTGGATGAACACTGCTTTTCAGGTATTCATCATTTCTTCTTTTGAACTAGTCCTAAAGATGTGATTATCTCTTTTACAGAGAGCAATTATCCCATTTTGTGGTAATTCTCTTTTTACAAGTTTGCCTTCCTAGTGGACTGTGATTTTTTTTTTTCAAAAACAAGACTATTTCTCAATATTCCTAGGACGACCTAGCATGATGTTTGATAAATAACTGTTGCTCGATGCTTTTTTGTAGAGGTCGATCTCCACGTGGTCTTCTCATGCTTTTTCCATCCTGCCTTCAGATGTCTCTAGCTTGTCGTAGACTCTGTACATCACATTGCCAGTGCCTCCTAGGCTCCTGCACTTGTCTGTCACCACCTTGCCCCAATTTTCAGGTGAGACATGGATTTATCTTCATTAACCCTAGAAGGCTTTCTCCTTAAGAACACTGACATATGGCATATGACATAATATATGTTACTTGCTCTGGAAAATAAAGCATAACATATAAAGGAGAGCATGGCATAAAATAATAAAATAATAAAACATACCATAAATTTCATTGTAATCCAAAAGCATTTTTTTGAAAATTATAATAATAATTATTCACTTCTCTCTGGTACTTAAGATGCCCTCATTTTAGAGGGGAAGAAATAGGTTCTTTGCACATGAGATCTGGAAAGAGCCATAGGGAGACTACTTGGCACAGAACTTATTTAAAGTGACATTAATTGCAGTTTTTTTCTGTGATCATGAGATATTGTGACTGATAATATTTCTGAGATCATCAGATATTACAGTGCCTTTTGCAGCATTTTTCTTCACAATACCAAACCGAAATCATGTGAATGTCCATCAGCAGTAAAATGGATAAGAAATTGTGGTAAATTCACACAAGGCAGAACGATTTGGAAATGAAAATAATGAAACTACAACCATGTGCTATAACATGGATGAAGTTTACAGACATTAAAGAAGTCAGACTCAAGGGAGTACTTTTCATATATTTCTGTTTATATAAAGTTATGAAGTTCAAATCTAGAGGGGTTAGAAATGAAGATAGTGATTACTGCTGGAAAGAGGGAGGGAGTAGTGATTGGGAGGGAGCATAGGGGGGCTTACAAGCACTGGTAGTATTCTGTTTACTGACCAGGTTGATGGTTACACAGGCATGTTCATGCTGTGATAATTCATCAAGCTTACAATGTATGTACTTGGCTGTATTTATGTTACATTTCAAAAAAACCTGAAATTTCAAAAAAAATGGGGAAATTGTTGAATACCATCGGCTCTTTTAATGTACTATTGTGTTAACCTAAGAGTTTTTATTTTTTTAATATAATTTTATTATGTTAGTCACCATACAATACATCATTAGTTTTTGATGTAGTGATCCATGATTCATTGTTTGCATATAACTTAAGAGTTTTTAAAGTAGTCTTATTTCTTTTTTTAAGTATTATTGGTGAAATCTGGCAGAAAACAGGATAAGAAGGTATGTTTCATGTGAAGTATCTAAAGAAAATTTTGTTGGTAAGATATGAGTTGTAGGTTTGGAATACTGGTTAAAACTACCAAAAAGATCAGATAACTGCCACAAGTTTTTTTCTGGTGACAGCACTGTTAAAAAAAAAAAATTAGCAACATAAGCTGCTTTTGCTCATTGTAAAATAATTGAAAATTAAGTTCAACCACTTATCCTGTATGTATGAACACACACATATTATTTTTACATTCTAATGAAGAGTTCACTGTGATAGTGATTGATTGGGTACAATGTACAAAGAAGTGTTTTAGCCACTGGAGACAAGAAGGGAAAAAATGGACCTTCTTAAAGGAAAATATGTAATTAAGTCCTGTTCTAGGAGGTAGGAGGAACAGAGTAGTCCTCTCCCATGAGATTGTTTATGCAAGATTTTTGTGTATCAAAGAAGCTTTTCAGGGCAATAAGGAGGCATTTTCAGCATAAAGTACGCTGCACAAACTGTGGAGGTGGGAAATAGCATAGGCTCTTCAGTGTACAAGTGGATATGTGAGGGTGGGTCTATAGATGAAAAGATAGGTAGGGGTCATGTCATCAAGCTTGATTTGCCAAAGAATTTGTGCTTCATTTGCTTAGTGACTCTGAGATTCTGAGAGATTTGAATCAAGGGAGGGACCCCAAGGTGGTGAGTCCTTGCAGGCAGAAAGACCTTTCAAGAAGAATTTAAACAAGGGAAGGATTATATGGTTGCGGTGATCAGGACACATTTGAAAGACGTTTAGACAATGAAATTGGTGGAAATTGTATTCTGTTAGGATATGGATGAAAGGTGAGGGTAAGGTCTGAGGTTTTATTTTCCGGGACTTGGTACACAGTATGTCACAGACATAATGGGGGAAATGCTTTTAAATGGACCTGGGTCCTTCTCAAATTTAACTCAACATGTGGGCATGAGGTCCAGTGTGGATTGGAACTGTAGAGATTTTATTCAATTCCACAGCTTCAGCACATGTTATTTTGTTCAGTTAATTGAAAATGAGAATATACCTGACAGTAAGCTGATTACTTCTATGCTAACGTGACAGTATTATAGATCATAGGTTGTATAATACCTATTAATTTGGGAAATGGGAAAAAACAAAACCGTGTACTCTGGAAAAACTTCCTTTGTTAAATATATAGGGTATAGTTGGTGTATAAATGCATAGAATGAATACATAGTACTATTTTTGAAGATTTAGAAGCATATGTTCATTAAATATGTTAACAGATTTTTTAAATGATAGCAAATCTTAAAAATCAAAGTTTTTGTAGGAAAATGTTAGTTTTATCTGTGTATTCTAATAAAGTAGAAAAAAATGTAGTTTGGGATATTCTACAAATGCTAGAAATTAGCCAGAGTAGGTAAAGGACTTGACATGTAAAATACACCTGGTATCTTAACAATGATTTTATCTGGAGAACAATAATTTTCTCAGGCAGTGAACACATGAGGATGTGGCCCAGCTCTTACTGGAGTATTTTGAACTTGTTTAAGGACATAGCAAATAGAGCAATTAATAGTGTATTGAACTGTAAATTAATATCCATCTGAAATCGAGTTTTTGAACTCTCTATTAATGTGGAGAAAACCAACTTAAAAATTATGAATAGCATGGGGTTAAGAAATTTGGTAGAATAAACTACTTTAGGACTAAATATGCAAAACTGAAGCCTTTTTACTCACATTATCTGTTTAACAGTGCCTTTTTTCTTGGTGTTTTCCACGACTTTTTTAAAAAACACTGTAGTAAAAATTTCCCTCAAGTTTGCCAATGATAAGAAATCTTGTAAAACAAATGTGATAAACTGCCAACATTATAATGTGTTATATACATACATACATATTGCATTCCTTAAAGTGAAGCTAAAGGCATACAGTATGCATTAGTAAAGAATATATGAGATTAGAATTAGGTGTTTTTAAATTAATACTGGCAAGGATGAGCATATTTTCCTTCAAGGCCTTCTAAAATGCATCTTTTGTGTCATGTTTTATCAGTTCTTTTTTTAAAAAAAGTGAACTTAGCATGTTGAGAATTCTATAAAAGCAATTGCAGAAAGCAATTCTATAACTTTAGAGTTTTCATTATAGATACAGAGTAGTAAAAATTGACAGTTATTCTTCTTATAGCAGCACGAAAGATGTTTGAACATTATTCCGTGGTTGCTACTTTTAAAACCAAATACTTAGGGAAAAATGATCCATGTTTTCTCCCATTTGGATTGTCCATGTTTGTGAATACAGACATAGTGTAATTAAAACATTTTAAATATGCACCTAAAATAAGCATGGGAAAATCACAATAAAGGACCAAATACTACTTTAGTATGCTTTTTGATGTCATAGTTCCCCTTCTGGTTCTAAACGTGCATAATCACAACAAGGTAAAAACATAAGAAACAGTCATATGTCTTGACATTTGTTTTTTAGAAAATTTAACTAAAATTTTGTGAATAGACTGTAACTTGACAAAAGAATTTACTACAGTATACTCTTTTAAATAAATCTTACTTACAATCATATATGTGAAAAAAAAGAAAGCTGAAGCTCATGTTTCAGCTATGAGGTGTTAAAGGCAATATCTTGGATATCTCCGGTTTGTCCCACCTGAGATCCATTTCCACCTTCCCCAGTATGCTCTGTGCCCTGGAAAGGGGACCTATAAGGAATGCATCGGGGATCCCTGTCCTCTGTCTTCCAAGTGTATGTAACCAGTGGAGAACACCAGAGGGAGATCAGTGACAGGGAGAAAACTGAGTGGGAGCTCTTTATTTCTCTGGCTTTCTCTCTCTCGCAAGGTGGTTATTGAAGTGACATGGTGATCAGATTAAAAAAAAAATCAGAAAGCCCTCTCTCCCCAACTTGCCTTCTGTCTCTGGGTTCTGATACCTGTTCTATCCTTTGTTTTGTCTTGACAATATTTGTATTTGATTTTCTTTATTAAACTCTCCTCAAATTTCCCAATTCAATTATGTTGTTTATTTCCTTGAAACAGGAAAATATCTGGAATCTACTTCTAATTGGCTTTAAAAATCTTAATGACAGTTGGCGCTCAACTCTAAATACATTGAAACTTTAATTTACATATTTATGTAATGCCTGTATTCATTTTAGTCATAATAAAATGTGTTCCAAGTTGTTGAGGAGTGGTATTAAAGGAACACCATTCATTTTTCTGCTCTATAAAATGTTTTGAATGGGTTAGTTCAAAATTTGGAATTTAGCCCTGTATGGAGCAATTGGTATATGTTTTACTAAAGAATTACACTTATAAAATATCTTTCAGGTAAAGATGTAGGAATTACATTCAACATTTGTGAGTTATAATCAAGATCACTGACAAATTTTCTAATAGAATGAATGGTTATAAACCAGAAAAGCAATGACTATAGAAAGGAAATTTTAATTTTGCTGTGATAATTGGGGAGAAGGCATTAGATAAATTTTTTCCCTGTTCCTGGTAATACTAAATTAAAGATATTAGAGTTATGTTTACTTTATATGTGAAAACAATTATAGGCAAACAAAGACTTCAGAATTGTTTAGCAGTTTATAATCTGAGTATGGAATATGTTCATGTTTAACATTTCTTATATTAATAAATATTACTAAAAATAAGTTTAAAGTAATAATCCAATGTTACAGTTAAGTGTCTGTTCAAAAATACATTTTTGGAGACAAGATGCCTGGCTGTGGTAGAGTATGAAGATCAACAAATCCTTTCCCCAAAAAAGTAACAATAAAGTTGGACAGAATTAACAGAAGAATCACTTCAGTATTTTGGTAATTAACCAAAGACATGCAACAATCTGAGGGATAGTTCATTGCTTTGTAGTCTAAATTACAACTATTTAGTAATTTTTGGATGATGGGAAGGAATGTATTATGATTAGGAGCTGAAACCACGGGCTCAGACTTCCAGGTTCAAAGCCTGGCTCTGCCACTTAGTTTTGTGGCCGTGACAACTTATTTATTCCTTCAGTTTCCTCATCTATAAGATGGACTCTGTTTTAGTACCTATCATCATGGGGTTATTGTAATTATTTATATGATGTAATATATACTCACCACTTGAATAAAGGCAGGTAAATGGTAAGCACTCAATAAAGGTTAATTGTTCTTATTTTTGTACTTAATCTATTGTGAGAGGAAAGAAAAAAAAATCGGCTTTTATAGTTATTTAGAATAGTCAGTTTATGTTCTAGTTCCTATAAAATGGACCTCTTCATATGTAGTATATATTTCATAGAGAAGGGATGCTTCTGTCTTAATACGTGTACATACAGGCCATGCATGTGCTCTCTGAATAAATGAACGTACAGCTCACAGGGACCAACTGCTGATGGGGGTGTAAAATAGTATGGCCATGTCAGAAATCAGTTGTTAGTTTCTTTGGAAATTAAAAATACACTCACCATTTGACCCAGGTTTTACTCCTAGGTGTTTACCCATGAGAAATAAAACTGTATGTACATGCAGGGTTGTACACGAATGAGCATAGTAGCTTTATTCGTAATAGCTAAAAACCAGAACCATACCAAATGTTTACGAACAGGTGAATTGATTTTCAAAACGGTGGTTTATCCATACACTGTAATATGACTCAGTAATAAAAGGAGTGAACTATTAATGCATGTAACAATATGAGTGAATCCCAAAATGATCATGCTGACTGAAAGAAGCCAAACAAAAAGAGTATACGCTGCATGATTGCATTCATAGGAAATTCTAGAAAATGCTAACTAATCTCTAGTGAAAGACAATGGATTAGTGGTTACTTAAAGAGAGTGGAGGTGGGGTGGAAAGGGAGAGATTACAAAGGGGCTTGAGGAAGCTTTTGGGTGTGATGGATTTGTTCATTATTTTTATTGTAGAATGGTTCCCTGGGTATATATGTACGCTAAAACATATCAAGTTCTACCCATTAAATATGTATGGCACTTATATCTGTATGTCAATTATAGCTCAACAGAGCTATTTGGAAAAATACATTTCTTCTATAACCTAAATTAATGTAGAAATTTAACATTTTCTTGGGTTGTTTTATATTTTTGTTTTTAATACTGAACACACTTGGAACTTTCTCACTAAAATCTAAACTTTGGCTTATGTCCACAGTCAAATGATGTCTGACAATCTGTAAAAGATTATTTATGCCCAGTAATAAATTATCAACTAGAGAGAGTGATATTTTATATTACAGCATTTCAATTGAGTGTGTTGTGTCTGTTTTGTACAGATTTCAGGAAGCTCCATGGAAATATTTATTGGTGTGTATACACCCCCATCCCCACGTGTACATCTATACTGCTGTTCTTTGGAGAGGGGGACCATTTAAAAAAGCATTTTCTAAGAGTGATTGAATTATCCTTGATTTTATATACAGTGATCCAGTCATAAAGTTTTAATTTATGCATATCATTATAGGGAGACTTAATTCATTCAAAGGGAGGCATATGCATACTGTTACTGTAAGGAGCCATTTCCTTATTTATTTATCAATTTTCAGATAAAATGGGTTAATAACCTAAGCAACCTTTGGTAAAATATTTTAACAGATCTCTGAATATTCTGTATCTTAGTCTGCCATATAGTAAAGTTATCAAGAATGTAGTGCTTTATCATTATGTTAGGTCATCGATGTAAAATAGGCTACATTTTTTTAAAATTTTATTATGTTATGTTAATCACCATACGTAACATCATTAGTTTTTGATGTAGTGTTCCATGATTCATTGTTTGCGTATAACACCCAGTGCTCCATTCAATATGTGTAAAATAGGCTACATTTATTAAAAAATGAGAATTACTTTGAAACATCTAATGCTTAGATATTTAAATGCCATGAATATGCTATAATGAATATTTAAATCTTTGGAGTCAGACATAGTTGCTGCTAATGCCAATCAAATCTAGAATGACCAAAGAAACTCTGCTTTCATGAATAAGTAATCTTTCTCCCCATGAGTTTTCTGAATAGTGTAAGAACTCATGTGGGAATAGGGAAAACACTGTTTGAATGACATTTTATCTTTAAAAAATGCAGCAACCACAGAAGCAGATGTAGTATAGTAGAGTCTGCTTGACCTGTTCACAACGCTTTGTGAGTTTTGAACTAAAAAAAAAAAAAATGCTTTGTTTGATTCTAAACTACAGCTAACAATCTCAAATCAGTGTCTGAATGTCTGAAGCCTTTATTATTCTGAGGAATTACATATTGATAATCCAATATGAATTCTAAAATAATTTAATGGTTTCTATTATTTTAACTTTATTATGGTAATAATGTTCCTTTATAAATAAGCCTCCTAAGTTTCAAATGTCAGTATGATATAGGAGCTTTGACTCTGAATTTTCATACTGGTCATATTACTCTATTTTAAAACATTTTCTAAATATCACAGTTAATTGTATAAAATTCTGTTTAAAATTTGAACTATATTATAGAAGTACTCCACTGATACTGGTTCCTGCCACAGTGGTACAGTTGAAAGGTGTTTTATTAGAAGAAAATCTCAATAGGATAATTAAAGGTGAATACTAAGAAAGACCTTATATTAGACATGAATCTCTACTGATACTGAAGGACTTGTAATCTATTTGGGGAATATTCCTGAGGTTTCAAGATAGAGCAGTATCCAGGGTATCTGTAAGGCCTCTCAAATCCATCCTTCAGAGAAAGGACAAGAAATATTATATTCAGAAAGAAGCTCATCTTGGAAACTAAGCCAAGTGTATCAAAAGCCTAATGCTTTTGGGAGGAAAATTTCTTCACTGTAACACAGAAGAAAATAAAGACAAGGGAGTAGTTGTTACTGTCTAAAACAGTCATTGAAACAACAGGAAATTTTCTGCTTTGTACTTTTAGTACCCCTAAACTGTACATATCTCTAACTAAAGTTGACTATTTGCCAAACACCTAGTTAATGTACCAGTTGAAAGAAGTATACATATATGTACAGAACAGTCCCATAGTTCTCAAACATTTTATTACTTAGTGGGTAGAAAAAGTGGTCATTAGACATGTAAATAGCTGATAATAATAGTAGATTATGTAAGTGTACATTCACAGTATATTGTGATTTATTAGTTCGTTACCATTCATTAATTCAATAAATATTTACAGCCCAGCTTCTTTGCTGGGAAGATCAAAGTGCCTAAAGTGTGGTCACTGGTTTCAAGTAAGAGATAAACACAAACAGTACAATGTGTATACTAGAAGGTTCACAGGGAATATAGAGGCAGAGGAATCCCATTCTCTTTGTGAAAAGGTGGCAAGTTTCTGATGAACTTCTGGTGGCTTTGGCTATTGTATAGGGTGTGTTTGCAAAGTAAGCAGTAAAATAGAGGAAATAATTGAATATATGCCACATTGTCACATTATAGTTACTTTTTCAAGGAAACATATTTGGCCCAGTGGGATCACATGGATTAAAAGACCATTAATAAATTTAATAAATATTTTCTTAAAATTTACCAACATTTGTTATTCTAAAACAGCCTTTATATACTCTTCAAAATAATTAAAATTTAAGCATCTTATTGTAAATATCATTGTAGGTTGAATTTCTAGGCAAAGTAAGAAGTTTTATATGTCTCTTCATTCAGAAAAGAAACAACATGTACGTTTTGGATAATGATCTGTCCTTTCAGCATGCTGGTGTATCATTTGCTATGGAGGTTTTTACCTACCAAGTATTCAGAAAGCAGTGTATGTGTGTGTATGTTATTGTAGCCTTGGTATAGTAACTCTGAAATGTATTTCAATTTATAGCAGATTTTTATGCAATTGTGCTTTTAGAAAATGTTTTTAAACAGAATAATACACATATGCAGATATATATGTATTTTCAATAGGTGTCAAAGTTATGTAATTCCTAGAATCATACATTCATTGTACAAAACCAAGGGTAAATTGGAAACAAGCAAAACTATTATATTTTACTTTTTAAAAATTTTGGGATTGTAGATTATATTTGATAGTAAGTCAGTGCTTCACTTTTTCATTTATTTTGAGCGTTGGCATTAACTGAAGATGACTCTTCTGTATAAACTGTGCCCAAATTATAGGAGTCAGTGTCACTCTGTTAAAAGCAAATTGAATAATAAAAAAGATAAATTGTTTAGTTGCACCAGGACATTTTAAGAATAAAGAAAACATGGAAGAAGCGTTCTGAATAAGTGGTGAATTACTACCACATGTTGCATAGTGCCTCGATGAATTAATTGAATATGGATTTGTGTGTTCAGAATCTGCTCCTCTAGACTGCTTATAGGAAATGTGTATTTCTCAAAAACCTTTAATCATGTAAATATCACCAATGCAAAAACAGGACCTAAGTGAATCCAAGAAAATAGTTATTTCTATCAAAATTCCAATGGCACTTTCACAGAACTAGAACAAATGATTCTAAAATTTGTATGGAACCACAAAAGATCCCAAACTGCCAAAGCTATATTGAGAAAGAAGAACAAAGCTGGAGGCATCATGCTCCCTAATTTCAAACTATACTATAAAGCTATAGTAATCAAAGCAGTATGGTGTTGGCATAAAAGCTGACACACAGATCAATGGAACAGAGTTGCGATCCCAGCAATAAACCCACATGTATACAGGCATTGGGCAGTTATGGAATGAATAAGTCACATGAATAAAAGGTACAGCACAGAGACTCTAGTCAATGTTATGGTAATAGTGTTGTATGGTAACAGATGGTAGCTACACTTGTGATAAGCATAGTATAATGTATAGAATTGTTGAATCACTGTTGTACACCTAAAACTAATGTAACATTGTGTGTCAACTTTACTTAAATAAGTAGATAGATAAATAAATAAATATTTTTAAAAGTGGGCAGAGATCTGAAGACATTTTTCCAAAGAAGACAAACACACATGTTCAACAGGCACATGAAAAGATGTTTAATATCACTGATTATTAGGGAAATACAAATCAAAACCACAATGAGATATAACCTCAACCACATTAGAATGGCTGACGTCCAAAAGGCAAGAAATGACAAGTGTTGGTGAAAATGTGGAGAAAAGGGAATACTCATACACTCTTGGTGGGAATATAAATTGGTGTAGTGGCAGCCACTATGGAAAACTATGGATGTTCCTCAAAAAATTAGGAACAGGTCTTACCATATGATCTAATTATTCTTCTTCTGGGTACTTATCTAAAGAATATGAAAACATTAATTAGAAAAGATATATGCACTCATATGTTCATCACAGCATTTAAAATACAAATTTATAAGCATTATTTATAGTAGCCAAAATATGGAAATAATAACCTAAATGTTCATCACTAGATGAATGGATAAAGAGGATATGGTGTGTACATACACACACACACACACACACACACACACACACACACACACACACACACACAATGCAATATTACTCAGCCATGAACAGGAATGAAATCTTGCCATGGATGGACCTTAAGGGTATTGTGCTAAGTGAAGTAAGTCAGAGAAAGACCAATACATTGTGGTTTTACTCAGTTTATGGACTCTAATAAACAAAACAAATGAACAAGAAAATGATATAAAGCCAAACTAATAGAAAGAACAGACTGATGGTTATAAAAGGGGAAAGGAGATTGGGAGGTAGGTGAAATGGGGGGAGGGTGTCAGTTGTATGGGATGGATGGTAACTAAATTTTTCGTGGTGATCACTTTGTAGTGCATTACAGATGTCAAATTATAATATGTTGTACCCAAAACTTATATAATGTTCTATAATGTTTTACCTCAATGAAAGAAAAAAGTTTATTCTTTGAGCCTTTAGGAACTAGACATGACCATAGCAACATGGAACTTTGTTTTATAAGGTTTTAATACTTCTGCTTTATTTTCCATCACAACAGAGGTTTACATAGCCAGGTTTCAGGGCTTTGTTAGGACTTTCTAGAGGGTCACCATAGCCATAGTGGATTTTGAAGTGAAGGAACCTTAAGTTTATGCTGAAAAATAAAAACCTAAGTGTACTAAAAAAGCCAAACTTTAAAGAGAATCTCAATCTGTTTATTAAGAATGACTACCACTGAATGCATGTAATGGACGATATTGGATGTTTGAAGAAATGTATTCATACAGAGTTGCACTTTTCTCTGGCATAGTATTATTTGGAAGATTTTTACTATCATCATGTCAATGATGGTAGGTGTGTAGCTCATTTTAAGAACAGTATATTTTAAAAATTTGTTAGACCTTCTTTCTTCTAGTTATGAATGACCCTGTTGATTGTCTGAATTAGTAATTTGCCTCGATGTTCATTACATTCCATTTTCTTGTTCATTGTTGTCTGCATCTACGTGGCTGTATCATTTGTTACATAACAAAATAATAGAATCTTGATTTGCATCATCTTATAAATCATTGAATCTGACTCAATTTTCAGTGTAATTTTCCCTTCTCACTATCTCCAATTCATGAATATGTACCCTTGCATTGAAATTTTCTGATTAAAGAAAGTTCACAATGCCCCACTTTCCAAATGTATACTCTAATTGTTTCACTCTTTTCTTCCAGTAATTGATCTGTGTCTTTTGTTTTATTACTTCATGAACCAGACCAGTTTTTCACAGTCTATGTCCAGTAATGTTTAAGGTCATTCAATTAATCATTCCTCATTGGGTTTATAAATTAATCATTCACTAACCCAATAATTATTGGGTTTATATATTAATTGATGCACTCATTAATTTATGCATTTGCAAATACATTTGGAAGGCCTACTATCTTCTAAGAATTCTACAGAGAACTTGGAAAATAGAGATGACTGTGTTGGTCAAAGACCTTACATTGTAATAAAGGCAAGAGACAGGCAGATAATTATAAAACAGTGTGATAAATGCATTAATATGTATCTTCATGGAATATTATGGAAGGATTCAGGAAGAACATCTGCTCCTAGGATATCAGGAAAAGTATCATGAGAAATCAGAGGCTAGGTCTTAAAGGACACGTGAATGTTGGCCAGGTAAAAAAAACATTCTGAGATGAATGGACTTGAGCAGATTCCAAGAGGGGAAGAGCAACATTGTGTTTGCAGGGAACCATCAGTAATTCATTGTTGGTAAAGCTTGAAGCATGAGACATTTGATGGTAATAGAGACAGGAGAGTTAGGGATCAGATCATGGAGTAACTTTTAAGCCACATTAAAAAGCTAGGACTTCATCTGTGGGTGATTGTTAACCACTCAGAAGCTTTAAGCAGGGGAATAATCTGGTTAGATTTACTTTAGATAAATCTACTCGCTATGTATCCTTAGGGATATATTAGGAAATCATCAGAGTAGTGCAGAGAAGCAGGTTTGGATATGAGAATATGAACTCTAGAAATGAGTACTTTTAAAAAGGACTAAAACACCAAAGACCACATATTGGCTCCAAAGCTACAGTGACAGAATGTAGAATAGTGGTTGCCAGGTGCTGAGGGGGGAGTAGGGTTTTGGGTGAGACTGCTAATGGGTCCAGGGTTTCTTTTGGGAGTAATGAAAATGTTCTGAATTTTGATAATTGAGATTATTGCACAATATTGTGAATATACTAAAAGCCAGTGAATTACACACTTCACTGAGTGAATTTTATGGTGTGTGATTTATATCTGAAAAAAAGCTGTCATAAAAAAGCAACAAAGAATTGAGTGATGAATGAGACAAGAAGAGAGATGGAGCTACCTAAAGAAAAGTCTCAAGTTTCTTGCTTTGGTGACAAGGTAGATGATTGTGCTACCAATATGATGGAAGGCACCAGAGAAGGAGGTATTGTGGGAGGGGAGTAGGGGTGAAATTGGGGGTGAATGGTGTTTATTTTAGTTTTAGAGAGTTTGAGGTCTGTGTAACATCCACTTGTACTTGAACTGGTTGTTGGCCTATATAGATAGAAATTTAGTAACACATGTTCTAGAGTTTTAATGATTACCCCAATTTTTCTGTCTCCACACATTGCAGAATTACAGCAAAATCTTGTAAGTGGCATCCCTCTTTGCATGCCTGTGGTTCTCATTCCAGGAGTGGGGTATTAGAATCTAACATGTGTAGACTTACCATTTTAAAAGGCTAGGCTACTAGAGATGCCAATGTCTTTCATAGGGAATTTTTATCTATGCTTCTTATGCCCTTCATGGGATATTATTGGTATCATTGATGGTTAAAACCATGAGGTTAGGTGCAGTCATCCAGAGTTTTAGGTCAAGTGAGCAGAACTTTCAAGGGGTCAGAGAAGGAAGAGCAGTATCAGAATGCTCAAATAGAGAATGAAGAACAGCTAATTTTAGTAAAGATTCTTGGCAAATCATTGTTTTAAAATCAGTATTTATTGGGGCACCTGGGTGGCCTAGTCCTCTGAGCATCTGACTCTTGGTTTTGGCTCGGGTCATGAGCTCAGGGTTGTGGGATTGAGCCCTACATTGGGCTCCATGCTTAGTGAGGAGTCTGCTTGAGATTCTCTCTCCCTCTCCCTCTCCTCTTCCCTCTGCTCACACACTCTCTCTCTGAAATAAATATTTTTAAAAAATTTTAAAATCAGTATTGAGTGAATGGGGAAATAAATGAATGTGATCTCAAGGAAACAAATGGAAGAATTTCAGGAAAGACAGAATGATCAATATTTCACAATCAAGAGATATGGTCAGTAAGGTACACACTGAAATGTGTCCATTGGATTTGGTGATAAGGAAGGACTAGGTGACCGTAGTAAGTTGAATTTCAGTAAGTGAAATAGAATGGGAGGGGAGGTATTGGTGTAGACCATACACTTAAGAAATGTGGATGATAAGGAGAGGGACTGAGAACATGGGAGGGTTCTGGAAGAGACGAGAAATGTTTAACACTACTTTTCTAATATCAAGTCAGTCTTCCTCTAAATGTTCAGGAATCTTATTTAACTTATTTTTAGTTTTCCTGTAAAACCAGAATGAAACTGCACCCAAATTTCTGAACACTTGATTTCTTAATTTGTATAATTTAGAGGTAGTTACCATTCAAAATGCCGTTCTTCTCCATTTTACATTTTACCCTGTAGTTGGAAGTTAAATTCACAATACCATTCAAAAAAAATTTTTTTTTAGAGTTTACTGATAAAACCTGGGGCCTTAGTGGTGGTCATATCTGTAAGAGACATGTCACAAGTTGATGACATTTCCATTGTTAGTAATTCTGCACTGGTCTGTTTTATTCATCCCATTCATTATTTTTGGTAAATCTGCTTTAAATCATAGAATAAAAGTTCTATTTTTTTAATAAAAGCTATACATACTAACATTCAAAAACACTTTATTATGCACTGTGTTAAGTACAGTTATGCTACCAGAATTTTTCTTACAGAGAGGTACATTTTCCCCTTTATTACTTTGTGCTTTCATCTTCTTTGGTTCCTCCCTTTTCTCTCTTTTAAAATTTTATCATACATTTTACTCCGTACCTTCCTTGTCTGTGACAAAAAGTGGGGGATTCTTTCTGTTTTGAGCAACAGTAGTCAACAAGTTTACCTTTCATATGTTTCCAAATTCTCTTTCCTTCCTTTCAGGGTGGAGAATTCCAGAATTATGCCAATAATTGTTCCTGTATATTTTTATTTTCAGTATGTACTCACTCAACTCATTACCCACAGTTGTTCATTAAACTGTGCTTTTGAAATGCTGTGATCTCTTTATTATCAGTTGAGTTGCATTTTATGAATCTTCATTTCCCTTGAAATTCAGGCAAGAATAGAGAGGGTTAATGACCCCTTTCTCCACATCTTGGACTCCTTTTTGGACTTGCTTACCTGTGTGATCTCCTCATTCTTTGTCTGCATTCCATCAGTACCTCTACCAGCTCCTTCAGTGGTTCTTTGCATTCTCCCGGTCTTCCAGTGTCTGTGATCCAAAGCTACAGATTTTACCCTCTGCACTTTTCTTCCTGTTCATTCCAGCCCCCCCCCCCTCCATTCTCAAGGCACTTTTCACCATCTCTTTGTCATCAGTTTTGCAGTGTGTATCCCTCCCTAGTCTTTGCCTCCTTCTAGTCCCTGTCTACTCTCTCACTTTTACCTGAATACTTTATCATTCCTACTATAACTTTAAATTTGAGTTGTCCAAAGCTTTGTTTGATAAGTAAGTAGATTTCTTAACCGATAGACTCCTTCAATGCAAGTCATAATGAGCACCAGAAAAATGCAGAATTCAATTGATCAGGATGCAGGGAAAGCAGAATAAAAAGTGAACATTGAGAAAATAAACATTCTTCTGAAATTCTTTTTTAGTTCCAAATATTGCCTAAGTAGTCTTGAAATGTCGATGTGCCACACTGATATTAAAAGTTTATCATTGTTTATTGTTAGTTATCAGAGTCCTAAATAGTGAGTGATTAGCTTAGAAATTCCATGTTGAAGTTAAAAAACAAAAATGAAATTTCCTTTTTAAAGGGCTTATGCTTAAAGCTGCTATTTATTCTTTCTTACCTGGCACCCAAAACTCCCCCTCATTTGATTACTTGTTTCCTTACTGAGCAGTAATTTAATGTAGCAGTCTTGCTTAAACAAGTATTATAAAACAGAATAGATTATATTTAACTCTTTATCACAAACCTTTAGGCTTTATAGGAATATTAAACAACTATTGATTTTAATGTATAACATTGTCATCATTCCTTTGATTTAGAAACTAGCTATAATCTCCAGTAAACCACTCATTGCAGCCCACACTTGTTAGCATAATCAATTTATCACATTGGTTTTATGAAGTTCTAAGAGAACCCCACTGTAGGGTGTTACTAAAAATTACAGCTGATGTAAGCTTTTCACATCATGCCAAAGGAAAGGCAGTTGACACTACCAAGAAATAAACTCTAGTGCAGCCTCTGTAATCATTTGTCAAGATGTATTATGTCCTTGTCAATATCAAGGGGTAAACACTGTCATTAATCTGCACGTGAAGAAATAAGTAACCGTGTCAATGTTCAGGTTTCTGGCTGTTAATGGAAATTCATCTTTATTGCATTTTTCTCCTTTAAAAAATCTCTCCTCTTGTTCCCTTTCTATAAAATGTGCAGTTGCATTGTAATATTTGGAAAATATATATAATGCATTATTGCAATGTTGGCCATTGTGAAATTTGCTGGGTGTGCTTAGCAAGACAGGCACTGACAATGCAGTAGTTAAGCTGAGCCAGCATAGATTAGTCTAAATGAGAACACACCAGCTATAAATTTAACCAAATGTTCATTTTCTAAAGTGATTGCTTTATGCATCTGCAAATAGGAAATAACAGAACATCCAACTCTTTTTTTCTAGACAAATATAAAACTTGGATTTTTGAAAAGCTTTCTTTAGAACCTTTAAACAGTTATTTTAATTTTAGATGCTGTCACTGATGTGTTATGCAAAAGAGGGCTATTACTTACAGTGGATGTAGAATGGAGTCACATTTATAGCATCTATTATTTGACTTAAATTGCCTCTTAATGTCTTAATACCTTCCTATGGAGAATCTATGACTTATCTATATTAATTAGGTGAATATTAAAATTAAACTTGGATATAATAGTGTTTTGTGTCCATCAGATAATCCCACAAAATTCAGTGGATTAGATTTCTTCTTTACAGGATTTTAGTTAACATCAGTACGTTAGCAATGTACTCTGTTTATCCAGCACTGCAGTAAAAGTTACCCTCAAAGAATTAGCAAATCAGAAGCTTAACCATGAAAATAATTATATTCCAGAAGATACAAAGGTTGATTGCCGAAATACTAAGTCACTATTTATTGCGTTTATGCTGGCATCAGATAGTGTATGTTATCTTATGCAATCTACTGGAGAACACTAACAATTATGTATTATCATATATCATACTGTTAAATTAAGTGCCCTTCTAAAGACCACAGTCTTAAGACTTTGAACCCAAGTGTGTCTGGCTCAGAAATCTCCGCTGTAATGCAGTGGACTGCACTGCCTTTCCGAGTATTTGCTCAAGGAAAATCTTTAGATTTTGTTTTGAAAGATGTCAGGTAGTCTACGGCCATACCACCCTGAAAGCGTGCGATCTTGTCTGAGAGATGTCAGGTATATTTACCTATGTCACTAAAGCTGTTTGATTAGCAATGAGGCATCTGCCTTCGTGAAATCCCATACCTATTTTTTAGAGCTGTGATAAGCATTTCTTTTACACAGAACGTGGTAAGTGGAATCTCATAGTAACTAATAGCACAGCTTTTGGACACCACCTGCTCTGGTTCAGATTATGGCTCTGACACTCTCTAGATGTGTGACGATAGGCAAGTTACTTAACTGCTCTGTGCCCCAGTTTAAATGACCTGTGAAATAGGCATAATTATGTTGGGTTAATGTGAATATTAGATGGAGCAATAAATATAAAGTAGTTGAAAGAAGGCCTGCAATATATAGTAATTGCTTAGTAAACAGCAGTTATCTCTGACCATTTTAAAAAGCAATGTCTCCAGCTCATGTATTTCTTAACACAAATGGGAATAAATGTCCCATTTAGTTCCATAACATTCTTAACATCAGTACCTACTTTTCATTCCCTACACATTCCTACCTTTTCGGCCTTGATTAATACTCATTCTCTCCCTCTCCCTCCCCTCCCCCTGCCCACATTCTCAACAGTTTTATTGTGATAAAATTTACATAGCATACAGTTCACCCATTTACAGTGTACAATTCATTTGTTTTTAATATACTCACAGGGTTGTGCAGCCATCACCACAATCTAATCTTAGAGCATTTTTGTTCTTCCTAAAAGAAACTCTGTACCTATTAGGAGTCACACTGAATCCCCCTCCCTTCTCTCCGTGCCTAGCCCTAGGTGACCACTCATCTATATTCTGTCTGTGTAGATTTGCCTATTCTGGACAATTCATATCGATGGAATTATGCAACATGTGGTCTCTTGTGCCTGGATTCTTTCACCTAGGATAATGTCTTCAAAGTTCCCTGTGGTAGCATGTATCAGTTCCTGATTGATTTTCTTGCTGAAAAATACTGTATTATGTGGATATACAGAACTTTATCTATCAGTTGATGTTCATTTGGCTTGTTTACAGTTTGGGGCTATTATTAATAATGCTGCTGTGAAGATTCATGTGCAATTATGGACCTATGTTTTCCTTTTTCTTGAGTATATACATAAGAGTGGAATTGTTGGGTTCTTAGTCTTGATTACGTGTTATGAGAGTTACGGTAGCTTTCTCCTTGGTTTTCTAGCTTTTAGCCTGGCTCATCTTGTGAATGTTTTTACATTTCTATCAAGGAGGTCTTTTGGTATCTTAAATATGATTGTGTTAATCCCATGTTCATGGCATTCAGTGGCTCTTCTTCTGTTTGGGGAATAAACTACAAACACCTTAACTTGACATGCATTTGATCACTCAATGTTTATTGAGTTCCTACTGTGTCCTAGGCTCTGCTCTAGATGCTTGAGGATATATTAACAGTCAAAACAAAGATCTCGGCTTTGGTGTGAGCCACATTCTAGTAAATGGACCTTGAAATTATGTCCTCATTTTGCCTCAACTTTTTATCATTTTGTCACTTGTCGTTTCCATTCTCACTGTGCCTTTCCCCTTTTTTCTACCTTCAGTGTGCTAACTCCTCCTTGTTTTTCAAAATTTGACTCAAATATTAGGCCCTGTGAGAAGTCTTCTCAGAGATTCCCTCCCCCAATCCTTATCCCTTTCAGACTTATATGTATCTCCTAAATAGCCTCATAACATGTTCTTCCAACACCCATCATAGCCCACAATGTATTCCATTATAATAGATGATTTATGTGTCTTTGCCACTAGACTGCAAGCACCTATAGCAAGAATGTTAACTTACTCTATAGTGTGTGTTGCCAGCACAAGGAGGGAATAATTCATGGAAGAATGAATTGAAAGTATAGTGTCTGAACATTGAAATATTGGACAATTACAGATAGCACCACCATGTGTCACCCTTGAAATCAGGACACATTAGAATAAATTACTACTAAAATCAAAATCAAAATTCTGTATGTGCTTTGATAATAAAAAAATACACTCCTACTTCAGTCTATTTTTCATTACACCATGGTGCCTAGGAATAAAGATAAATATGAAAAGCTATTCAATTACATTACTTTCCAATTTGCATTTTGGGGAAGTTATTCTAAATCATGGAATAAGAGTAATGTGTGTTAGGCATATCTCCTTACAGAGATGCTGATTTTATATGAACTTCCAACATCCCTGTAAAATGGGCACAGTAAATTACACATTTCTATTTTATATGTAGAAATGTGGAAACTCAGTAAGTAACGAAAAGCACAGTACTTGCTCTCCTAAAAGTGGTAAGTGTCTGTTAAAGTCCAAACTTATTAGAAACATCACTGGAAAATTTGTGAACTAATTTTTAATGTTCATTTTACCAAGGAAGGGAAAGTTGGAAATGGGTGAATGAAGGCCTAGAAGGCTCTATGATCATATTTGGGTCTTAGTTTCCTGACTAATTTTTCATCCTCTCTCATCTTTTTGATTAAAACCCATGCTCTAATGTTATTGATAGCTCTACTACTTTAACTTTAAATTAAATAAATTGATTCAAATGATAGGTAGTGTGACTACTGAAATTATCAGAGGACATGATAAATTTTTTTCTGTATCAAATTATATAAGCCATTAATCCCCAGCAAGACTTGTTTTTCAAAGCTTATCTAAAATTACAGTACTGCAGTTTTATTCATGTAAGTGTAATTATTATAGATTATAAATTTCATCGAATACTTGTTTTTTGTTTTGATCATATATGGCTATTTGGTTATATTCATTACATATTTTTAGGTGAGATAATTATATAATGGTTATGTTTAAAGATGGCCTCCTTAATTTTTAGAAGTATAAACTGAAATAGTTTATGGATAAAAGATATATATAGCATTTGTATCAAAATAATATGAGGGGAGTGTGAATGGGAATGGAGAGGCAAGATGGTGTATAGGTTATTTTTTGAAGCCGTGTGATAGGTATATCGTTGCTCATTTTACTCCTTTAAGTTTGTATTTTTGTATACATTTGACTTTTTCCATAATAAAGTGTTAAAGTATTTTGTATTTTTGCCTTTGTGATGTTATTTTTTTGGCAAGGACAGGGCAAAAATCAAACAGAACATTGATATTTAAAATTTTCAGTTCCAAAACTCCTACCAGGTGGATTGAATATAAACGTTGCATGTGGTGGTTTGGTGATAAAGAGCTTTGGCAAAGACACCAAATTGAGCTTAATGATAATTCCTACTGAGATCTTGAAATACTCCTATTTGAAGAGCAAAAATATGCCATGGTGTGTTCAGAAGAAAAGCAGAGTTTGTGAGAAGGCCAAAGAGAAGTCGACTATTATATCAAAGTACTGATGAGATTGAAAGTGAGACTTGGGTACTTCTGGGTAACAGACCATCTTAAATTCTTTCTCAGTTGTACCATTATATTTTTTTCCCTTTTCATTATCTTTAGTGACTTTTTTGCTAAGTGCTAGGTTTTTAAATGATGTAATTATTTTACTTTGGTTTTGTAAGAAGAACACTTCCTGATGTCCTTTTTGGAGACTATAGAATATATGTATGTACTTCTTTATATCCTGATTATTAATGGTTTACTTTTAATAAAGGTAGCCGCATATTCTTTATGAAATAGGAAAACACTATAAACTTGGGAAAGAAGAGCTATGCTTTCTTGTTTTTTATGATCGTGCCCCTGGCATATAAGAATGAAATGACTTATTTTGCCTTTCTAATTTTACTAACCATTTCAGAGAAGTGATTCAGCATAATCACTGTCAGCTTTACTCCAAATCAAGAAATCTTCTAAGTAACCTTAAAAGCTACCCTCATAAGCCAAGAACAGCATTTATCCTTAGAAGGTAATTTTTTTTGGCGGGGGGGGAAGGTATTATGTTTACTTAATGACATAAAGAATAAGTGGAGGAGAAGGCAAAATCTTCTCCCAGGAAAATAGAAAAGAGTGGTCACTGTGAGTCAGTTAAGCTTTTAGTGAAAATGAACGCTTTAATGGCCTTGTGATTTTTATCAAACCATTTATAAGGCTACCTTAATTTACAGATGGGCTCCTTTTAGGTTGCATCAAAAGTATAGAATTCTTTCTTATTATCTTTATCAGAGGTTTGACACATAGTATTTGCTGTGAAAGTGAAAGTTTGTCGGTTTAAAAAATTGAAAATCTATTTGATGACTGTCTTGGTCATTGCTACAAGAAGTTGATATTTTTGGTGAGAATCTACTGTGATACATTCATATGGATTCTCTCATGATGGTTCTGCTTCTAGTATCAAGACAAAGCCCCATTCATCATAGGTGACTTATTGAGGCTGTGTTCCATATAGAATACCAGCCTGGAATTCTGCGATACATTTGCTATAATAGTTTTCTTCAGCTACTTGGTTTTAGTTCCCTTGGTGCCAGGCATACAGTAGACATTAATTGCTATTTATAAATCAAATGAATGAAGGAATTATTTCTAGCTGTGAAATGCGGGGAATGTTATTAAAGTACTCTGAATGTAAGTTTGTTCATATGTACAACAAAGATGATAATATCTTAACATTAAATGTTTTTGGTAAGATTGATAAATAATTTATTTAAGCTTGATCTACCAACCAACTGACCCCTGACCGACCGACCTAGCTCCCTACATATCGTGCCTTGCATAGTAACTGCCAGATTTCAGGTGCTGAGGGAATGTCAGTCCTCCCCTCTTCCATCATACCGTGTACTTTTATAGGGCTATTGCTCGCATCTGTACAGGTTGTTCATTGCATAAGTTCAGAGAGTGACATTCATGAAGTGTATAACACAAATGGCACCACAGGAGATGTGTAGTATGTGATCTGAAAAACTAAACCTAGTGCCTCTGCATTTTCAACTGTCTATGCCAGGGATACTCAAAATAAGAGCAGTTAAACTCCTGCATCAGAATGAGCTAGACGTGATTTCTACAAATGCAGAGTCCTGTGTCCTTCTCTACATCTGCCTAAGCAGAGTTCCTTGAGGTAGAACACATAGATCTCCATTTTTAAAAAGCTCAAGTAATTATTTGTTAATAGTTGTATTGTGATATATTTTACATGCCACACAATTCACTTATTTTGCCCAAGTCTTTCTTAAGCACACCGAACCATTGCTCAGTGATTCCCTAGTTTAGTGCCCTCTTCCAGAAAAAAAGTATCTCCTGACCTTTTCTTTCTTTGTGACTCTTCATGGCTCCACAGTAGCAGATGTTTGTACATACTATATTGTACATATGTCTTCTATAACTTCAATCATAATTCTTCATTCTTAGGGCTTAAGATATTATCTTCTAGTTTGTACACACACACACACACACACACACACACACACACACAGAGGCTTACAGTCAGATTGAATTGGGTTTGAACGGTGGGTCTGCCACCTTTGGTCAAAAGATACTCTCCTGGTTAACTGAAAAATGAGGCCATTAAATACCTAGTTCATAGAGTTGTATGAGATTAAGATGGAATGAAATGTAAGGTGCTTAGTATATCATGTGACAAATGAGGCTAATAATACCTATTTTATCAAGCTGGGTGAGAATAAAAGGGAAATTGCTTAGTATATTATGTGGAACATGTTGAACATCTGAAAATGATAGCTATAATTAAATTGAGAGTAATATGTACCCCCTTATATTCCATAAAGTTACTAATTTTAATAAATTCATCAAACATTTATTGATTATTTACTAAATACAAGATACTGTGCCTGTGGAGCAGTAGGGAACATAAGTATAAATATTATATGAGCTCTGCCCTGAAGGATGTTACCATTTATACAGTACATAAATAACCACATAGAATGAATATTTCATAATGGAATAATAGAATAAATGCTGGTGTAGATTTGCAAACAAATTGTTATCAGAACACAGAGGAGAAAGAATTTTAATTTCAGACTGGCATGAAGTCAGATTTGACAAAGGAAGTAAGAAGAATTTGGTCTGTGACTTTAAGGATGGTTAAAATAAGACCATGGAGAAAGAGTAGTTTGGCTGGGGAGTAGATGCAAGATGGAAAGTTTAGGAAAGGGATATTGTTGAGAGGGAGATTGGATCTTGACATTAGAAGGTATCAAGTGATAACCCAAAGACTTTGAATGATATGCAATAGACGTTTGGGAAGTATTAAAGATTTTTGAGGAAGGCAGTAACATCAGCTGATCTATATCTTAGAAAAGGTATTTTAGCGGTAGGTAGAATATATTCAAGGTGTAAGAGATAGGAAATAGAAACACCATTTATGGAGTTATTCGGAATATTAGCAACATTGTGAAATAGGGATTAGGCAAAGGAGTTGCAAAACTATCCTTCCAAACTCAGGACATAAAAGATATGCCAAAGTCATGTGGAAAAGTTAGGTGTTGAACAAGGGCAGTACCACTTAGAAAGGAAGGGAATGAAAGGCTGGAGGGTGGGATACACACACACTAGAGATCATTGGATTAACTAATGGCTATGTAACATAAAAAGAAATGAAAGCACCTGCAAAAATAATGTAAATTTATTCAGAATAAATCAAGCATGGCTATTTTGGAAACTGTAGCAAATTTTTGTATTATTCTCTAAAACACTTTTTGACAAAAATGAACACACATGTCAAAATATTGGCTCCTCTCACTTGAAAATTTAGCCTGTTTTTCTATTCTTGTCATCTTTTGTTTCTCAAAGTATTTTGTTACATTTGTATATAGATTTTTAGTTATTTATGGATTTTTCTTTTTTTGTTTACTAAGCTAATAAAAATGAAATTGGATTTAATATTTTTATTTTGTAACTGAGTTCTCTACTTAGTTACAATTGCTTTTAAGTCTGTATTTCATATTTTTTCAGACAGTCATCTTTCCAGGGTTTATATATCTCTTATTTTTCTTGTCTCATGTCATGAGCTGGGATTTCCAAAGCAATATTAAAAAAAAGCCATAATATGTGGCTACTTGTTTTTAACTTAATCTTTTACCATAAGGAGGATATTTATTTTTAAAAACACAATTGACATATAGCATAGTATAAGTTTAAGGTGTACGGTGTGTTGATTGGATACACTTTATATTGCAAACTGATTACCACCATAGTGTTAGCTAATATCTCCCTCATATCATATAATTACCATTTATTTTTTGGGGGTGAGAACATTTAAGATCTACTCTATTAGCATTTTTCAATAATACAATACATTATTATTCACTATAGTCTCCATGTTGTACATTAGATAACCAGAACGTATATATCTTATAAGTGGAAATTTGTACCCTTTGACAAACCTCTCCCTAGTTTCCACCCAGCCCCTGGTAATTACCATTCTACTCGCTGTTTCTGTGGAGTTTGACTTTTTTAGATTCCACATGTAAGTGAGATCATACAGTATTTGTCTTTCTCTATATTTGATAAGAAATGGATACCTGTACCCTTAGTTTGCTTTGATTCCTCAGAAGAGACATTGAATTTTGTCAAATGCTTTAAATAGATTTCTATTTAATATTTTTGACATAAGACTCATCTGTTTTTCATTTTACTTTTCAATATAAAATTTATAGTTTTTCCAAACTATAAATAAATATAAAATTACTAGTTTTTCAAAATAAGTTGGGAGTTCATCTTTTTAGTGCTTTGCAATAATTTCCTTGTCCTTGGAATCTTTTGTTTCTGGAAACTTTTGAAGTGCTTGCTGGTAAAATTATTGAAGCCCAGGCTTTTATTTGAGGAACTTCTTCATCAGTGATTCAAATCCCCAAGATGTGGTTAAAAAAATAGCCTAGAAAAAATATATGCAAAGTGTTCAATTTTTGAAGAATAAAGTGATCAATTTTATATTCCAATATTAAAATATATATTAAAGCTCCAGTACATTTTTAAAATGTTACTGTTGTAGGGATAGAAACATCAAATACAACTGTGAAGGAGAATAATGAGTATAGAAACTAAAACAAGTTTAAATATAGATATAGGCTTTATTAGATTTATTTCAAATAATGGCAAAAAAGTTTTATTTTTCAAATGACATTTAGATAAATATTAGCATTTGGATGAAAAAAAAATTTGGGTCCCTACTGTATGTATTAGATACCAGAATTAACATTAGGTGGATTGAAGATGTAAATATAAAATAGAAGCTTCAAAAGTACTGGTGAAAACTTTAGATGAATATTCTTAATAATATTGAGGTGGATAAGTGCTTTTAAAAAAACAAGCATAATAGAAGAAAACCATACTGTTCTTTCTTTTATTAAGTATTATATCACATTGATTGATTTGCGGATGTTGAACCAACCTTGCAGCCCAGGGATAAATCCCACTTGGTCGTGGTGAATAATCCTTTTAATGTACTGCTGGATCCTATTGGCTAGTATCTTGGTGAGAATTTTTGCATCCATGTTCATCAAGGGTATTGGTCTGTAGTTCTCCTTTTTGATGGGGTCTTTGTCTGGTTTTGGGATCAAGGTAAATGTGGCCTCATAAAACGAGTTTGGAAGTTTTCCTTCCATTTCTATTTTTTGGAACAGTTTCAGAAGAATAGGTATTAACTCTTCTTTAAATGTTTGGTAGAATTCCCCTGGGAAGCGATCTGGCCCTGGGCTGCTGTTTGTTGGGAGATTTTTGATGACTGCTTCAATTTCCTTAGTGGTTCTAGGTCTGTTCAGGTTTTCTATTTCTTCCTGGTTCAGTTTTGGTAGTTGATACTTCTCTAGGAATGCATCCATTTCTTGCAGATTATCTAATTTGCTGGCATATACTTGCTCATAATATGTTCTTATAATTGTATTTCTTTGGTGTTGGTTGTGATCTCTCCTCTTTCATTCATGATTTTATTTGGGTTGTTTCTCTTTTCTTTTTGGTAAGTCTGGCCAGGGATTTATCAATCTTATTAATTCTTTCAAAGAACCAGCTCCTACAGACCTGATTTGTGACCTAGGATGTGATCTATTCTGGAGAATGTTCCATGTGCACTAGAGAAGAATGTGTATTCTGTTGCTTTGGGATGGAATGTTCTGAATATATCTGTGAAGTCCATTTGGTCCAGTGTGTCATTTAAAGTCTTTATTTCCTTGTTGATCTTTTGCTTAGATGATCTGTCCATTTCAGTGAGGGGGGTGTTAAAGTCCCCCACTATTACTGTATTGTTGTCGATGTGTTTCTTTGCTTTTGTTATTAATTGGCTTATATAAGTGGCTGCTCCCATGTTAGGGGCATAGATATTTACAATTGTCAGATCTTCTGGTTGGATAGACCCTTTAAGTGTCCTTCCTCATCTCTTATTATAGTCTCTGGTTGGCATCAACTCTCTGATTAGGTTCAAGAAGCTTCAAGAAGACTTGAGACAGAAGTTGTCAACACTTCATCTTTGGCATCTAAGTGGCTTGAAAAATGATCATAATGTAGTCAAAAGACATAATCTTGTCTGGTTACACTTGAGGAAGATCATGTTTAACTAAAGAACACATACTGTTTTCCTCTCCTGTTTAAACAGTGTTCAAAAACATCATGAGAATGATGAATAACTTTTTACTAACCTTTATGCCTATAATTTAAAGAAGTAATTCTGCAAAAATTAAGAGGGCAAAACAGTAATTTTCTCAGAGAATTTAAAATATTTAGGAATCTGCAGCCAATAATAATTTAGTTCACAAAAGCAGAGCAATTGAAGCCATTTCCAGCCACCAACACAAGCAGAAAGCAAAATCTTGTAATTCTTTTGTTTAAAGACAACTGAATTTAAATAAATAAAATAAATAAAGTTTAAGGAAATGAACAAAAACAAACAAAAAAGACAGTTATTTAAAACTGTTTTTACTTGTAGTTTTTCTTGAATCTTTTAATTACTGCTAGAAAATATTGTCAAGGTTGGAAAGTCCTTTTAATCAAATTTTAGCATATTAAATTTTGGCATCTAGAAATATAGCAATCATCTATTTTTAAGTTTTGAATAAGGCATTGGGAATTAATGAATCCCTTAATTTTCTTACCTACAGAACTGTGAATGCTCTTATCTAATTCACAAACATTTGATTAAAGACAAATGTCTTTATGGCAGTGGACCAAACTATATAGTAGATCAATTTTCTATTAGAGATTAATAAGTATTTCTTGGAAAATAGTTCTGTGGTCAAACAATTTGAGGAAAAATCAGAATCAAGGTTAATGAATGCTTGCAGGACTTCTCAGCACTGTATATTTGCTGATTTGCATTCTGATACTCCAAGGGATGTTCATAGCATCCAGCATGTCCTATATGTGTTTGAACACAGAAACCTTTCTGTAAGCAATATCTAGTGATATCTGTTGAGAAACTTGTGTTACATGCAATATAATTTGGAAACTGCTACTGCGAGGTTTTATAGAATATATAGTATAAAAATCAGTATATCATAATAGCTGTTGCTATTAATTCCTCTAAATATTTATTGAGGATGTTCCCTTTTAGGCACCATGCTGAATGGCTCTGTAACTAGAATTCTTTTCCAGTTCATCTTTACAGTATGGCTTAGATCCAGTGCTTCATGTATGAACGCAAATAAATATGACCACGTAAAGCAATTTCATGCCATATGAAAGGGGGTATTTTATGTTTGATTGTTTAATTAAAAAGACAGTTCACTGGTCTTAACTCCTTATTTACCATTGTACTTGTGGCTAATAATTAGAGTGTGAGTTCCTTCCTTTCATATTAATACATTTTGATTATTGTGACTTTTAAAACTCGATACAGAAAAGTTTAGTCTCTAGACAAGGTTTAACACAGGAGTTTTCTGTTGCTTAACTTGTTTCTCATTTCTTCCATGTTTCTTTTATGTGAGTGTCATTTTACTAGAAATGCAGTCATGTAAAAAAAATTACATGATCTCTATTTTGGGAATCAGTTCACCTCTGAATCACATAGTGATTTCTGTGATCTGCAAAGCAGTTACTATGTTTTTTGAATTACATTTTTTTATGTGTTCAAAATGAAGGATACTGTTGATGTTATAATAGTATGACACAAAGGCTGCAAGGAAGAGGAGTGTACAACTTGATTTTAAGACAGTTTACTTTGAGGATTGTGATACAAAGGCATAATCTTTCTAAGACAGGAATGTACATCACCTGTCAGAGTGAACTAGAAATTACAGGTTTGCCTTATTGGGATATAACACGAGCTCAGGTGACCCCTGTCCTCATTGTTCATCTAGCTCTGACACTTTCCATTAAGAAGACATGATTGGGTCAGTTTTCTGTGATCCAGTATGGAACACCTCTGATAAACAAGATTTCAAATCAAGATATCTCAGAAAGGCAATTGGCCTCCTAGTGCCCTGACTTCCCTTTGGCTTGTGCACAAATTCAGCCCATGACCAGTCAGCAGGGGAGAGCCCCTAGGATAGTTTCTCTGCTCACATTCAGCAGGATCCAGGCAGAACTGCTCTGCAAAAAGCTTTTTACATGGTAACTTTTTTCTCAGAGGGGCAATGTTCTAGATACTTGGAGATTTCATGGACTGTCAAGTACACTCATGTCAAAGTAATGTAGGTGAGAGATTCTTCTGACAACTTATGGAAAGTAATGTTTTAATCTAAAGCTCTGCATTTATGGGAAGCATGATTGACAAGTCTAGATTAAAACCTTTTAGTTTGTATGGTTACTTTTTGCTGGTTTTTGTAATTTGCTGAGTGTGCCCTCATAAATACGTCATCATAAATTAGTACCTGCATCTAGAAAACATATATCTTGGATATGTATCTTAACTAAATGGCAAATTACATATATGGCCATTTAAATTTGCTATAACTAGTAATGGAATATTTAAAAATAAATGAATGAAATAAGCATGTATTTGTCTTGAAATTAGTGGTTCTTAACATTGTTTTATTCCTCATTACCATACCACGACCCACCACATTCTCATCTCAACACACTGTGCTTCCAGAGTGAGGGTCATTGACATCAGTCTTCATGGGTGACAGTGGACAAAGTTTGAAAATCTATTGTTGAACCTTTTTTAGGATGGAGTTGACATATCTGACATAATCAAGACCAATGGCTGTTAGGCTAAAGCTAGGAATCATAAAAATAGATTATATGCTTGAAATAAACATTTTACTTAATAAAACATACAAGTACATTGATTTATTAATCTTTTTATGTAGGCCCAAGACCTTTTGCCTTAAATATTGGTTTCTATATTGAGGTTTTAAGTCATTTTTGCAAAAACTTCATTTTTGTTTTTTTATAGATTGATTTATTTGAGAGAGAGAATGAGAGAGCGAGCAAGCATGAGCAGGAGGAGCAGAGAGAGAGGGAGAGAGAGTCTCAAGCCAACTCTGAGCTAGGCGCGGAGACAGACATGGGGCCAGATCCCATGACCTCAAGATCACGACCTGAGCCAAAACCAAGAGTCGGATGTTTAACTGACTGAGCCACTCAGGCACCCCAAAACTCTATTCTTAATGCATCATTTACAGTTTCTGGTTTCACTTTCATTACAATGGAATAAAACATAAATGTGTTACTCTTTTAGCCGTATGATCCAGCAATCCCACTTCTGGGATTTTAAGGAATTTAAATTGGAGTCTTGCAGAGATACTTGCACTCTCATGTTAATTGCAGCATTAATCCCAGTCACCCTACTTGGAAACAACCTAAATGTCCATCACCAGATGAATGGATAATGAAATTGTCATATATACATGCCATGGAATATTGTTCACCCTTAAAAAGTAAGGAAGTCTTGGGTGCCTGGGTGGCTCAGTCGTTAAGCATCTGCCTTCGGCTCAGGTCCTGATCCCAGGGTCCTGGGATTGAGCCCCACGTCGGGTTCCCTGCTCAGCGGGAAGCCTGCATCTGCCTCTCCCACTCCCCCTGCTTGTGTTCCTGCTCTCACTCTCTCTCTCTCTGTCAAATAAATAAATAAAATCTTTAAGAAAAATAAGGAAGTCTTGCCATTTGTGACAACATGAAGACATTATGCTAAGTGAAATAAGCCAAACACAGAAAGACAAATACTGTATTGCCTCCCTTATATGTAGTGACTCACTTTAATTCAGTCTTTTCAAAACTTTAAACTTTGTTTTTATAGAAATAAGCTCTGCTCTTTTTTTCCTACTCACCTCCTTCCTTGAGAACAAGCACGTTAAATTGGTCGATACCATCTGTTGAATACCGCCATCTTCTTGAATGAATTGTTTTTCTTCTTCCTATAAAAATGGAAGTCATGGATATTTTTTAGTCTTGTGATGTGCCCTATTTATTAGGGAGCAGGATCACTTCCCACTTGCCCAGGAATTTATGAGATGGGCATTACCCAGGCAAGGCTGAAGAAGAAACTCACTTCAGTATCTCCTCTTCTTTACCCCTCTTTCCTGCTGTGGTTTTTCAGTGGTGTAAATAACCTACTCTGTCACAGAATGTTTTCATAGGCTGCAAGTCAACTTAAGCAGGATTAGCTGTGAGCATCTTGAACTTAGACAAGGCCCCAGAAGTCATAATCCTTATAGAAAAAAAATCCTTGGGCATTCTAATGGACACCGCCCAAGGACCAGATCAGGAGATTAAAGTTTCCAGATTAGCATCCCTCAGGAGGCACCCTTCCACCATACCCTGTATTCATATTAACAGCCAAAGAATAAAGCCATAAATCATCATCCTAATTGTACATCAAAATCATTTGTGGAGTTTTGAAAATACAGAAACTTGAATCCTCTCAGTTACCAAATTAGAATATTGCAGAGCAGGGGCCAGATTAAGGAATTAATTTTTAAAACATTGTAGGTGATTACAGTCTTCACCCAAGTTTTTGAAGTCAGTGGAATAATTATATGAAACATAGTTGTATGTTTGGAAAAGCGAGTTTCTAAATGATAAATGTTTTGCTTCTTACATATGGATGTGTCTTTTAGTTTAGGATAGCTTCCACCTTGGCAAATAAAGTAATTGCAGAAATTGTAAAACACACCTTGTGGTGTAAATATGGCGGGAAAAGGCATTGGCTTAATGAATGGGGGCCAAGTAGGCAGCTTGTCCACCAAGGTTCTTTTCTGTTCCCTCTGAACCCAAAGGAGTGCTCTTCCTTAATTCAGCTTTTTCTCAAAATATTTATCTGCATAAGGGTTAACTTATGGGGGGCAGGCAGGGGTGGGGAGAACCAGGTTGGGTTGAGGTAGGGCCTGAGGTTGTGTATTTCCAATGAGCTTCCTGAGGCTGCTGCTGCTACTGGTGCTGGCCCATGGATCACACTGTGTAGTCAGAGTTTAAGCAACATGAATCCATGAGTTTTCACCAGCTGCATCTTCTTGGCATTCAAAATTTAAGTCTCCGTTCTCTGATACTTCCTTTACATTTAAAACTGCTAAAATTTATTTGCTCCCATTCAAAAATTAAATCCCTGGAAAAGAAAAGAAAAAATAAAGAGAAGAAAAGAAAACATACCTCTTTTATCAGTTTAAATGGAGAGCTGAAGTGGAGGATGTATTCATGCTGGTCCGTTAGTGGTATCAGCTCTTGCCTGTGGATACCAGGAACTGGGGTCAGCTCACTGTAATTGAGGAGATCAGATCAACTAATCTCCTAATGGAGCTAACCACCTGAGTCTCCCCTCAGGCTCACATCACTAAATGTCAATGACTTACTTGTTTCAGGGTTGTTAATTGTAAATGTTGTAGACGATTGGACAGTATGAATGCACAAACATGGTGGACATAATGGGGGCGTTTTGCCCTTCTTTCAGTATATTATCATTGGTGTAGCATTTCTAGTGTAATAGCAATTTTCCTTTTTTTTTTTTTTTAAGGTTTCACACTCAGGCTTTTGTTTATTGTTTGAGGAAGTTATTTGATGTCTCTGTGCTTCAGTTCCCCCATCTCTAAAAATAATGATACCGCCTTCATGCTATTGTTATAAGGACTAAACTAACAGTATATATAAAGCCCTTAACATCGTGCCTAGTGATTGTTCTGGACCAGTACTGCTGCCATTTTCTCCTCCTTTCCTCTGTTTCTTTTCTTTTTTTTTTATTAACTTTATTTTTTTTAAATTTTATTATGTTATGTTAGTCACCATACAATACATCATTAGTTTTTGATGTGGTGATCCACGATCCATTGTTTTCGTATAACACCCAGTTTTCCTTTTTATAGTGAAGTGTGAGTTTTGGACTGAATTCTAACAGAGTGTATGAATCCTTCTTAGAGGTAACTGTATTCCCATATTTCCTCAAAGAGTATAAACATTTTAGTGAATGTTGTCACTTTGTTTGTCTTCATACAGCCCAGTGAATGTCTGCACCCTTGAATACTGTTTCACTTGTAAAAAGGCATATAATTCAGTGAAGGTTGTAAACCTTTCCCAGATCCTAATCTGCTTTCCCTGAGATTCTGTGGGAAATATCCCCTGGGGAGAATTTACTCTCATGTTCATTGCTACTTTCTGCTCTTTTTTGTATGCCTGTAGATACCAACCTTCCTTAATCAATATTTGCTCAGCTTTACTCATGCTAGGTGATGTACTGTGCCCACAAATACAGGGTTAAAGACCCAAGAAAGACACCCTGCCCCTAAGGAGCTTGCTTACAGTCCAGTTTGTCTCAGTTTGCACAAGCAACTGAGCAGAAAATTATCCAGTTGAAGTATAATATGTGTAGTGTTAAAGTGCTTTCAAGATTCATTGTCACTTCTATCTTCATTAACATTTCTGGGGAGAGAAAAGCAACAGTATAGCTTAGGCACTAAAGAAGAGAGGATGTGCTGAAAGATGTGGAATACCCTGGGATAGAAGTGATGGGAATTCTAATAACCTACACACTGTGTATCATTTCTTCCTTCAACACACATTCATTGAGCACCTACTAGCTGCAACCAAAAATATCATAGTTTTCTGATAACAGTATCTTTTGGATAGAGTATAAGAATGTTGTCTCAATAAGTACTCACCCAGACACAGAGATTCTCTTGTCTCATCTGTAAATCAGATAATACATATCCTACTTGTTTAAAGGCAGTGAACTGACCCTGATTAGCAGCATTGTCAACAATAGCCAAATTATGGAAAGAGCCCAAATATCCATCACCTGATGAATGGATAAAGAAGAGGTGGTGTGTGTGTATATATATAGATATACAATGAAATATTACTCAGCCATCAAAAAGAATGAAATCTTGTGGATGGAGCTAGAGGGCATTATGCTAAGTGAAATAAGTCAGAGAAAGACAAACACCATGCGATTTCACTCATATGTGCAATTTAAGAAACAAAACAGATGAACTTAGGGGAAAGAAAAAAGAGGGAGGAAAACCATGAAAGAGACATAATTATAGAGAACAAATTGAGGATTGTTGGAGGTGAGGTGGGCAGGAGGATGGGTTAAATGGGTGATGAGTATTAAGGAGGGCACCTGTGATGTGCACTGGGTGTTATATGTAAGTGATGAATCACTAAATTCTACTCCCGAAACTAATATTACACTATGTGTTAACTAACTAGAATTTAAATAAAAACTTGAAAATTAAAAAAAAATAGAGGTAATGAGCTGAAACAAGTGATTTCTGGTTTTCTTTCTCTTCAATAATATCTAAGAAAGAGAGACAAGGTAGATAGAGAATACTATTAGCTGGGCCTAAAATGATTTTCTGGGACAGTATTAGAAGTGAAAACCAACTTGGAGTTTCTCTTATTGAATGTGAGGTTCATCTTCTCCTCCTCCTCCCAAAAGATACCAATTTTCCTTTTACCAGTTAAGCAGTAATAGCTGGGGCTTGGAACACAGACACCCATTTCCTCCATGGGCAGAAAAACTATATATAAACGTTTCTAGCTTGTTCTTACTCCATAAAAACCCAATAGGTTTGCAGACTACGGCTGTATGGAACTTGGTGTCTCCTATGCCTCTCAAAAAGTCCTTCCATTGGTTCCTGTAGGAAGACAACTAGTAGTTTATGCACACAAATGTTTTAACTGTGACTAGACTGTTCTCTAATTCCCACTGGAATTTCCATTGTAAGAATAACTCTAAAGAGCACTGAAGACATTTTCCCATTGAGTCTGAAGTTAAATGTAAATGTGTTCAATGCCTTTGGGCAAGATTCCTAAACTGTCTTTTCACAGATTCTCATTTATAACATGGGAATAGACCAATTTTGGGATTTAATGAGCTCATGTATATTAAGTGCCTAGGAAAGTGACCAGTACATTTTCAGCCCTCATTATATGTGTTGTAATTATATTATTGGGTTTTATTATTAAAAAAATTTACTGAACAGGGGAACAACAAAAGAGACATAGGATTTTTATCTTTTCCCTTTCTAGATTTGTATATATTAAAGAAGATACTTAAAATAGATAATTTCTCTGCAGATTATCTTACTGTTATGTATAAAAAATAGAGAGAAATTTCATAACCACTTGAACTTTCTGTGAAAATGTAGTGAAATAATATATTTTAATTGGTGTTTTGTTTCCAAGCAAAAGCAAAAAAGAAAAAAAACCTCTTAGAAATAACTGAATGTAAAAGTTGCCTTAGGATATATTTCCTACCTGGTAGAATTATGGGTGTCACACACCTGTTCTCCCTAAAGCAGTTCGGTAGGGGGCATGCCATTAAAAGGAAGCAGAGGTGGTCACCAAGTACTATTAAAATCTTTGTTCTAGGAAATTAGTACTGTTGGTAACAATGTGTAAAACTACTTAAGCTTCTCTGTGGCTGCCATGGTGCCTTCTATTGACTTTGGATCGCTTTACCACTTTGATCTCTTTCTCTATAAAATCAGTTTCCTTTGCCCTCTTCCGAAAATCATTTTCATTTTCATTTTCAGACTTCATCCATTCTTTTTCCTTTCCAGAGTTATCTATCTTTCTTACCAATGGTGTGGCCAGATATGCTCTTCTTTCAAGTCCTTAAATCCAGCCTAAATTATGTCTTGAAAGGTCAACATATGTTGATACTTATTTTTTTTCTTGGTCCACCTGTTTTGAAAGTTTTCACCTGTATAATAAAGGCTCTAAAGCTCTGACCAGAATCTATACCTGGAGGTGCTGAGGTTCGCCAATATTTTAAAAATCTTTCTCTCTTTATGGCATGTCTTCTTTTGGGCATGAGACGCTAATTCACCCCAAGTGTTCTCCTTTACCTCATGAAAACATGGGTCTGCCAGAAAACCCGTGGCCTTCATTAGCCTGCCTAATCTATGAATATCAACCCTCCTGAAATTCATTAAAGGAAAAATAGCTAATTGAAAATGCATCTAAAAATACCCAATGGGATCTTAAAACCTAGTCTTTGAACGTGATGTGCTTTGGCTTTAATAGGGCTTTTATTTATTTAATTTCAGACTTCCCTTGGTTTTTGTGACAGGGTTAGTGGAGGAAACAAACCCAAAGTCTTGTAAACTGTCAAGCTGGATGCTCATCTCAGGGGAGCTCAGAGGGTATCATGTTTTAAGTGTTATCTTTCTGGAGCTTGGAATGTATCTGCTGACAGACAGCTCTCCTGGGTTATAGCAGTGCAACGTTGTTAAGACAATTGCATAAGCTGGATTAGATGAAGTATTTTCATTAAAAACTAGATGGAACTTTGAAAGAATTTTCTTGTTTTTTTTTTAAGGACTTTGAAGTTAAGCTTTGTTACAGAAACCATTTAAAAGAGACTAAGGATGAGTTTTTCTTATTTCAAGTTAAAAAACCAGAAAGATCTCATTGCTCTTTTTGAAACTTCAAGATTAATATGTGGCCAATAATAGAGAATCTTTAAGCCATACCATGGTATGTGCAGATCAATAATGTCCTTTTGTATTTGCAGGTCTTATTTCTTCAAAGTAATGGACAGTGCTGTCCAGTGTTGTCTAATTGGTCTTCATAACGAATGTGAGGGGGGCACATAGGCAGTATTTGGCATTATCCACTCATAATAGATCTTTTTAAAATGGGACAATGAAAGCAAAATAAACCTAGCAACTTCTTAGCACTCACAGTGGAAGTTTAGCAGTGGAAGTGAACTAATGTTACCAGCAAACCTCTTACTCTGTATTGCTTTTATAATGATTAGCTAGAACATTTATTATTTTTTCTCATGAATGACAAGATTGCCTATACTGTATTTGACATGTGGTGGTTTTCCACTTTGCCGCAGGCTGTGTGGGTCCATGTGTTTACTTGGATACCTGATAGATTGGGACTATCTTGCCCTCTAGAGGCAGTTTGATAGAAGAGGCAGAAACTATCATTCACTGTTAAGGATTGAAAGATGGTAGATAAACCGGGCCCTCAAATTTGAATGGTTCAAGGTACCTCATTTGGCTTAGTTTCACAGTGGACCAGATTGTGCTGGGACAGACAGGGCTCAAAGCCTTTGCCATATCCACTTTCAGTGGACATCAGTAAAAAACAGAAGCTAAAGCTTTGTTTTAATTTGGACACTTCAACTACTTGGGTCTATGGGCCTTCCACGCAGTACAGAATTCACTATACTTTTTAGCTCACTGTAGACTCTCAAAATATGATAACTGAATGGGTAAATAAAAACATAGTAATACAAACTGTAATACAAGTTCTTTTGTTAGCAGAGTATGTGATTGCCAAGTAAAAATTTTATTCTTTATTAAATTCCTTTTTGTTTTACATGCACATATTCATATATAAACATATTTTAAAACCATAGGCCAGCTGAATTTTTCCTTTTTTTTTTTTAAAGCTGGCTTTCAGCCCAATACTTATTACATACTATTAGTCTAGCATGTTCCTAAAATACAATTACTCCTATGGTCATTTTTTTAAAAAATTTGTTCCCAAGTGGTATGTCATTAGCTTTGTTGTCTTATCTTTGAAGTGTAATGTATTTTTGGAACGAGGTGTGAGCAAGGGTAGAAGCTTATTAGATGCCAGACAAAGCACTTTGTCACTTAATTCTCACAAGAGTCCAATGAGACACCCCCCCCGCATTTTCTTTTTTTTAATTTTATTATGTTATGTTAATCACCATACATTACATCATTAGTTTTTGATGTAGTGTTCCACGATTCATTGTTCGCGTATAACACCCAGTGCTCCATGCAGTACGTGCCCTCTTTAATACCCATCACCGGGCTAACCCATCCCCCCATGCCCCTCCCCTCTAGAACCCTCAGTTTGTTTCTCAGAGTCCATAGTCTCTCATGGTTCGTCTCCCCCTCCGATTTCCTCCCCTTCATTTTTCCCTTCCTGCTATCTTCTTTTTTTTTTTTTAACATATAATGTATTATTTGTTTCAGAGGTATATGTTTAACATACAATGTATTATTTGTGATTCAACAGTCTTACACAATTCACAGCGCTGTCCATAGCACATACCCTCCCCAATATCTGTCACCCAGCCACCCCATCCCTCCCATCCCCCACCATTCCAGCAACCCTCAGTTTGCTTCCTGAGATTAAGAATTCCTCATATCAGTGAGATCATATGATACATGTCTTTCTCTGATTGACTTATTTCGCTCAGCATAATACCCTCCAGTTCCATCCACGTCATTGCAAATGGCAAGATTTCATTCCTTTTGCCGCATTTTCTGTATGATGAAAGCAAGCCTTTGAAAAGCCGAGTAACTTACTCTGGATCCCATAGCCACAGAACTGAGATATGAATTTGTGCACTATGATGAAAGAGCATCGGATTAGTTAGCAACCCTGTTCCCCATTCCTGTTCCAGGACTAATGACTGAGCTCAGCATCGCTCAGCTCCGATATGGAATTTGGGGTCATCAGATTTTCCATCTCACCATCACCTTCAGAGCAAGGAAATTACAGCATTGGTGATTTTGATTGTCCTAAAATAGAGGAGAGGGAATGGAAGAGCTGGTGGGAGGGGGAAGGCCCACTTGCATTCACAGACTTACCAGGATTGAATGGGTGAAGTGGTCACAGCCATCATCCTGTCTTGCTAATTGCTGCCATTTAGAGATAAGGGGGGAAAAGTACCTGTCACTTTACAGTTTACAAAACCCACTGAAGTTAAGAGATAACAAGGAGTGTGTCCAAGCACATACATCTTTGGCGTGGCAGAGTCTGGAATCAAATCCACCTGCCATGGTGGTAACTGCAGTGTAATCTCCACCTAGCCACATGCCCTGACCTCTGGTAGTTGTTGCTTAGCTGCTGATAATTTTGAATAGAAGATAAAAACTGCCTGTATGTTTTCCAGAATGTCTTTCACTTCAGATAGATTCTTAATCCATCAAAAGGGTCATTCTATATAAAGGATTGCATCTACATGATGTGTTAATGAAGAATGACAAGAGAAAACAAACCAGAAATCAAAAAAGCGTTGTAATGAAGTTTTTCAAGCCATACCACAGCTATTTGAAAAATGACAATATGATGTCACAGAACTGCTACTCCTAATTAATCGACTTCACAGGTTTTGAGACATTCACTGGCATGTCTTATACTTACGACTAAAAATGCACACTAACAATCTATAGCAGTGTTACCACACAGATAGCACATTGTCAGATGCTGCCATGGATCAAAAACTTCTCATTTGCTCTTGATCTGTTAAGATGAACTACTTGAGAGTTACAGACGCATTTATTACCGGCATTTTCCAAATGGCAAGGACATTTGTTGCTAACAGTCCCTGATAGGAAGGAGGAATTTGGGAATAAGGCTAAAGTTAGCTAATACTTCTTGAACTAGAAACAGGGCATGTACAGTGAACAGTGAACACCTTATGCTACCTGTGACCTTCAAGCCTGAATAATGTTTAATGATCACATCATCTTTCAGCCTGCTCAGTGTAAATTCAACCTTCTCTTAAAGCTTCCTCCACTTACTGAGCTGGATAGCCTCTTTTCTTCCTCCTCCTCTAGTCTCTCACATGTCCTGCATCTTTTTACATATTTATCATATCCTACCCTTCTACTGGAGCTATTTATGTATCAAACTTCCCCATTCACTTCTCTGTCGCCCCCTTACCCAATTCCTTAAGAAAACTCTATTTTCTATTAGGGAGGGACTCATGTAATTTTTAGTGTGTGTGTGTGTGTGTGTGTGTGTGTGTGTGTGTGTGTGTGATCAGCCTCTAGTGCATATTATTGTCACATGTTAATGAGCGTCTCTTATATTAGTATCTCTTTATATGAATGAAGAAATGAATTAGGAATGAATTAAATGGGCAGTGTAGTTTAACTTACTACATGGCGCCAAGTAAATTAGGCCATGCAACCTAAGTTTTATAGTTTGAATCAAAACTACCATCCTAATAAATATGGATTTTTTTTTTTTGTATAAAGGTGCTGGAATTCCTAGCCAAATGTTTTGTTAGCGTCCCATGCCAAAAATTCCACTCATTGATGATTTATTTCAGTGATAATTACTGCAAATCTCTGAGTGTTGGTATCAGATGTTGAATATTAGTGTCCTGGTGCTCAGGGAGCTTTTCCCAGGCTTTTACATATGCTTCTCAGTGTGATTCCAATTTTATCATACAAATCTTTTATTTACTATCAACCCACTTAGCCTATTTGTTAAGAAAATAAAGTATTCTTTGTATCTCTTGAATATTCTATTTAATACCAATTCCAACTTTACTGATCTATTAATGTTCAAGTAGAGAGGAAAAGTAGGGAAGGAAGCCAATCCTGTGTGTAAGACAAAAGTGGGAGTCATTCACAGGTATAATTGGCATCAATCATTTTCTCCTAAATGCTTCTGTATTTAGTGCTAAGTATAATACGACCAACTTACATATGAAAAGCATAAAGAATTGGTCACCAGTGTTTCAAATGTAAAAATGCATCAATTTCAAAATGTGCACTATTTTGCACACCATGGAGGAAGAAAATAATGCTGCCATAATAAACAGTGATGTTGTTGATTGTAAGCTGTATCTTGATCTTAGAGATACTAAAGCGGATTAAGGGTTTGAGTCTTAGAGTAAATGGAATGCAGTATTTGTTCAGTAAGTACTTATGTAGTGCATATTCACTGCTTTGTACTTTCAACATTGATATCCTTTTTGAAGGGTGGAGATAAACAGGGTGTTCATGACACACCCTCTTCTAGGAATCTGTGTAAAGCCTCATGTGCTTTGCAAGACCTGTCACTGCATTTCGAATTTCTGAATGTGTCATCTGTTCACTGTCTCCATTCTTACGTACAAACATAAAGCATATGCTGCCACACCTTTCCAGAGGATAACATCTATCCCACAAAGCTTTCAAAGTCTTCTTCATGCGCTTTTCATAGCATTCTTTGGTCCATCCTGTGGCAGGCTAACTCAAAGCAGCTTGCTCTGCACAGGAAGTTAAATATTCTTAAACATTAAAAGCACTCACCAACATTTGTATAATGTTCTTTTCTGTTCTTTCTACCAAGTCATAATTTTGCCTTTTAAACTTCTCCATTGTCAAGAGTTTTAAAACATTTGACTTTCAATTAGCTAGCAACAAAACAAATATTTTTATATCTTGGCTAACATGTACAGACCTGGAGGGTGTTATGTTAAGTGAAATATGTGAGACAGAGAAAGACAAATACCATATGATTTCACTTATGTGTGGAATCTAGAAAACAAAACTAATGAACAAACAACCCCCCCCAGACTCTTAAATACAGAGGACACACTGGTGGTTGCCAGAGGGGAGGTGGGTGTGGGTGGATGGGTAAAACAGATAAAAGGGATTAAGAGATACAAACTTCCACTTATGAAATAAACAATTCTTCAGAGATGAAAAGTACAACCTAGAGAATATAGTCAATAATATTGTAATAATGTATGGTGACAGAGGGTGACTGCACTTACTGTGGTGAGCACTGAGTCGTGTATAGAATTCTTGAGGCAAATTGTTCTACACCTGAAACTATCTCACTGAAACTAAGATATCATTGTATGTCAACTATACTTCAATAATAAAAAATACATTTTTACAATTCCCCCTAAATTTTAATGGCAGTCAAAGGGAGCATAACTACATGTCTCTGTAGATAATTGGACTAAGAATTAGGGTAGTAGGAAGGGTTTGATGCAATAGGACAGTGAAGATGGGGAGCTTCAGCCCTGCTATTTTCTGTTCTACACATATTTGACATTTAAGTCCTCCAATTGCAGGACAGCAAACTGCCAAGGCTTACCCCTGTGATCCTTTGTAATTACTTTCTTGTCTCCTTTCTCTCCCATATTTATCTTAATCTCTGCTATGGGTGCAATGTCTAGCATATACTACTTTTAACTACAAAGAGCTAATATTTATTTATTATAAATGTGCATGGCACTATTCTGTGTCATATATATTAATCAATTCAACTGATTTACTTTAGAAAATAACCTTTTATTTTGAATTAATTTTAGCTTGACAGCAAAGTTGAAAATACAGTACAAGAGAGTTCTCATATATCTTTCATCCAGTTTCCCCAAATGTTGACATCTTATATAACTGTCATACATTTTGTTGAAACTAAGAAATTAACCTTGGTACATCACTGTTAACTAGGCTCCAGACTTCATTTGGATTTACCCATTTATTCACTAATGTCCTTTTTCCATTCCGGGATTCAATCCTGGATACTACGTTGTATTTCATTGTCATGTCTCCTTAACCTCCTCTGATCAGTGACTCTTTCTTAGCCTTTCCTTGTTTTCTATGACTATAACACTTTGGAGGAGTACTCATTGGATATTTTGTAGAATGTTCCTCAATTTGGGTTTTTCTGCTGTTCTTTCCATGATTAGACTGGGATTATGAGTAACTAATGCGCTTTTCTCAACCTATTAGGATAATACTATTATGATTCTCCTTTACGGATGAGGTAACTGGGGCAGAGAACAGTTGATTTATTTGAGGGCTTTGGTTTGAACCCAGAACGTCTGGTTATAAACCCTGAGCTCATAAACACTATGTTATGTTGATTCAGAATTCCTAGATTTGAATTCTTACTATGTCTGTACTATCTGTTGGCTTCAGATTTCTCATCTATCAAACAGTAATAATAATTTGACTTACCAAATATGGTGATGCTTACTGTACTACCTGGGTATACTAAGTTTCTGGAACTTAGTTTGCTGTTTGCTGTTAGAATTGGCATTATTTTTCAGGAAGCCAGCTATGTCTATTTTGTTAGCTGCACAATCACAATTCTGTAAACCTGAAAGAGACATGAAATCATAGATTTTGTTGATTCTTGCCCTTACTTTGCTTCTCAAAAGGGGTGTGCTAGTGCTCTGTTTAAGTGTCTTGTTTGTAGGAAGAAAGTGTTCTGTGAATTCAGCAAACCAATCCATGTATAGAAGAAAAGATGGATACCCTGATTGTTCCTGCAAGTTTGGGAATTGATTAAAAAAGTAAGGCCATTTTCCAAGTGAACTTTTAGAATTTCTAGAAAACAGACAGCTTTCAGAGTTAGCTTACAAGACTCTGTCTGGACATATGCTTATGCATGTTCATTGGAAGCTCACACTCTGGCATTTAGCAATACCAGGATTTCTGTGCCAATAATGTTAAGTGGTAATTCCTCTCTCACACACACTGGAAAATGTTTCATAGGTTAACATGTGCATGGGAGTGTGGATGTCTTTTCCTGAAGTAAGAATTGAGGGAAAATAAAATAACTATGAAATGTGTTCATTTCATTAAAAAAACATGAAAAATTATTCCTAAATGGTGTTATCAACTCAACATTGACCATCCATTTTTTTCTAATCTCACTTATTTCCTACTGTAGGCAGGCTGCTTTCCTTGGGGCTGTGCTCTAGATAATACTTAGCAGTTAATATAAAATTTCATTCCAAAAGGCTATAATGCTTGAAAAAGTGTTTCTCAGATATAACAAAAAAAATTTCATTTATGTGACTATTGATACTCTTGAGATAAAGTATTGATAAGCAAGCTTTATAAACCATAAGAAAATGCCCAGATTGGAGATCAGTTTGGGCATGAATCACATAGCAGATGTCTTCATTGGGTAAGATATTGATGTTGGCTGGCTTTTGGTGCTTTTCAACTTTAAAATCCTGTTTCTCTGATGTTAAGTTACATGGTTGTAATTACAAACTCTGCCATCATTTAAAGATTTGGAAGTCAAACTTCCTGCTGGTGCTTAACGCTTCGGAATGATCAATAAGTTGGCTTTATTCAGATTTTTCAATTCATGTGGTAATACATCTGTGGCCTATAATGCATATAGTTGTGAATAACCAACCTTGTCCAGCGGTTCATATTTTTAGGTTTCTCTCAGTAGTGCCAAGCAGTGGGAAACATTATTTCTGCCCTTGGATTTCTTATTATATATGTATAAAATGATCTTGGGATTCCATGTCTGTAAATGAATGAGGCTCTGTAGATTTTGCCCTGTATTCCTTCTATGTCAGGGGGAACGAAATGTATGTTCACTTTTTAATGTGATTCTAGTCCCTTTATTAATCTTTCACAAGGCTTTTATTTAGTGTGTCTTTGATGGATTATATTAAATCAAGCATGTTTATCTTTCTGCTTCTCCTACAGTCTGCTCCAAGTCAGTGAAGGCTATTCCATTCCCTCAGCTACCCAGAGCAAAAACCTTGGGGTTATTCTTGAGTCCTCTCTTCCTCTCATACTCCCTTATCCAAACCATCAGCAATTTGCTTACTTTTACCAGGTACGAAGTGTATCTTGAGGCAATTTTAGCTTTACATTAAATTATTCCTAACAGGGTGTTTTTTTGATTTTGCTTGGAATCAAACACCAATTAAACTGTATTATTTCTCTTTGTTTTTATAGAAAGTTCAAGTAGTTATGAATTTTCTCCCTAATTAAATTTTTATACATAACAATAAGATAATCTGCAGAGAAATATCCATTTGAAGTGTCTTCTATAATATATACAAAGGCTATGATTCACATTATCATGGATGTAATGCAAGCTTAGAACTGAAATTATAGCTATGTTCCTATTGTTTCAATCATCATTGTCAAATGCACTATTAATAAAACTTTCAAAAACATATAATGGTATTAGACTGATACATTCTTTTACAATATAGTATTGAGTATGCTAAGCTAAAAATAGTCACTTGATTCAATAGGAGAAATAAACATGGTCTAGATGAGTAAGAAAATAAAGATATGCCCTTGTCTATTTTGAGTGGCAAAATAGAGTTTTCATGTTTGTTTGGATTTTTTTTTTAACATTTCTCAAAGCAAGTAAAATGTGTAAGGGGATGATTTTTTTTCAAGTTGCATACATGATTGAAGTTATAAAAAGAACAAGAGTGACGTGGCACATACTTTAAAGACTCATGCTTTTGTGTACACATAATATGTGGCTTATAAATCATTGTGCTGTTAGATTGACTTTTTAACTTACTGGAGATTGGTCTTCTAATTTAGATGCATGCATATGACTCCCCACGTCTATTTTAAGATAGATTTAATCATAAAATGATTTACCTTAGGCAAATTAGAATAAACTCACTTGGGTAATTAATTTAGGTGTTTTAAGGAGTTACTATAGTTCACATAAATAAGAACTTTGTCTCAAGGAATCATTTAATGCTCTGTATTGCCATTTGGCCTAGACATTTTTTTTACCCACAGGGCAATCTGTTGATACACTGTTTGTCATACTTTATGTTAATCAAGGTCTTTAGTGTGTTGAATACTGTCTTAAAGTCAGTAGAAACTGGTGCTTCAATATGGGCATAAACTCATTAGAAACGGGATTTTGATCAGTCTCTAATCAGAATCATTGCTTTTATATATTTATTTTTCAAGCTCATAGCTAAGGATAATGTTATTGAAGATTTGATTCAATTTACAATTGATCTTGAATCACAGAGTGATTGAAAGGGAGACCTCCTATCACTAATATGTATATATATACATATATATATTCACGTAGATATAAGATCTTAACAGTAGAGATTTGTGCATTTTTATGTACATTCTTCTACAACTTGCAGTTACCACAACGCTTCACGTCAATAAAACGCTAGTGTCACTTTAGTTTAAATCTCTAATATAAGTGTTTATTCTAAATTTTTTTGAGTAGTACTGGGCACTGCTATTAACAAAGAGTAACTGTTTATATCACCTGCTAATAGAATGTACATTACTTCCACTCAGCAATTTTTCTTCATTTGTGAACCTATTACTCATTATCAGACATAGGGAAACATTACTTAGTAGTTATGAAAGTTTAATCATTCTCAAGTTTAAAAATAATTTCTTACATTTTAAGCTGTGAGAGTATTTCAAAATCCCATACACATGGATAGAAAGTTTTATTTTTCCATTTTTTAAAATAAATTAAATGAAATTATCACTTTAACTCTTTCAAGCCAGTAGGATTCACTTATATAAATGACCATGTTAACATAAGTAGTGTTACCCTACTGATCTGAAAAAGTTAGTTGAAGTTCCAAAAATTCCAGGGTGTAATTCTTATCCTGGCAGCTGTATGCACATTAGGGCAATTAAAGTGCCTAAGGATTCTCATTTTATTTCTTGGTTATTATGTCTAAGTAAACTGATGGCATGTTATTGAGATCTGTTCAGGACCCAATGATTAAAACAAAAATGATGATCTCATCTTGATATTCACATAGCACATTTATCCATTTCTCTTTTGATTTATAGCTTATTTTTTACCTAATGCTGTTTAGTCAAGTCTCCTGGGCTTATATATTTTTTTAGTCTTTGATAATCTATACTAATGGACTGCAAGGGTAGCAATATAATCTAATGAAGTGGCTAACCCAGAGTCTTGGGAATGAGTTGTGATAGTTTGAAGCAGCTTGTGTTTTGTTAGCCTAATTTTATTATTGATTCACATTTATTAAGCAGTTTCAGCTGGATGGATAGTTCAGCATGGCTTAGATTTGAGTAGAGAGTTGGAGGGGGTCACCAGAGCCAGCTTCTAGGGAAGTAGAAGCCAAACAGATATTAAAATAAACAATGTGAATCAACATTTGGTGTTACCTGATGACTCTTAAAACCCTATTCTCTATTTAGCTTTGATATGATACATAGTAGTTAACTTTAAGTTTGTTATATGTGTGGCCAGGACTTACAAGTTATGTTTATTACTATCTTCTTCAATGTAGCTATAAAGCATGCTCTGTCTATGAAGAATGACCAAGATGTTAAAGTATGAAAGAAAAGTATACTTAAGCCATCCCTACGTAAAATGTATAAAATGTCCTATCTCTAATTGAAATGCCGATTTGGATGACAGCATTATGAATTGCAGTTTCTGATTATGGCAATCTTAAATCATTTTTTTCTTTGTGTTCTAAATTTAGTACTAGAAAAAAGTGATTTGTGGCTAATACAACATTCAGGTAAAATTAACATTTATCCTAGGGGCATTCAGATACTACATACAGTCTGTCCCATTCTGCTTAGCTGCAGAGAGACTCTCCTCAGAAGAGAATCTGCTGAATTTCTGCATCTAACCCAGCATCAATCAGTTTGATTGGGGTCTCATTCCACGAACCAGGCAGCTTCTCTTCCACAGCAGCTCCATATGTCTCCTACAGCTGTTTCACTTTCTGGGCAGAATGCGACTCTCTTTGACTCATAGTTAGTGTCCCTGTCAAAAAGACAGTCGAAAACTCCTTTATTTTTGAGTGGCCCGCCTCTCTTAGGGCTTGGAATATTATTTGTGGTCTGTTCTGTATCTGGGAACTGTAGAATAAGAGAAATTATGTCCATGAGCATTCTTAGAAGTGAAATAGTTGCATCAATGATCATTCTAAGGAATGTTTTGAAGTGCAGGGATAGGGTAGAAACTTTGCTCATGAGAAAATTTCTCCAGGTAAATTTTCACTGTGCAACCCAGTGATGAAAGTCTACCATCATTTTGTTTTATGTTAGTGAAGATTATATTGACTCTTCCTTTTCTCTATGGTTGGTTTATGCAGATTTTGCCTTGGAAAACCTATTTTTCCCCAATTAATATACGTGTGTATTTTATTTCGGAAAGCCAGAATAACTATTATACATTAACTCTCCAGCCAACAGAATTTTCTGTGTTTTAGAACTTCCTGTCAACCTTCTCATCACTCAAAATGTTAACTGCAATAGCTTCACTACGTGAAAACATGTGGAATATATAAAATGGGAGCCAAACAGGTTCAGAATAAAAGAAACTATCATTTCTATAAATGGCTACCTGATTCACTCATATCTAAAAATACAGAGTTTTCATAGAGCTTAATGTAAAAAGATAAACAAAGCAAAAAGTCTTTGAGAAAATAGTAGAGTATTACCTGAAGCTTGCTGAACAAACATTTTCGGGGAAAGACAATAAAGCTTTTGAACTTGAACTTCTGGGATTTCAACTGAAAGATCAAGCATAAAGAAACTTGATTATCCTGTTGAAAGGATGATGTTGGGATGCCTTTACATTATTCGGTGAGACTTTTAGCCTTGAGCTTATGTCTTTAATTAGAACAGCTACCAAAATCAAGACAGTAGTTATCATACCGTGAAGGGTCTAAATGAAATCTCACTGTACCTACCTATGGATTTGGGAGGGTTATATGAACATTTATTATCAGCAACAGCATCCATGGTCTTCAAAAAACACTAATGGGGTGTAACAAAGGGGTTTAGTTGATTTCTGATTTCAGTATGCTGTACCCTTGAGTTTCAAATGGCTCTGTTGGTGGCAACTTTCCTTGTTTGTGGAAATCTAGAAGTGGTCTAAATGTTACTTGATAATGTTGTTCTATCTCAAAGGCAAAAATACTAGAATACTTCAACTTCCCACACAGATTTACACATTCAAACTAAAATCTAGTTGTTTAAATGGAAGAAGGAGGAGGCAGATGAAGTAATATAATTAAAGACTTGATAGGAGGTTGCAAATGAATAAGCAGTTGGTAATATGAGTAGTTCAGAACCATTGCACATTTTATTATAGCTCTAATTTTTTGAGTTCATAAAGCATATTCACATAGGAATACACATACACTCATTTTTAGTAAGTATAACAATCAAGTCATTTTCTGACTGAGGGCTGATCTTTCCATAATTAGCCCACACTTATGTAAACTAATTCGACTGATCCAGTCCAGTTCTACCTGTCAAAGTACTCTTTGCACGAAACTCCCTCTCTTCCTGTTTTTCTGATCAAAATGTTTATGTCCACAATTTAGCTGATGAATTAAGTCTGGGAGGAAGGTTTTCGTTAGAACTGTCATTCCACTGACTTAATCATTGGAAATCCTCAAATCACCTGAAGTTATTGGTATAGTTTTAAAGAACAAAGTAAATACCTCATTGAGATATCAGGTAGTACATGACAGAATTATTCTAGCTATAAGTAGGAAGGGATTTTAGGTGTGTGTATGTATGTGTGAGAAAAATGACCCTAGGGTTGGATCTGCCTGCTAAGAAGTCCGGTACCTGCTCCTGACTTCAGTGAGCATGCTTTACTTCAGCTGTTCATGAATTCCCCTAATTCATTGATTGTTTCATCCTTATGTTACTGAATCATAAGATTATTTAGATTTACTATTACTTTAATAATTTTTATTTCTTTGTTTTCTTTCTAAATTTATAGTCAGAGATTTTCAATGACCAGAGACGGTTAATAGAATGGTTGGACCAGGAGTAGCTGCAAACCAAGGGGAACTATGTCATTAAAATGATAAAACATCATCTACTGCCAGCCAAATTTACAGTGTATTGAGATGCATTGATCTATTGTTTTACAAATGGTTAATATCTTGTTTTGCATAAACTGCTTATAAAACCAATCCACAAGGATACATACTATAAAATATAAAGCTATATCGTGGCACCTCAAACGGTTAAGCATCGAACTCTTGGTTTCAGCTCAGGTCATGATCTCAGGGTCATGGGATCAAGCCCTGCTCATGCTCCGTCCCTCACGCCCCCTCTCTAAAATAAATAAATAAATCTTAAAAAATAGAAAGCTGTAGAGAAAGGACATCAAGAGGTAGTTAACACACACCAAAAACAGTAATACAACGTGGGTCATTTTGAAAGCCCAGGTAGTAAACTATAATATCAAAAGAAAGAAGACACCAAAATGCACTAAGTTATTAAATATGTTTTACTTATATTTAGCAAATATATATTAAAAAGTCCAGTGAAAGATTTCAAATATATTCACACTTGCTCTTTTCAAGATGTTTACAGTCTACTGAGAGAAAGGTAGAAATTTATCTATTGAACTGTTTACCAAGTACTTCCTGAGTGTTAGAAACAAATATCCAGAGTTATGAAGATATATATAATACATGACCCCTTCGCTAAAAAAGTTTTCTACATCGGTAATCCTGGGAACATTTTAATACTCTTTTTACCATTGTTCTTCCTTCCATTCACCACTGACCTTTTAATTGGGCACCAGATCCTAAGATCTCATCTTCTAATTTGTTCACATAATTAATTGCACTTGTTTATTCACATATCTTTTCCACTACCATTAGACTTATTGATGACTAACACTCAACAGTGGTGTCAACTATTAGCACTTAAATGTTTGTCAGATTAATGTGCAAATGAATGCATGGAAGAATGCAAAAATAATGATTTGTAAATGTAGAGTAGGGGAAGGAAATTTCACACTGGTAGTACCATTGAGGTCTTTGTGATTGACATGAGCTAGGTTTTAACCTCTTGGAAGTTAGGAATTCTAAACATGAGGGGTTGAGCCATACAGATAACTTACATGCTAATGTTACTTCTACTTTAAAAGGCTGAAAGGAAAATTTTGAAATCTGTGTCTAGATTTAAGGTTTCAACCTATAAATTCAATCTATAATCTAAGTACTATTAATGGAAATTAATATTTCTATTTAATTTTCAAAAGCAAGATTCTACTTTTTCATGTTGGGAAATGCTGCAAAAAAATAAGGCAACATTGTTGGATTGTCTTTATGAGAATACAGAATTTGTTTTGAGGAAGATCTAGTGGATGAATACTCAACTTGCTGAGTAATATTTTCATATAGATTTATGGCTAATAACTTCCCAAGATAATTTTGTAATGTTTGGTCATCCAGAATGAACTGTACTCAGCTGGAGAAACTGAAATAGTCATTTTTGTAAATTTTTCTCTCTTTCTCATAAAATAGTCTTACCTGTTGCTATAATCAGTTGTTTGTATCTTCAAAATGTATCTGGAATCATTATCACCTTCTATTTCTAGTATTTACCTCCCTGACCTTCATCATCTTTCTTATTATTTCTGTAGTACCCTACACACTGCTGCTTGATTTCTCTTTTTAAAACACATACCTGGCCATATGCTTAAATATTTTTCATGATTTCCCATTGCCTATAGAAAATAAGCTTTTTGAAGTGGCATTCAGAATTACATAGTCTGTCCCACACATGTTCATCCTTTTCCCTGTCACACCCCGTTGTAGCCCCTCCAGTCTTGTGTAACCTAAATGATCCCCAGGCTTCATGAGACACAGTCTTTGAATGATGTCAAGTTAAAGGAAATAGTCTGATATTCAAAGGGTGAATTAAAAGTATTTCAAAATTAATTTATCTCACAATGAAGCACCAAGCTGGTAGGAGGAACTATTCATAGTTCACAGCTAACATCTTAAATATTCTTGCCCATTAGTGTCTCCCCGGTGTCTTATATTAATTGGAAGGACAGTGTCTCAGTCTCTCTTGCACAGCAATGTTTATTTTTCTACCGTATCTCCCTTAATATTTTACTTGTAAATGAATTTAGTCTGTTTTCTTTAGTTTTCTTTCTGCTTCACTCATTACTCAGTTTTTTGTTTTGTTTTGTTGTTTACAATAAAGAAAAGCTCAGAAGCTAACGCTATAAGCAAGAGCTCTTTTCTATCAAAGTCAGGGAAATGGGAGAAAGCTTAAAATACTCATCTTAAAATAACTTTTGTTCTCATTACAAATCTATCCTAAGTCACAGTTATTCAGCATATGCTACTAATTGAGATTCCCCCTTTCTCCTTTTCCTCTTCCTTTTCATTATTCAATATTCATTGTTTTTTCAGCTTAGATGCCCCAATTCCTAAAGTCACAGTTGTCTGTACCCTTCCCTATGTTCCTTCAGCTTTTTACCTTTTTTCTAGTGCACTTTCTGTCTTGAACAGTTTGGTCATAGCAGTGTCCTATGCTAGATTGTGAAATATGTGGTGGCATGACTAGTGGTTTTATTTGCTTTGTTATCCCCAATACTAAACACGTTGCCTTTTATAAAGGAGAGACTCCATAAATGTTTGTCAAATTGGTTTAAGTTGAAGTAGATTTTGAAGGTAGGTTTAAATAAATTTACAAGCAGTTATACTTTAGACTGTCAAGAGAAGCTATGTAGTTTTCAAATCAAAGTGCATGCATTGTTAATCACTTAAGAACATTTATCACTGATATCAATATAAATTCCAATCATATGGATGGCATGAGGTGTGCAAAATTACAACCACTGTATTTGGGAAAAAGAATTTTCTCTTCAAATTTATAATTTTGGTGGAAATAGTTGGACCAGCACTGCGAAACCATGTCTTTAATCTGGTCAGCTTTACCCAGCATGTACATTTTCTTTATAAATGTGGTTTATGGATAAAGTGTTTATTTTCAATTATGTATGATAAGTATCTGCATGACTGATGTTACATCATTCTAGTTTTTTTAATGTCATGTACAATGTTGAGGCACAACACAGTTATTTAAATTAAATATATTTTGAAAATACTTTGGCTGAAGTTTTGAATCTAAGATTATGACAATATTTTTGTTTTTATTTAGTTTTTGTATAAACATTTGAATAACATTATTTTGAAAAAAGCCATTTAAAAATATTCTTGTGAAACCTAATTTAGGAAGCCTAGCATTTGTATTATTACTGTACAATAATTAGGTAAGGGAAGGTAAAAATGATATAAATATGTTTTTAAATACCTTGATTAATCATTGCCAAAACCATCTTTTTTCATCATGTGGAGACATCTACCTTTTTTAACACTAGCTCTTAGACATAATGTAAAATTTCCAAATTTAGTTTAAGTAAACTTACAAACTGACATTGTAAATATATGAAAACCAGTTTAGGACATTTAAAACTCAGAAATGCTAGACACTTTTTAAAATTTGGAAATAAGCTACAGTAATGGTTTGGACATGCTTAAATATAAATAAGTGTATAATTTTATAGTAAGGTAAACAATAAAAGATTATTTTTCAGATATATACTTAATGGACATCTGTATGAGTTTTTTGTACCTTAAAACAAAGTAAAATTACTTTCCCAAGCTTGCTAAAAGAGTAACATATGATCCATTCTTTGGACCTGGCAGCATGGGTAACAAGAAGGCAATGTGAGGAAAGGTAAGTCAATTCAAAATAGTCACCCTGGGAAATGATGGTTATTTATGGCCCTTGCCTTCTGAAGCTGTCTGATAATGGACATACCTGTTATTTTTTCTCTGTCCTCCAGTGACATAAAGAGCTGGGGTTGGCTCACTGTCCTTTCAGTTTCTTTCCCACCAGGATGCAATAAATAGCCCATCCTGCTTTGCATTCTTTTTTTTTTCTTTTCTTTATTTACTTGCTTATTCAGTTATTATTTTTATAGTGTACATATTTAAGTTACAATCTTTCTTTTTTCTTTTGTTGCATTTTTTATGTTAATCACCATACATTACATCATTAGTTTTTGATGTCGTGTTCCATGATTCATTGCTTGCGTATAACACCCAGTGCTCCATTCAGTACATGCCCTCTTTAATACCCATCACCAGGCTAACCCATCCCCCATCCCCATCCCCTCCAGAACCCCCAGTTTGTTTCTCAGAGTCCATAGTCTCTCATGGTTCCTTTCCCCCTCGGATTCCCCCCCTTCATTTTTCCCTTCCTACTATCTTCTTCTTTTTTTTAACATACAATGTATTATTTGTTTCAGAGGTATATGTTTAACATATAATGTATTATTTGTTTCAGAGGTACAGGTCTGTGATTCAACAGTCTTACACAATTCACAGTGCTCTCCATAGCACATACCCTCCCCAATGTCTATCACCCAGCCACCCCATCCCTCCCACCCCCCACCACTCCAGCAACCCTCAGTTTGTATTCTTGATATCTCTCCTCTTCCTTGTTGCTGTGGTGTAATAACCTCTTCCTGGTAGCCTTTCTTCAGCAAAGCTTTTAACACTGACTCAAGTTCTTTTTCCGGTGTTATCTTTGCATTTGGATGACTAATTCAAAACAAATTTTCTAAAAAGTTGCCCTTTTTCTCCATTGTGTCAATTTGTATGTAAGTGCCTAAACCCAAGTCACATAAATTTATCTGCTTGTCCAGGCCTTACACCCTGGCAGCTTAATAATGACACAGAGAAACCACGCAACCATGAAGATTAATATCCCTGTAAATCATTGTCACTACCTTTGTGTGTGTTCTAATTACAGTTAACCTTTGTGGGTTTTCTTGGCATTGTCCTCCTGGCCCATCCCTATTTGCTATCATGGAGATTTGAGTAGTCTCTATTTTTTCTTCAAGTCTCTGAGCCTGTTCCCTCACCTTCATTGTTAACAGGTAACTTTACCTCCAACCTATCAAAAGAAATAGAATCCATCAAGTGGGCACTTTTTCATTTCTTCCATAGACTTACATACTCATTCATCCTGTCACCTCCCCTCTGGCATGCTTTCTCCAGTTTAAGCTGAGGTATTCCCTCTGGTGACCATCTCCAGATTCTCCTTCTCAACCCCAGCTGGCTCTTTTTTTTGTCACTACCTAAACATGTTCAAATATCCCCCATCCAGAAGAATAAAAATAACAAGAAAAACATATTTTCTCCATCCTCAGCCCTCCCTTGACTTTAATAGAACCTCACATTGAAGTCTCTGACCTCACCTTCTAGTTTGTTTTACTGGTTTCCTTTTCTCCATCTACCAGTTGAATGCACCTCAGCTCTCTGTCTTAATTCCTCTTCTCTGAAAATGCAAGGAATCTAGCACAGTTCATGATGCAAATTAATTTCTCAGTATATAATAGATGATTGAAGAATGCATTTCCTTGCCCCCACAAATCCCCCATTTTCATTCTCTTTTGCTCTAGTTCAAGACCAGATCTGAAGGTCACATTTGAAATTACCATCTCCCAGAATTCTTCCTCCTCACACACTTTATATTTTAACCCTAAACAAATCCATATATACTTCACTATTAATTTCCTCAGATTGTCATGAAGATTAAATAAAATATTACAAAATGTTAAAATATTTAAAAATGGAATGTTCTATAGCTTATGTTACACAGTGCTATTATCAATATTTCTCAGATATTACTGTTAAAATGATTTTGATAGTAATTTAGAAACACTATTTTTTAAAGATCTATTTTATTTATTAGAGAGAGAGAGAGAATGAATGGGAGGGGCAGAGGGAGAGGGAGAGAGAGAATCTCAAGCCAACTCCACTCTGAGTGTAGAGCCCAGTGTGGGGCTCCATCTCAAGACCCTGAGATTACAACCTGAGCTGAAACCAAGGGTTAGAGTCTTAACTGTGCCACCCAGGTGCCCCTAAACATTAACTATTTTTAATAGATAGTTATTATGTAAGGTTACTTTGACCTAGGATGAAATGAAAAAGATTGGCTTATTTAAGATTGTGTTCTAGATTTTTATAATGGAGTCAAGTATGTCAAGTCCTTAAATTGTATATATGAAATGTTTTACTATGGCAACAGCTTTTTGATAAATATGGGTTTAATTAATTTATTTTTTAAAAAATATTTTGTTTATTTGAGAGAGAGAATGTGTGCACACACATGCAGGAGCTGGGGAAGTGGGGAGGAGCAGAAGGAGAAGGAGAAGCAGACTCCCCACTGAGCAGGGAGCCTGACTTGGGGCTTGATCCCCGGGACTCCAGGATCATGACCTGATCCGAAGGCATCCACCTAACCTACTGAGCTACCCAGGCGCCCCTATGGGTTTAATTTAATCTCTGAAGAAAACTAACCTATAGTTTTAATTATATCCATAAATACAGTATTTTTTTTTGTTAAAATATAATACTTAACACGATAGGTAAATGTTTATTTAATACTAACTGAACCATTGAACAATAATTCTGAAAGTGTTTTACAAACTATAAAACACTCTACCAAACTATAAAGTGCTTTTACTAATCAGTTTGGAAATCTTAACACCTGGTCTGATGAGCATGCTTATTTTAAATTGAACAGATGCAGGGTTTGATGATATACCACATTAGAGTTATGACTGAATAGATTTCCTTGCAATTACAAGTCATATAGTGAAGGTAGCTAAACTATATATATTTATTTTTGCCACTGAAGGAATTGCATAATTTCATGTATTTTAAATTGTCTTTATAAACCAGCCTTCAAACAATGGATAAGACATTGTAGTGCTTTTTTTGGTAGTATTGTGTGGTTGTTCTTCAGTTGTCATTTCAAAACCAAAGCTAAATTGTATACTAGAAAAAAAATCTAATCGAATTAATCTGTGCCCAGAATTTAGCTTTATGGATTCAGAAATAGACAAGTACTAGAACTTTTTTAGTTAAAAAAATTGCACCCCTTTGAAGTTTAAATAAACAATAGTAGGACTTCTGAATACAAGTGATATGTGACATGGAGAAAATTATTTCCATTACATAATCTGTGTTGTGTATGTTTTTATATATAATTCATATTGAGTTAATATAGTTTGTTTTCAGACAAGAGAATGGTATTGTACTAGAGTTAGTTAAATGCAGTGATACGGAACTGAATTTCAAGTGCAAAAGGAAACTTAAATTCACCTAATTGGTTATAGGTAATTTGAATTTTTTTTACTATGCCAGTAAAAGTGTGAAATTAAACACAGATATGTTCTCTACAAATTTAAATAATCCTTGACTTGTAAAGTGACATAGAACAGCCATGCCTGCATTTGATTTTCTTGCAAAGATCTTGTTTCCAAGTGTTAGATAATTTTTCTTAACACCGAAGAGTGCCATAATGAAATATCAATGAAATTTGCTCTGGAAAAATTATGTATAATGATAAACATTAATCAGTTAAAGATTCATACAAGATAGTATATAATTAAGCATTAATGTCTGAGACCAGGTAAATGGTTGCCTCACTGATTTAGTTATGAGATGGTGAAATTCTAGAATATGGATCTTACAATGGAAATTGAACATAAAATATGTAGAGACATTTTCTTAAAGTAATAATTAACAGTACTTGGAGGTGTGCTTAATGTGAAGAAATAATAAAATGAATAAAATTTCAAATAAATTTTATACTGATTTGATTTAATGGCATATATTCTCTTTACAACTCTGTGGTGTGTTTTCATCCATCTATTACATTTTGGAATTTTATCACATTCTTATTTTACTTCATTAAGCTTCCCTTTTAATTTTTGCCTTCATCTTATCATCTTCTCTATGGTTTTCTTGACCTTAGAATTTTTTATCAAGGCCATGCTGTTTAGTATTTCATGGATGGCATCAGGACATTCTCTAAAATTCTCTCTGGTTTCTGTAGAAAAAATTCAGACTCATTAGCTTTCTAAGCCTGGAGATTGTTGTATCCATATAGATGCAGAAAATTTCTATAGACACCTTCTTGTTATGCTCCCTGAGCCTTAAATGAAAAGAGCTATGTGCAGGCCCAGTGTTTGGTAGTAGCTTATATGCATGGGCCTTACTCTCTTTTTTGTCTTCATGAGTGGAGATTGATCTTTACAGTCTAAACTTAAATTTCTGGTGTGTCATCAGCCTTTACCCAGTACTGCTTTCCTGATGCACATGGGGGTTTTTTGTTTTTGTTTTTGTTTTTGTTTTTTAAGTAAAAATACCATATCTAATTCTAAGCACACTAGAAAGAAACATTCTGCTTATAGATTTTTTTTACCTTAAATTTCTGTTATGGAAATTTCTAAATACATACAAAGTAGAGAATAATAAATGAAGACTTATATATACCCATTAAGAAATCTCAACAACCATTTATAACCGTTTAACCAATTTTTGTACTTTCTGTACAGGTGCTACACAGGGAAGTATATATCCCCATTATGCACTGTTCTAGATTCTTCTTTCTATATATACTTAGAGTGCTTTTTCTGAAGTGCCTACCTCTCTGAGCATGCCATATGATCAACCATCCACTTCTGTTTCCCAACTATATTTTGATCTCTGAGTTAGAATATTGGAATCAATGTAGGAATAGAGAAACTGATACAGAAAGACAAAGGGGGGTGCGCCTGGGTGGCTCATTCGGTTAAGTGTCTGCCTTCAGCTCAGGTCATGATCCCAGGATCCTGAGATCAAGTCCCACATCGGGCTCCCTGCTCAGCGGGGAGACTGCTTCTCCCTCTCCTTCTGCTGCCCCCTTGCTTGTGCTTCTCACGTGCTCTCTCTCTCTCTCTCTCTCTCTCAAATAAATATATAAATTCTTTAAAAAAAAAAAAGACAAAGGGAAGAAAGGAAAAAGAAATTGAAGTAAGACTACAGTAGTTCTAATGAATCAGGGGAGTAAATGGCTGATTTGTGCTTACCATGAATACTAAAGTAATGGAGATTTATATTCTTGACAGTATCCTGGTAGTTGCTTTCTAGAGAGCAAACTATGCATAGTCCAGAATTGTATTCTTTCATTTTAACTCTAAATACTTCAGTAATGAGAGTTCTTCCTCAATTTGTCATTTGCCCTACTATATTTTTAAAATCCAGTGGGTTTTTTTTTTAATGTGTATTTTAGTAGGTAGTTGGGGACAGCTTTTCAGGTATTGTTAATTTTTTTTTTTTTTTTTTACTATGTAAACATTGAAGTTACTATATGGGCCTGTTTTCCTGTCGGAAGTACTACCACAATATGGCTTTCCACGACCTGCCCCATTGATCCTTGAGATCCAGTCATAGAAAGATGAACATGTGGGGAAGGCATATACCCAGCCAGCTGCATGGGCAAGCATTGCCTCACACCCAAGAACAGGGCAGAGAAAAGAAAGCCACAATTGCTTAGTCATGAAACAGAGATCATTGAATGTTAGAATTTTACCATCTTGCCAATCCGATCGATCCATTCTTCTCTTGCAAGAAAGATTGAGTTAGAGGTGGGAAAAAGTCTGAAAGTATTTTTCTAATACACTATTCCAAGGAAATATTAGGAGGAAGAAGACGTTCCCTTCTGATAACCCTTTGCCAAGGTTTGACTGGTGGTTTCTTTTCTTACTCTCTGCTCCCTGAAGCTCTTTATAAAGAGCAGAGAGGGAGCTGAGGTTTACGCCAGAGAAAAGTCCATGCTGTATTTTAAAGAAGCTGATAAAGTAGAGGAAGTATATATTTATAGAATTTGTTACATGAACTTTCTTACTTACCATTTCTTGTTCTCTTTATTATTTGGTCCCACAGGTACGATCTACCCTTCGGTGTCATTTTCTTATTCCATTTTCTTATTCCTTATTCCAGCTTTGCTCCCATCCACCTTCTTTGTGTTATTGTCAAATATATTACATAATATATATATATTAGAGGTCTTACAGTACAATTATATAATGTGTTGTTTTCTTCAATTGCCTTGAAATCAGTTTTAGGAAAGGAGAAGGATTTTGCCTTTTTACTATCTTTTATAATTACAATATTGCCTTTATGGTAGCCCTTATTTTTTCTGTGAGAAATTTAGCTTATCATCTGGGGTCACTTACTTTCAGCCTGAACAGTTTCCTCTTGTATTTTTTGTTAAGGCGGTTCTGCTAGCAACAGTTTGTCTCTGATTTTGTTTGTCTGGGAATGTCTTTACTTCAACTTTATTTTCAAAAGATTTTTTTTGGGGGCGCCTGGGTGGCTCAGTTGATTAAGCGACTGCCTTCGGCTCAGGTCATGATCCTGGAGTCCCTGGATCGAGTCCCGCATCGGGCTCCCTGCTCAGCAGGGAGTCTGCTTCTCCCTCTGACCCTCCCCCTCTCATGTGCTCTCTCTCATTCTCTCTCTCTCAAATAAATAAATAAAATCTTTAAAAAAAAAAAAAAGATTTTTTTTTTTTTTAACTGAATAAAAGGTTCTCGGTTGGTAGTTTGTTTCTGTCAGCACTTTGAGTATGTTATCCCACTGTCTTCTGGCCTCCTTAGTTTCTGTTGAGATGTGAACTGTTAATGTTATCGGAATTTCCTCCAGGTGATAAGTTATTTTCTTTTTGCTACTTTCAAAAATCTCTCTTTCAGAATTTTTGCTATAATGTGTTTGTGCTTGGATGTCTCTGTGTTTATCATGCTTGGAGTTTGGTGAGCTTCTTGGATGTATAGATCAGTGTTTTTTCTTTAAAAAAAATCAAATTTCTGAAGTTTTCAGCTATTGTTTCCTTGGGAATATGTTTTCTGCTCCTTTCCTCTCTTTCTGGTATTTCTATTACATGTGTGTTGGGTGCTTAATGGTGCCCCAACTCTCTCTAAGGCTTTGTTAATTTTTCTTTATTCTTTTTTCTCTCTTTTCCTGGGATTGCGTATTCGCTATTGAACTAGTTAAGTTTGCCGATTTTTTGTTCTGCTACTTCAAATCTACTCTTGAGGTACTCTAGCCAATTTTTTTTTATTGTAGTTATTGTATTTTTTAACTCCAGAATTTTCATTTGTTTGTTTTTACTAATTTCTATCTTTTTATTGATATCTTTAATTGATGCAACACTGTCCTCATATATTCCTTCATTTTTTAAAACATGTTTTCCTTGATTGTTGTTAACATATTTACAGTGGCTGCTTTGAGTACTTTGTTAAATCTGACATCTGGTCCTTCTCACAGGCATTTTCTGTTTCCTGCTTAGTTTTCTGTGTATGGGACAGATTTTCCTGTTTCTTTGCATGTCTTGAAATTTTCTTGGTGAAAATTGGACATTTCAGATAATATGTTACAGCAACTCTGGATAGTGAGTGATACCCCTCAAACACACTCTGGGGATTGTTTTCCTTTATTTGTTCTGTTATTGGCTGAACTATTTTAATAAAGTGTATTTCCCCCACAGTATGAAGTTTCTTATGCCACTCCTCAGAGGGTACAGCTTTTTAGGCATGTTATAGTCACTCTGGGTTGACAGAGTTTTAGGAAGTCTTTCCCTGGTCTCTCTGTTAAACTGTCTGCCTTTGCTGGTGTTAGACCCAGTTTTTAGGCTCCATTAATTGTCTGCTAATTGCTCTGTTGTTTTGGGATGATACCTGAAGGTATAAATCAGTCTACATTCTGTTTCAGTTAAACTCTTGTCCCTTTGCAAGGCAGCTTTTGAGGCAAGTCTTTGAGTTTTTTCCTGACCTCAGAAAGGCTCTTCATAGCTATCTCTTCCTTGGTTCTCTGTAGTAAACTAGCTACCCTATGGTTTAGCTTGTTGCTCATAATGCTTACCACCAAAACATCCATTGTTTTCAAGAGTACCCTTAGGCTTGAACGTCCCTCTACTCTGTTTCAAATAATGTCAGTTGTCTGAAGAATGTTTCAGGTCTCTCTTATTGATCGATTCTGCCCTTGGGCAAAATCTGTGAGCCGCTGCTCCCACACTGGGGACAGGACAAATAGGCTGCTTCTCATGGACTGGCATATCTGCTTTATGAGCAGTATGCTGGATAGGGCCTATAGTCTGGGCTTAGCTTACCTCTCCCAGAATGGAACTTCTGCCCTATGGATGAGTTGGGGTGAGGGTGATCAGGGCCCAGCTCCAGTATTCTCAGCATGTGGAAGCTGCAGTAGAGTCTCTGTCCTATGAGTGTGTGTGTGTGTTGGGGTGGAGGAGGTGAATGGAAGAAGAGAACCCCTATTCTCTCAGCTGCACTCATGAGGAATTTAGCACTCACCATGGAACTGCAGGGGGTGAGAATTTCTGGTGTCCTACTGATTTTGGGAAGACACCATAGCCCTTGAGTAGGACCTGGGGAGTAAAGTTGCCCCACTTTATTGGCCACACCTGCTCAGATTGGCACTGCCATCATTATGCTGAGATGTGAAAGGGGGAGAGGGAGTAGGTAATTACTCAAGTGCCACAGACTCTCCTTATTCTTAGTGCAATTTAGTGCAGTTTCTTGAATAAATGTTTCTTCATTTGCTCTATCTTCTTAGGATAATTTGCTATATGCCCTTAAGAACAGTTTAAATGGCTGTTTTTGTGTGTGTGTTTTAATAATTTTTATCAGTTATGGTTCTTTCCTGGGGAGTAGAACTACAGAGCTCCTCATACTGCCATTCTGGAAGTGGAAATACTCCATGCCATATTTTAATGGCCTTTTAGAATCACTGTTAAATAAATATTAAAAACACCTAAGTGTTAAATATTTCTGTATGTTTCATGCTACTAGTAAGAAAAATAAGATTTTCCAAACATCCTCGACTCATATTAAGAAATAGTAAGCACTCAAGACACAAGGTCTTGGTGAAATGAGGGAAATGCTAGCTTCTCAATCACCATTGAATATGGAGTTGGTTGTTGAAGTTAAGTGTAAGAAAATAGTCCTTCATTTTTAAGAGGTAGCTCTTTTATCATTGAAATGCTCCACTAACTTGTTCCATACCACTTAAGAACCTAGCTAGAACTTAAGATGAATGCAAATATCAGTGTTTATGAATCAGATCACAGGGTGGGAAGGACAACTGTTCATGTGATTTTCTCCCCCTCATCACCTTTCCTTCTTAGAAAATACCATAATGTTGGCATCAGACTGCTTGGATTTGGATCCTTGTTTCACTAGTGTCACATGGACTTGGAAACAGTTACTCCAAACTTCAGTTTCCCATTTTTTTTTAATTTTTTTTAAATTTTTAAAAGATTTATTTATTTTTAATTGAACAGTGTATTTTATTTTTAATAGGTCAGAATAGCAATTCAGCTTTTATAGATGTATGTAATTTGGCATAAAGAAATCACTGACTCATTTAAAGAAATTATTTGTGCTTTCCTTGTATCATGTGTGTTAATTATCTGTAAGTCATCCTTACTAAAGATAAAAAGGTGAGACTTCAGCATTAAAATGAGCACAGTCTCCATATTAAATTTCTGATAAGCCTGCAGTGGTTAAAACTTTTAATTCTTGAGCATTAGATATACTATATTAGATGTTGTCAATATTATTTTTGGCTAAGAAAACAGGCCATCAGTTTTGCAAACCTGTATCCTTTTGGATCACATTCAAAATTTTATATTTTTAAATTTAAATTCAGTTAACATATAATGTATTATTTGTTTTAGAGGTATAGATCTGTGATTCATCAGTCTTATGTAATACCCAGTGCTCATTACAACACATACCCTCCCCAATGTCCTTCACCTAGTTACCCCATCCCTCCACCCTCCTCCCCTCCAGCAACCCTCAGTTTATTTCCTGTGATTAAGAGTTTCTTATGGTGGGGCGCCTGGGTGGCTCAGTCATTAAGCGTCTGCCTTCGGCTCAGGTCATGATCCCAGGGTCCTGGGATCGAGCCCAGCATCAGGCTCCCTGCTCCGCGAGAAGCCTGCTTCTCCCTCTCCCACTCCCCCTGCTTGTGTTCGCTCTCTCGCTGTGTCTCTCTCTGTCAAATAAATGAATAAAATCTTTTAAAAAAAAGTTTCTTATGGTTTGAGAGGAAAAAATGAACGACGAAACCAGTGAGGGAGACAAACCAAAATATTTATTTATTTTAGAGAGAGAGTGTGTGTGTGCATGCAAGCTTGAGCATGTGCAAACGGAGGGGAGGAGCAGAGGGAAAGAATCTCAAGCAGACTCTGAGCTGAGCATGGAGCCCAAAGGGGGGGCTCGATCCCTTGACCTTGAGATAATGACCTGAGCTGAAATCAGGAGTCAGATGCTTAACCGACTGAGGCACCCAGGTGCCCTTGTTATGAGTATTGTAGGTAATTGATCTTTCTTAAAAAGCGTTAAGCAATTCCTAATGTATAATAATACATGTATATAATAATAACCCCTAATGTGTAATAAGTTTAACATGGTAATACAAATAAGGAATCATAAAATCATTAATTGAATATTATCCCTTCAGCTGCTTGACATAATCCATAGAAAATTGAAGGGTACAGACCTTATTGTTTAATGAAGTATAGCTTTGAGTAATAGATAAGAATTTTCTAACTGTTCTCATTTTCAGTGATTTCAATTTATTGGATTTTCTTAAGCCCTATACATTTTAGTACCTTCTCTATGAGAATACATAATAATTTTTATTAGCCTGGTCCACGTAAAATTGTTTTATCAATGTAGATAAACTAAGCAATGAAACTGTTGATGTCAGAGTTCTTTATATCCTTCATTCTTGTCAGTCATGTAATTTTTTAAGAACTCAAATTGTTTTGTGTACACCTCCAGTGTAGTACCTGAAACCAGACAAACTTCAGTGCAAGACATTCTTCCACCTGCTAGTCATTGAGTAGCTTTTACCCAGTCTCCTTGTATTGTGCCAGGTGTTTGGAATTCAGAAATGGGTGAGAAGTGGGTTCTTCAGTCGAAAGAGTAAGATAGCCATGAAAACAAACTGCTAGGGTAAATTTTCATAGGTACTTTTGGAGAGATACCTCCAAAGTATTGTAGAAACACCAAAATCAAGGACTGCCTGGAAAAGCTTCAAAGAAAAAGGGAAGGAGAAGTCATTTGAGGTAGTTTATAAAAGCCAGTGAGGGATTTTCCAGGTATGGTGGATGAGATATAAGGCCATTTCTGATGCAGAAAACAACAGATTTTAAAAAATGAAATAATTATGTTGTTCAAGAGATGCTGAAGACGTCAGGCATTTGGAAAGTTTAGTGAATGGGATGGGGAAGGATAATTTCAAAAGTTTGGACTTCTTTCTGTAGACGAAGGGAAGCCAGAGGGGATTTTAACCAGTAGGAATGACCTGTTCACTTAGGTCTTTAGAACAGTAACTGTGGCTGCATCTTGAATGATTGGAGAGCATGGTGCTTAAAATTTTATTGTAATAGTTTGTGTCAGGGTAGGTCAGAGCTGGGTAAAAATAGCTAGATACAAGACAGCTTTTCTCTTCCATGCAATAGAGTGTTTCCTCCTTAATCTCCCCTCTTCCCAGCAAATATGTTTAGTTTTGTTTTATGAAACTAGTAAAGCTGTTAAGATTCAGCTACCCAGCTTTCTTTGCTTAGCCAGCTCAGGTAAATTGCTTTAATGATGTCCATGTTGTAAGGGAAGCATATTCTAATTTGGAAAATATATATCAGATGCCTCTGAAATTGTACATTTTAGTGCAATGAGGAAATTGAAATACATAGTGAAATGTTTTGAAATGTTGTTACTAATGATATTTTCTACTACCTACATAATGTAATGTACATTTAGAAGAAATAAAGTTAATTTTGTGTTTCTCTGCCCTAATGATGAGAGAATTGTGGTAAATATCTGGGAGCTTAATCTAATGTGTAGGTTGTTTTAAAGTGAGCTCTTTTCTTCCGAAGAAATTTAATGAGAAAAATATATTGATGTGTGCATATGGTAATAATTTGATTTGATAGTTGAGATTTATATACATCTTTTATAAATGATTTCCAGTGGCTATTCTAGTCCATTCTCTTGCTATCCTCAGCTGCAGAGTTTTGCCAGGGTCACTAAATGGCACATTAAACATGTTCACCCACCATGCCCTTCTTTCTTCAGATTTTTCTTGCAGAAGACACATACACACACACACACACACACCTGTGCCATTGTTGATATTTTCTTCAGAGAAACCTGTGGTTTTCTGTCATGCAGTTATATCATTACATGTATTTCTTTATAGCGACTAATTTTCATTTCTTACCTTTGTTCCTGTGCTAGAGGGTAGTTTTAAAATTGTTCTCTTTTCCTGAATATTACCAGTAACAGCCCTACCATCCATCGTGGATGTTGTCATCAAATTAACACATGGGGCGTGTAGATTTACAAGTAAGAGTGAAATTTTATTAGAGATAATAGCTCTTGCATTGCTCAAGACCGTATCACCTCATGACCATCTGGTCCTATATCAGTTCATTTCTCTTATAATTCAGGAATTAGTGTTTTTGGAGTGCATGGGGTGTAAACTATGCCTAGAAGCTTAGCCACGTATTGGATTCTGTTGAAATTTCTGAATTCTTCTGTTATCTTTGGGGAAAATAATTTCGAATGCTTAATAGTACAAAACACATTTCTTTATATTTTTAAGTAGCCTGTCAAGTAGTCTCACAGACTGTTAGAATCCCCCCTCCAATAAAAAGACATGTTTCATTTTGACATCCTACTTTTAGTTATCAAAAGCACTAAAATGATAAAGATTGTTTCCAGAATGAGTAGACTATAGCCTGGCTTACACTGTGATTCTAGACCCATAATTTTTTCTTTATTGTATAAGCCTTAGAGTGTTTTTAATTTTCTTCAAAGCAGCAGAACTCAGCACCCTAATTAACACCTTCCACCATCCCTCTTCTGGTACTTGAGAGATTGGCAGCACTGTAGATGGAAGAGAGGCTAAAGTACTAAACATGGCCCCAACACAGATGGACATCAGTTGTCTTGCATGACCTTGGGGTGCTTTCAGATTTATTTTGTGCACCAATTCCTCTGGATCCTGCTTCCCTTTTCCCAATGCCATATTTTCCCATGTTCATTCCTCAAGCCTGAGATCTCATGCACCAATGGGACAAGTGGTCACATAAGTCTGGCCCTCCTGGTACATTTAATGTAGAATGAGGATGTGATTGGTAGAGCAAGTATGAAAAGGTATGTGAATGCTTCAGGGTTATTCATATTTTTGCTGGATGCTTAGTACTTACTCTGGAAAATAGGTGGTTGATAATTTGTAAAGACAGAGGAAAATATGTTATACATGATTTCAGTATAGAAAAAGTTTTAAAATACTCAAGAAGTTAATAATAGCTTAATGTTAATTAGAGCTTTTACTTGTCTTTACATATCTAACCACTTATCAGAGAAACTCAGGGTTTTACGATTTTGTGGAGAATATTACTTATTTTTAGCAGATATAATCAGAAATCAGTATCAGTCCCTAAAATACCCTTTATATTATTTACACAAATTAAAAAATTAAAAATTATATCACTATGTATTGAACAGATTTGAGGTGCATGAAATTGAAAAAGAAATTCTCAATCTTTTCAGATCTTCAGAACGCCTACAAGGTAATGCTGTTGAAATTGCTCTATCATAAGTGAGTTCTTCATTTGTATTACTAGTGTTTGTATTTGGGTTATAGGAAAGAGAACCTGAGTCTGCCTACCTTAATAGAGAAGATAGACTGTAACAAGAAGGACATTGGTTCAGTCATAGACTTGTTTACCCTCTATCACAGGCCTCGAGGATGAACAGGAAAGGTACATTTCTAGAACATGCAATAACACAGTTTTATGAATAGTCTAAGACATTCTAATCAAATAAAGGTGTTCTAACCATTTCCCTCCAAATTCCTGGAGGAGTGTCTGATTGGCTGAGTTTCATTCTTAGGCCCCCCCCCCATGTCCTGATGTGGGGAGGGTGACACTGTGCTTGACAATGCCTTCAGGATCCCATTAGTTGAGAAATGCCATTACTTGTGTTTGCTTGTTTGTTTCTCCTACTCTGTGGAACTACATTTCTGCCTAAGTCTCTTCTCTGTAACCTCAAATGGAGCAGGATACAAAACTTCTTCCCTGCTAAAACAATGCTTAATCTTTTTTATATTTTTATGATTTTATAAACTGAAGCAAGTAACAAAAAACAAGCAAGTCATGCTAAATACACTCTGTCATCTCAGTTCTTCTGTGTATGTTTTGTTATTCTCACTGGAATTGCTAGTTTTTGTCATAGGAATCCACTTTTATTTAGATGGTTAAATCCAAGTAATTTGCCTAGAGGTGTGGTTTGGGTTAGTATCAGGTTTAGAAATGATTGGGTATGTGTTTTATTTCTGAATCTCATTCCTAGCTATCATTAAGAATTCTTTTTCATGCATCCCCTGAATTCCACTTTTGGGTCTTTGCAGCATTTCAAAAACACTGAGTTAGGCCTATTACGTGTCAGTCCTGAAGTGGTAAATATTTTTTATCATGTGTGACAACCCTGATAAATCAGTAAAGGCTTATGGTGTGCTGTGTTGAAGAACATTGGAATCAATTAACAGTATCTGTTAAGAATGAAGAAAGGGAGTGTGGGTACAGCTCTCACACATTTATATAAACCTAATATGGTCCAGCCCTTGTGGAGGTTATCATAATCTGGTTGGAAAGCCTGGAGCTTAGCATATCAGTTAGGAAGTTCCCATAGTATTGTAGGTGAGTGGAGATGAAACCCTAGGTAGGACAGTGATACTAGAAATGGAAAGAATGATATGGATAAATGAAATAGTTTGGTTGGTTGAGCTGAAAAGGTGCTGTAAATCCTGTAGCACTGAAGGCACATTTTTTGGTAACTTTAACACTGAAGGGAAGCTATGTCTTTTTGCAGTTTTGTTTGTCTGCAGTACTTTTACCACATTTTCTAATTCTTTCCTCATCTGACACTCTCCTTTTCTTTCCACTGTCTTCAGTATAGTCTCAGAACATTCGAATGCTGGGTCTCATAGACTTGAGAGTCTATTCATTAGTCCTCTCTCCTCTAGTCCCAGCCAACTTCTGTTGAAATGTATGACTCCCATCTAGTGACCCACAATAGCCAAGGTAACTCAAGAAACTATTATGGACCAAAAGTTGTGGAACTGGGCAGCAGCTCTTTCTGCCCAGGGGTCCTGTCCCCGAGCTTTAATAAAACCACCATTTTGCACCAAAAAAAAAAAAAAAAAAAAAAAAAAAAAGTTGTGGAACTGTACCTGGCTCAAGGACCCACCTTTTCCCCACTTACATGGATTCTCTGACTCCTCATTAAGGAAAGAAAATTGTTCTGTAGGCTCTTAACATCTTTGGTTTATGATACCAACGTGCGGTAACCATAAAAGGAAAACCATAGTTACAGGTTTAGTAATGCAGTCTCAAATTACCACCACTTCACTCTTAAATGAGGAGAGCAGTGTGGAGTCCTTTATTTTCACAAATTGTTCTGATCTCCTTTCCTCTGGGTAGGAGGTGAACTAATTTTGATCTTACCGGATCTAAACTCATTCTAATCCTTTTGTTTAATCAGTCTCTTTAGCTTTAACTTAGTCTCATTTGAAGACTGCTTTTTATTGGAGACTCCTTTCCTTCTCTCTATAATAGCATCTGAGGTATGGAGAAGTGGCTTTCATGACACCATACAGTTCAGAGGAAATGGATCCCCTCACCTTATGCTGGTTCTTGGGGATTAATGGCAGAATCCATCCAATGGGTGTTCTGCTAGCTGACTGGAATTGACAGTCAGTAAAATTCAGAGTTCAAATTCTCTCAGTTTGGTTAAGACCATCTAAATATCCCTGGCTTACTCAGCCAATGTAAACCCATCCCTGAAAGTGTCCGCCTTGTCTTCCTTTTTCGTTCCAAGGACGTGCTATTTCTCTATTGTGAGGTGGCCAGGCCCTCTTTACGGTGGGCCTGGCGGCTGGCCTATAAAAACAGAGGAAGGCCTGGGAGATTAAACGAAGTTTGTCTTTATGCTTAATCACATCAGTCTGCTTTGTAAGCTGTTACAAGCTCTGCTGTTTCCACACTCATCCTGCACAACACTTTCCTCCTAGTGTTCACAGTGGAGACAGATATGTCCTCACTGCTTCTCACAGTTTATGCAACATACTATTTCTGAACTGAAGCATAAGTAAGGGAAATAGATAAATGTGTCCTCCTCACCTATATCTGTTTCCTGTCCTCTTCCCACAAGTGTCCAGTCAAAAAAAAAAAAATCACACTTTTAGTTTTCAAAAATCTTAATCTTATTACATATCAATAGATCATAGGAATTATAGAAATTTTATTAATCACTCTCACTAAGGCTTTAGTCTGTTATGTTTGATTTATTGTAATAGTTTTTAACATGTCTCTTGACTCTTTCTTTTCACACTCGAGCCTATTTTGCATCCTGTTGCCAAAGGATTCTTCTTCTTTTTTTTTTTGGTGTTCTTTTTTTTTTTTTATTATTATGTTATGTTAATCACCATACATTACATCATTAGTTTTTGATGTAGTGTTCCATGATTCATTGTTTGTGTATAACACCCAGTGCTCCATTCAGTATGTGCCCTCTTTAATACCCATCACCAGGCTAACCCATCGAACTATTGGGACTTCATCAAGATAAAAAGCCAAACTATTCTTCTAATCATTCTGCTTTGATTATACCATTTTTTTCCCCTTTCAGAGACTCTAGAATTATATCTCATCATTTATCCAGTATTCTCTTTTGATGCTACTCCTGCTGAGTCCTAAGACCATTTTCTCCTACTTGTTATTTTCTTAGGACGTACTCCTAACTTTATTCCTTCCTCATGCCTTTGTTTGTCATATTACCCCTTACTGATGAGACATCCACACACCATCTTTCTTCAGAGGATAGCCTTAGACCCACCTGAGTGAAACTGACTCCTTCTATAACCGTGCTTCCTTCTGTAGGTTCACTAGGGAATTTTCTCTGTAGAATGTATCTTGAAGTCACATTATAAGTTTTGGGACTCTTTTTCCTTTGTATTGTTCTCCTAACTCATTTGTAAGCATCTTAAACAAAAAATCATATTTACTGTTTTTCTTCAGATTTTACCATGTCTAGCGGGCAGTATTGAGCTCTAAATATTGACATTTTAAGCAAAATTGAATAAGATTATAAAAATAAAAGCATCTACAGAAAAACAGGGACATGGATGATAGTATTGTTTTTTTATGCTGTTCTTTAGATTTATTTTTTATGTTTTCATTAATAAGCATGTACTATTCTTATAATTTAAAATTGTGTGAGTTTAACAGTACTGTAATTTAATTACATTGGGGTTCAAACAATTAGACTGTGTAGTTTTATTTATGATACACAAGTAAGTCTGTAGTTAATGAAAAAGCAGCATTTTTGGTGTTCATTTCCAAACATTTTGTCTACATTATTAACTTAGAATATTTGTATTGTGTTGCTTCTCAATTGGGACCATGATCATTTGCTCATATTTATACTTCATCATTGAAGAGAGGTTCTCAGTTTCTCATTGAAACTAAATCTCAAACTAAATCAACCTGACATGATTCTAATAAAATTAGAGTTTTTTAGAACAGATGGTTCATCAGAGATTTGAACCCGGACAAACAAGATCTGGTAGATTCTGTATATTATTGGGCTTTTTATTTTATTCAATGGCCAAGTCATAGTTCTCTTGCAAAAATGTAAGGATTTAGACATAACACTACCTTTAGGTTTTATCTATATAAAATGAGAAGATTGATTTGGACAATGTCTTGTTTCTAGTTGTTATATTTTGTGGCTATGTGATCAGTCTGCCAGACTCTTTAGGGAAATTCATTTACAAGTTAGTGGGGACTCACAAATGTCAGGTTTCTGTGTAACAATCCAAACATACTTAGATGTGGAAAGCACTTCACCTCTTGGACAGTAAAGGTATTGAGTAATCTCTTTCTGTATTTCAAAAGGTTATGTGACTATAAATAGAAACAGCTCACAAACTAGGATGAAGAAAACAAGAAATGTACCTATTTAATTGAAGGGGTTAACTACTGTACTCAGAAATTACTTTGGTGGAAAAAGAGCAATGATACATTTTTATGAAGGAGTATTTAACTGTCCAGTTAGTTGGAATAAGATGTTCTTTAGCTCTAAACGAAACATAAGATTTTGAAGAAAACTTCAGAAAAAAATAAAAACACTTAAGTAAATGTTGAATTTATGGCATAGGCTTGCCATTTTCTCATCAAATTTAGGCCAATCTTGAAAATACTTTTCAAGAGTAATATTTTCTCAAGGATGAAGTAAGTATTCTTGCTCAACTTCTACATAGAAAATGATATAAATGAGCCTATTGACAATATTTGGATACACAGCTCATCTTTTAAATGTGTTCCACTCCTGTTAAAAAGAAAAAATAAGTGCACTTATCCTTGAGTTGGGCAATGCCCAGAACTGATGCACAGAAGAAAAAGCTGTCTGAAGAATATATACTAGCCACTGCAGTAAAGTAAATATTGCAATACAGCAAGTATCATAATACAGCAAATATTGCAGTACAGTGAATATCACAATAAAGCAAGTCAAATGAATTTTTTGTTTCTCAGTGTATAAAAGTAATGTTTACACAATTATTATAGTCTCTTAAGTGTATACTAGTGTTATGTCTAAAATAATATATATTGCTTAATTAAAGATACTTTATTGTTAAAAAATGCTAACCATTATCTGAGCTTTCAGCAAGTCATAATGTTTTTGCTGGTGGAGGGTCTTGCTTCCATTTTTTTGGCCGCTGACTGATCAGGGTGGTGGTTGCTGAAGGTAAGGGAGGCTGTGGCCATTTCCTAAAATAAGACCACACTGAAGTTTGCCACAGTGATTGACTCTTCCTTTCACAAACGATTTCTCTGTATTTGATACCATTGGATAGCGTTTTACCCACAGTAGAACTTCTTTCAAAATTGGAGTCAATCCTCTCAAACCTGCCACTCTTTTATCAGCTCAATTTATGTAATAGTCTAAATCCTTTGTTGTCATTTCAGCAGTCTTCACAGCTTCTTCACCAGGAGTAGATTCCATCTCAAGAAACCACTTTCTTTGCTCATCTGTAAGAAGCAAGTCTTCATCTGTTTAGCTCTTATCATGCGATTGCAGCAATTCAGTCACATCTTCAGGCTCCACTTCTAATTCTAGTTCTCTTTCTGTTTTCACCAACATTAGTTACTTCTTCCACTGAAATCTTGAACCCTTCAAAGTCATCTGTGAGGGTTGGAATCAACTTTTTCTAAATTCCTATTAATGTGGATATTTTGAGCTTTTCCCATAAATTGTGAATGTTCTTACTGGCATCTAGACTGGTGAGTTCTATCCAGAAGGTTTTCAATTGACTTTGCCCAGATCCATCAGTAGAATCACTATCTATGGCAGCCCTAGCCTTATGAGATGTATTTCTTTTTTTAATTTAATTTAATTTTATTATGTTATGTTAGTCACCATACAGTACATCATTAGTTTTTGATGTAGTGTTCCATGGTTCATTTTTTTCATATAACACCCAGTGCTCCATGCAATACGTGCCCTCCTTAATACCCATCACCAGGCTAACCCATCCCCCCACCCCCCTCCCATCTAAAACCCTCAGTTTGTTTCTCGGAGTCCATAGTCTCTCATGGTTCATCTCCCCCTCCAATTTCCCCCCCTTCATTTTTCGCTTCCTTTTCCTAATGTCCTCCATGCTATTCCTTATGTTCCACAAATAAGTGAAACCATATGATAATTGACTTTCTCTGCTTGACTTATTTCACTTAGCATAATCTCCTCACAACAGACAAATGGATAAAGAAGATGTGGTCCAAAAATACAATGGAATATTACTCAGCCATCAGAAAGGATGAATACCGAACTTTTACATCAACATGGATGGGACTGGAGGAGATTATGCTAAATGAAATGTATTTCTTAAATAATAAGTCTTGGAAGTTGAAATGACTCCTTGGTTCATGAGCAGCAGAATGGTTATTGTGTTAGCAGGCATGAAAGCAATATTAATCTCATTGTCCATCTCCATCAGAACTCTTGGGTGACCAGGAGCATAGTCAATACGCAGTCATATTTGGAAAGGAGTCTTCTGACAGTAGGTCTCAATGGTAGGCTTAAAATATGCAGTAAACCATGTTTTAAACAGATGTTTTGTCATCCTGGTCTTGTTGTTTCATTTTTAAAGTACAGGGAAAATAGATTTAGCCTAATTCTTAAGGGCTCTTGGATTGTCAGAATGGTAAATAAGCATTGGCTTCAACTTCAAGTCACCAGCTGCATTAGCCCCCAATAAGACGGTCTGCCTGTCCTTTGAAGTTTTGGATCTATGCATTGATTTCTCTTTTCTAGCTATGAAAGCCCTAGATAGTGTCTTCTTCCAGTATAAAGCTGTTTTATTTACACTGAAAATGTGCTGTTTAGTGCAGCCCCCTTCCTCAGTGACCCTGGCTGGATCTTCCAGATACCTTGCTGCAGCTTCTCCCTCAGCACTTGCTGCTTCACTATGCACGATGATGTTATGGAAACAACTTTTTCCTTAAACTCGTGAACCAACCTCTGCTGGCTTCAAGCTTTTCTTAGGCGGCTTCCTCGCCTCTCTCAGCCTTCATAGAATTGAGAGTCAGGGCCTTGCTCTGGATTAGGCTTTGGCTTAAGGGAATGTTGTAGCTGGTTTCCTCTTCCAGAGAGTCCAGACCACTCATGCTTTCTCCCTATCAGCAAGAAGGCTGTTTCGCTTTCTTATCATTAGTACGTTCACTGGGGGAGCACTTTCAATTTCCTTCAAGAACTCTTCCTTTGCGTTCACAGCCTGGATAACTGGCACAGGAGGCCTAGTTTTCAGCCTCTTTCACTTTCAGCCTATTTTACTTTCCTCACTAAGCTTTTGACTTAAAGTGAGAGACATGCAGCTCTTCTTTTTGTTTAAATTTACAGGCCATAGTAGGGTTATTAATTGGCCTAATTTCAGCATTGTTGTGTCTCAGTGAATAGGGAGTCCTGAGGAGAGGAGGAGAGATGGGGGAATGGTCGATTGATGGAGCACTCAGAACACATGAAATGTATTTATTAAGTTCAGGGTGTTATATGGGTATAGTTTGTGGTGTCCCCAAACAATTATAATAGTAACGTCACACTGATCACAGATCACCATAACAAATAAAGTAATAATTAAAAAGTTTGAAATATTGTGAGACATACCAAAATGTGATGCAGAGACACAAAGTGAGCAAATGCTGCGGGAAAAATGGACTTGTTTGATGGAGGGTTGACACAAACCTTCAATTTGTTAAAAAAAAAAAAAATGCAAAGCACAATACAGCAAAACTCAATGAAATAAAAGTGTGCCTATATTTCAGGGCCCTTTCTCTCTAGGTTTACCTAAATAAAAAGATCACGGCTTTTATTATCTTGCATTTTAAAAATTATTTTTGATGGAGTGTACTTGAAACTGTGTATCTCATATCTTTTAACCAACATACATAAATGTTACAATTACTAAGTAATTTCATACACTGAAAAACATGACTACTGCCTCTATAAGAAATAGCTCCTTCTCAAAAGTGCCTAATAAGACTAAAGGGATTGAATCAGTTGGAATGCTTTATTAAAAAAAATCATACTAAAATGCTTAAAAGTGTTACTTTTCTTTCCTAATCTTCAAAAGAAAATATTTAATCTTCTTTCATATTCATTGTTTCTGACTCTGACTTCATTTTAATATTTGATAGTAAGACTATGTGTTGCTGATAATCTTTTCCTTTATCTTCTTCGCCTTTCTATACTACTCTCCTTTATTAAAAAAAAAAAAAGAATATATATATATATATATATATATATACACCAGTCTGCCACAGAAGGAAAGGTCAGAAAGATGAAAGAGAATTTCATTGTATACCTAGCTCCAAACAGTTGTTATTCCCATCAACGTATAAAGCCCTATGACACTTACCACAAATTCAGTATTTCTCCTGGGGTAAATTCTCCTGTATTTTCATAACTTATACCAGGCAACTGTCCTTTACTTAAAATCACTGGATATAATTTTCAACCAGGTAAGGGAACTTTTTTTCTCCTGTCCCTTATGAAATCTCATTATATTTGAAGATCTAACTCTGTTTTGTATTTTTTTCTAATAGGTTTTTATTTCATTCATTTGTTTATTCATTAACAAACATTACTATTCACATGCCATAGGTTTCAAGATCATTAGTCATGGGAAATATCAAAATCCATAGCATTCTCTCTCCTTTGAAGCATGTTTTCATGGGAGAAGACACAGAAATATATGGTTAAACTATGATGTGATAAATTAGGTTGTTTATGAAGGGGATATGAAAAACAAAAAAAGAGAGATACCACCTGTAGCAGTGTTGTGGATTTGGAAAATGTTCATGGATGAGGTAATCCTGGAGGATTACTGTGGGTAGTCTGTACAGCTAATGGTGGAGGAGCAGGGCAGATAGGAATAGTCCAGGTAATGTGAGAAGAATTTGTAAAGATATAATATGTTCTGGATATGAAAAGACTTTTCAGAACATCTTGACTCCAGAAAGGAGAAGAAGTGTTAAGTGAATAAAACAGTAAATATAGAGATAATAATGAGTAGCTTTGAAGGCGATGTTCAAGAATTTGAACTGTGGGGGTGCCTGGTGGCTCAGTCGGTTGGGCTTCTGCCTTCAGCTCAGGTCATGATCTCAGGGTCCTGGGATCGAGCCCCGCATCAGGCTCCTTGCTCAGCGGGGAGCCTGCTTCACCCTCTGCCTGCAGCTTCCCCTGCTTGTGTGCTCTCTCTATCTCTCTGCCAAATAAATAAATAAAATCTTTAAAAAAAAAGAATTTGAACTGTATCCTAAGGGGTTATGGAGGACCACTGGAGGATTTTGAACAGTCACAAAATTAGGTCATTTTAGTGGAAGTATATGGAATTGAGTGGGTGAAAAGGCTAATGGAGAAAAAGTCCAGTTTGAACACTGTTGCATTAGTCCAATGAGAAATGACAAGACCTACTGAGTGAGATGAAATAGTAAGAAGCAAACCAGAATATATTGAGAGGCTATGGTAGTTAATTTGATGGCTGATGTGTGGACGACAGATAATAGTGGAGCAATTTTATAAGAAAGGACAAATCTTGAGAGGAATACTGTGTAGTTTGAGGTATAGACTAATATAGTCCATGGGAGGGACTGAGCTGGGAGTAGGAGGAGAGTAAGCATGTAGATAAAGAAGAAAAACCATCTGAGATAAGACTTGCAGAACTTCAACATAATGAATAGAGAGGTTTGTCTATCATGGTTTAAAAGTTAAGTCAACTGAGGATACTAACTAGTATTTCAGCCATTTGACAGTGTCCCTATCTCTTCATACACTTGTAAATGGAATCCTCACTACATATGATTATAACCAGATAAATTTGGTTACCCAGAAAAAAATAAGGTGATGAACTCTATTTGAAGGCCAAGAAAAGTTATATAATTAGTGGCCTATCAATTAGCTATTATCTAGTTGGAAGCATATTTTGTTCTTTGCAGATTTAAAGTATTAAGTTATTTTACTCTTGATAGCAGTTTACTCCCTATCAAAATTCCATGGAGAAATAATAGATTATTGTTTATCTTATACTGAGTATAGACCATGAAGATTAAAAACAGCTCATGAATAAAGGAAATACTAACTACATATGTGGGATTTTATATAATTATGGTAATAATTGTTTGAAGATACTATGGTCTGTTATGTAAATTTGTATAATGATAATTTCAAAAGCCATGTTATTTACTCAGTAGTTTAACAGCTCCTTCACAAAATAGTCACTTTCACAACTCAGGAGGGGTATTGCTATACTGCCTCCAAAAATGAGGATGAATTTAATATCTCAAGTAAATCAAAAATGTATTTTTATAAGAAAGACTTCATAATTTAAAAATACATTTACCCTATTTTTATTTTCATACTAAGAAGTACTGCTGATGCATGGATCATTATTACCTAAGATCAGGTATGACATACATGAAGACTTGATGAATGGTCAGAATGAACTGGTGGTATTCTTAGAGGTTTTCCTGGGCCATGGATGTTTTTTCTCATGTTGTGCAACGGCCCATCATGGGAGGTATATGAGTGCTATAACCAGAAATCTAAAATTTCAGAAGGAAGGAGACTATCCTCCGTTTATTCATTCAATGAGTATTCAGGACCAAAAATGTGCTATTCATGGGGCTAAATTTGGGGACCACAAAGATAAATGAAGCACATGTCTTCGGTGAATATATTTAAGAGGAAGTTGGATACATGGATTTGAAGCGTAGAGAACAGGTGTGGGTTAGACACATGGATTAGAGATTATGAACATACAGGCAGTAGTGAAATTATTGGTTGCTTAGGGAAGATATGATTTGAGAAGGAGATGAAGCAAAAATATCCATTGGCATTCATATCTATATTGAGGGGGCCAGCAGAGAAAACAGCATTGTAAGAGGAGAATGAGAAGGAATAATTAAGGCAGGAAAGGAGAAAATGAAAAATGTGTTATTTCTAAATGTAAAGAAGGTGATATTCAAGAAGGCAGGTATTTAAAAAGGCCAAGTGTTGCACAGAAGTCAAGTAAGATGAAGGTGAAAGAGTCCATTGGATTTGAGAATAAAGTCATGAGCAACTTTGCTGAGAGCATGTTCAGTAAAGATATGCAAATAAATGAAAGATTTTGGGGAGAAGGTGACAAGGCCAGTGAAACAACTATGAACAATTCTTCTAAGAACTCTCATAGTGAGGGAAAGAGGGGTGATGTTCAGGGTCTTTATTTTTTGCTTTAGGTTCTTTATTGTGTGGTTTAGTTTTTGTTTCTGTGGTAAGTATTGAAGCATATGTATAAATACGAGGAAGAATGTTTAGATGTGATAGAACCAGCATCTGAAAAAAAGAGGAGTCAGATTAAGAGCAAAGGATTAAGGGGCTTTGATCTGTGAAGGAGATAAAGGTTCATTCCTATCTGAAGCAGGAAGGAGGAAGGATGCAGGTAAAGGTGGATTCTGAAATAAATGCATGCAGAAAAATTCTTTTTTTTTTTTTTTAAATTTATTTATTTGACAGAGAGAGCACAAGTAGGCAGAGTGGCAGGCAGAGGGAAAGGGAGAAGCAGGCTCTCCGCCGAGCAGGGAGCCCGATGCGGGGCTCGATCCCAGGACCCCGGGATCATGACCTGAGCCGAAGGCAGACGCTTAACCGACTGAGCCACCCAGGCGCCCCCAGAAAAATTCTTAACCTTACTTTTCACTTAAAATCACAAAAAACCCAAATTAAAATAGAGTCACTAAAGAACATACAAATGTGTTTATATTATATTCAAAGGCTATTCTGTTTCCCCTCAATTATCATTCTTAAGAGCAGGTACTTTCTGGCCTCAGTATTCTGCCTAATTTGTGTAAGAGTTAATCTGTATTATCCAAGGGAGCAGCAGGCTTTTGCTCCCTAGCAAAGGACATTGGAAACACACTAGTTTTGTTTGTTTGTTTGGGTTTTTTTGATCAATATGGCTCATTCTTTAAGAGGAAGTTGTTAATTTCTTTGAGTCATTGATTGTGCTTTTTCAGAGAATGTACAATAGCGTGGCAGTTAGGAATGATGCACATGTTGAAAAGATTAGTGCTCTGGTCCGGTTGTTTAGTTCTGACTTTAGAAGTTTCATCTGCCTCTGAAAATTTTCAGACCTCCATCTGCATTCCTAGCATGTAAGAAGTGGATCTGGTATGCCATGGCCGCCTTCTGCCTAACACAGTGCTAAATCTTCTATAGCTATGGAAGAAAATGTCAGTTATATAATCATTGTTCTGGTATTTGTGAATGCTGGTGTATCATTTTCCTCAGGAAGATTTTCGGTTTGTATGGCTTACTTACATGGAAACCAATTAAAGGAAAGTGGAAAGTATTTAGGGAGTGAAACAATGTTTGTCAGTGATGCAAATATTATTGGAAAAACTTGTATTTATTTCTCTGTGTAGTAGTGATTCTTATCTCATATATATTCATATTTAACCTCATGATAATCCCAGGGAGTAAAATTCTAAAGACCAGAAGATGCACAATTTCCTTAACAAATAGGGCTTGCATCAGCAAGCCCTGTTAATAAAAGATCCAGCCCATCCCGTTTTGGTTGACCAAATTAGAAAACCCATTTAGCATGCAGTCATAATGCTTAGGAGATCATGGTGCTTTAATATATCCCTAAACATAATCGTGGCCAGTGTCAAAGTAAGGGGCTGCCCAAGTTAAATATAGAAGTGTGTACCTGGAGAGTCACAGTTTTTCTGCTTGGCATGTTTTTATTCAGTGTTCCTTATCTATACATTAGTGGCTAGCGTGGTGTGCTGGAAAGTTTGAGGACTTCCCTTGCCAACAATTAGCCGAGAGAACGTGGGAAGACCCCTTAAGCTCTCCTGGTATTATAATCTATGGGAAGAAAGATTTGGAGTAGATGATTTAATGTTCTTAATGGATAGCAATCTGATTAATACTAGGATAATAGTAAAGAAAATGATAACCCTGTCCTGTGGTGGGTATATAGAGTGTAGTTAGTTATTCAGATAAAGATTATAAACAGAAAACAGTCTGAGAATTTATTTCAAGAAATAATTGACAAAAATTGTGTGAAACCAAAGAGAGTTACCAGGAAAACACCTTCCAGTCATGCTTCTGTCTTCAGAGAGAAAGAGACCAGACAGACTCATATTGTTGGGAAACAAGTAGCCGAGCAACTGCTTAAAAAGCCACCAAAGGGAGCCTTCTTCAAAGGGATGGACGCATTGCTGAGATAATCCCTGCTTTAGCCTTTGACAGGCTTGCACCTCAGCACTCGCCTCTGTTTGAGCTATTATGTGCTGACTTCAGCATGGGAGCACTGAAATTGGGGCATGACTGCACATTTCATTACCAACTCTGCTCTCCCAAGCCCTGGGAAAATAATACTCTTTTAAAACCTATCCCTGTCAATCTAATGAAAAGGGGTATGTAATTATAATCAAGTTGTCTTACTATATTTTTCATTTATAGAACATAATCTAGGATGTCCTCAGATGAATATTTATGATTTTTTATCATGAAATAAAACTAACCTGTTAAAATAGTTTAACAACCAGTGAGAAAGCTTGTTAGGCTAAGTATAACCAAATAATCATGTTTTATAGAAATGACTGGATCTGGGTTTCAAAATAAAGAAGTCTGTTTTGGAAAATATGCAATTAAATGCAACAAAAAATTGGCTATTTCATTTAGGGTAAGACTTTGAAATTGATATAATGTTATTTTAGGATATTTGTACATGAGAATTTTTACTTATGTATTAGCTTAAAAAACCCCTAGGGAGTCCTAATAGTTAAGTTTATTTAGTTAAAAGAAGTACAGATGATGGGGGCACCTGGGTGGCTCAGTCAGTTAAGTGCCTGCCTTCGGCTCAGGCCATGATCCCAGGGTCCTAGGATCGAGCCCTGCATTGAGCCCTGCATCGGGCTCCCTGCTCTGCAGGGAGTTTGCTTCTCCCTCTGCCCCTCCCCTCACTCGTTCTCTCAATGCCTCCCGCTCAAATAAATAAATAAAGTCTTAAAAAAAGAGAAGTACAGATGATGAGAGCTTATTTTTGCATTTTGCACCATTATCTGGGTTCTGATGAAAGCCAGTGATCATTTATTCTTTCAGTAAGGTATATATTGAGATTCCACTTAAATTAAAGGGATGCATAGATAAATAAGGACTCTGCACTTGAGAAGCTTAACTTTATTGGTGAAATAATAGAATCCTATTAGAATAGACTAATAGAATTGTAATAGAATTATAAAGTGATAATACCTCTTAATAGATGGCATAGGATAACCATATAATGTACCAAGGTATAATATTGTGTTCTTTAGAACTTGGAGGAATTTCAGAATCAATTTAGATAAGCCAGATGTGTTTTGGTCATTTGTACAAAAGGGTGGAATGACAAGTGGGCAGCTAGCAATTGTGCGTGTTAAAGAGCTATGGCAGTAGTGGTGAGGATGATGAGAAAAGTGATAATGAGAAGAAAAAGGAGGAGGGAAAAGGAGAACATTAGCTAACACAGTAGAGGTTACTGTGTGCATTTTTCTAAAGGTTTTTGCATATATGAAATGTTCTTTGAAATATGTGCTCTTATTAGTCCAGTTTTGCAGTTAGGGAAATTCAGGATCGGAGAAGTTTGTCTGCCCAAGGCCACCCAGTCAGTAAGTCTATGGTTGCGGTTAAAACTGGGGTATGCTCAGGGCGCCTGGGTGGCTCAGTCGGTTAAGTATCCAACTCTTGGTTTCAGCTCAGGTCATGATCTCATGGGTCCTGAGATGGAGCGCCACCTCCAACTCTGCTCAGGGAGGAATCTCCTTGGGATTCTGTCCCTCTGCTACTCCTCCCACTTTCTCTTGTGCACTCTCTCTCTCTCTCTCAAATAAATAAACAAATCTTTAAAAAAAACCTGGGGTATGCCCATGGAATGTGAATGTTGAATGTTCCAGAGAAAGACTGAGAAGTGTTGATGGTTTACGTCATTGAAATATCTACGTTGGCGAAATAGTAATGTGTATAATACAGTGCAGAGCAAGGATGGGTAGACAATATGGCAAACTGGGGAACTTACAGTTCATCTCCAAGTGGCAACTAAACTCCAGCTGTCTGTGGCTCTCTAGAAATGCTGTCCCAATGTTATCAGATCATCCAAATTTGTAAAGAATCTGAAATAAGTATTCATAAGTGAAACCTCCAGATTATGAAGTATATAGCAAGTGAAACCTCCAAGTTATTAAATATTTGACAATTTTTAAGATAAAATGTTAGAGGGGCTCCAAAGAACACATCAGTCACTGAGCCTGATGTGGTTCAGGATCCATCAGTGCATCATTACATCATTATCCAGAAGCATTTACTCACTTTCTCCAGTTTCTAGTAGTCTAAACTCAGAACAGAACACACAGTAGTTAAAAGTCACTTTCACTCAACATTGATATTCTTGATTGCTTAGTGAATTGATTTCATTGCTAAAATATTTGTTTTAAGAATAAACACAGGAGCATGTAAAATCGAAGTTCAGCAATATATTTTTAGTTTGTTGCCTTAGCTTGTATGCTCCAAATTGTGAGCATCCCAGTCCCCATCTGATTAACTTCTCATGAGCTATGGCTTTCTCAGTCCATTTCTCTTATACCAGATTATGAAAATTATTGGGAAAAAAGTCTGATATCTAAAGAGTACATATGAAGCCCTGTTAGAAACCCATATGACAATATTAAATCCTTTTCTTTGGCAATCTCAAGGTAGAATTGGGCTCATATTTTTGATAATGGCAAATGTTGGGAAACGTCTCAAAAGAGACTTGACACATGTACCTGGTGTTTTCTTACTTGCTGTCTTGCTTTCTTCTTCCTTTCTCCTTTTCATCCTTTTCCCTTTTATCCTTACCCAATTTGCTTTCTGGGTTCTTAATATTATTCTCCTTGTTCTCTAATCCAATTATAACTTGATTGTCTTGGCACCAGATTCTACTTTATAACATGAGGGATTGAAATTATAAAAATATTATTGACAAGGTACTAAATGTCCTGGGTAGAATGATGTAAATGGTGAAGAGTATCAACACCTTACCATATGAAGAATACTTAAACTAGGGTAAGAAAGAGAGTGTTTAGGGGAAATATGATAGCTGTTATGAAATATTCAGCAGGTCGGCAGTGAAAAAGCTCTAGTATTTCAGCTAGATTGAAAGGCTTACTCTGACTTGGATGATATGGAAGCTGTGAGAGGTAGGTTTTAATTAAATGAGAATATTCATGATGAGTACTAACTATAACTAGTGTGGTGAATAACTCAAAAAGTAATTAAGACAGTGGTATAAAGTTTCTAAATTACCAGGCAGAAGTTTTTGACCTCTAACTGTATGCTCTGGCTCAAGAAGCATAGAGAAAAATTATTAATATGAACTAATGCTGTCGTTCAAGATGATTTTGATGGTATTACAGAGGACACTATTTTATCTAACTAAGTATAAACATTAAAACAGACTACATCATAAATTGACATTGATAGAGACCCAGGGATCATTGTCATATAAAAATATGAATAAATGCCACATTCTCTTTTCGTATTGAGATCATTTTCTTAATGCACTTGTGAATAACAAACAATTCAACAACAAAACCAACACATCTAGAGAAAAATTTAAGAAATCATCAAAATATGCCCATAATTATTCCCCTGTAGTATATATTTTCACACATTGTAATTGACCAGGTACATCAAGTGATCTTATTTTTAAGTTTGGAGAGTTTTCATAGCACTTTCTCCTTGCTTGGCTCTGTCATAAAGCTGTTAAAATGCATGCACATTATATCTCCTTTTCAGCACTCTGTACCTATTAATAATCTGTCTAAAATATACTGGCCTCACTATTTTAACCATTGTTATCCAAAGGTCATCACAGTTTTCTAGGAAAATCAGACAATTTGAGATTATTCAAGAAAAAATGTTTTTTATTTTAAATCATTTCTTTGTTTTTTAAATCTTTCTTTGTTTTCGCTATATAGGTCTGGCTTGGGGTGTATTACAAAGTGACTGGGACATAAATGTGGTTTTTGTTGCACAATTACATGAAGAAAATACTAGGCAATTGTAGAAAATCCTAATAATTGTCTTCAGAAGACGTAGCTTTTAAATAACTATGAACTAACACACAGTGTTTTGCTTATGAAATCAAAATAAACAAGCAATTACATTTAATGCAACAAAGGGTTATAGAATATCCTTATGGAAAAATAACAGGCTGCATTGTAGTCTTAGTCTATGGCCCTGAAAATTTTAGTCACTACTGTTATTCTCTACAGACTTCAGCATGTCATGCTTCAGTGTTCAGCAGTTGTTAGGGAAAAATGTCTGTTCCCTGGAGAAAATGAGATCAGTCCTACCTGTAAGCAAATTGATATTGATGCCTTTTTGTCCTAGAAATGCACCTGCATTTTATTAATGTTCTTATTTGGATTATTTTGTTTTAACTGGTTATTTTTCCCATGTTATTCTGTATGGGGAGGAAGCAGCCAAGAGGGGAGCTGTGGAAAGAGGTAGAATTAAATGCTACTGGATTTAGAGTAGGTAGACATAGCTTGGATTACTCAGATGTGTGTTTTAATTGAAATCTGAAACCTTTTCCTGTACTTTCTTCATAGTCATTACTAGTTTTTCTGCTTAAAAGTTGAAAAATATGAAGGGCAACTGCTCTCTACTTTCCTGCATTCTCTGTTTGGCCCTAATTGATAGTGAACTGCTGTGCTAGAAAATGAGGGGAGACCTGTATGAGTCCGTTGAGCATGCTCGAAACAGATTGTGTGGCTTTGTTTGCTGAGGTCTTTGTCTTCCTTATTTCATCCCAGGGAGATGGAAGCCTTTGTGTCACTTAAGTTTTGAGGCTAGGTGTCAACAAGAGCACTCACTGTGATGAAAGTACAACTGTAATTAAATGGCCTGCAGGTGATCTCGACGCTGCTTTCTGTAACATTCTGGGATGCATATCTCAATTTCTTTATTTCTCTGTTTTTTTTTTTTCCTTTACCTATTTTAGCTCTTTCACTGTTCAGTAACACCTCCTATTAATCAGGGAACTAAATGGTTTGAAACATGGTTTTCTTAAAGCTGGTTTGAAAGTTCAGAAGAAATAGGCAGATTTGTGAAACATACTTTAATTCTGTACGTTTTCTTCGTATTTTCTTTGCCTGTCCCCCACTACCCTAGATTATTGCAAACTGTCCCCTAAAGTATACCCATCGGAAGAAAGCAGTTCAAGTAGGAAAATCCCTTAAATGCTTTTTTAATAAAGCTCAAACTGAAAGGAAAACTTCCCCCTTGAATTAATGAGAATTCAACTGTTTTAAAAGTTTGATGACTTTTGAAATTTATGTGCTTATATAATCTGACTCCCATCTCTAGGGAGAAAAAAAAGACATTTTGCTTTCATTAAAGCAAAAATGACCAAAAATGTTGACCATATATTTGCTGTTAAAGATAACTATATTTAATTCAACAGAAATGGGTTTTTCACTGAGTCTAAATGACCTGCAGCATTATAGAATTGGCTGCCGTTCTCTCTGTCAGAAACCAGGCTGTAGAAAGCCAGACCTCTCCTCTACAGCTGGTACAAAGATTGTGCTTAGGGTTTAAATAAAATGAAAAGAATAAGGTGGAAAATTAGAATATGTTGAAGGTTGAAAGATTTGATCCTGTGACTTTTACATAACTCAGGAAGGAAATAACCCAATTTCTCTCCACTTTTAGTGGAAAAGCAAGTTAAAAATCATAGAGGCCGAGAACTTTCTCTATGTGGATTTTCAAACGATTTATATAAAGATCTTGGGGAAATTCACAAAGACCTGGATAATGTTGGAAAATCTTGTGTTTTGAAGGCAGGACAGAGCTGCCTGATACAACAATGCCATCTATTGGCTTCCAAGGAATGTCAACGACCACAGCTTGTTTGGAATGTCTGAAAAGGGGCAAGTTTAGCAGTTTGGAATATGTAAATAGAAGCTCATTAAAGGAGCAGATGCTATTTTTCATGTGCTTTATTCTTGAATGTGGAACTATATATGATGCACATACTATACATGTATAAATGTAATACATATAGAAATGCTCACACACATTGTCAGTCACATTCTATGCTAGATGATGAGCTTTTCTTATATTTTTAAAGTAGTTGGGTTTTGTCTACATATGGACTAGTAGTTGTCTTACAAGACGATGAGTTTTTATCAGAACAGATACCAGTCTCTTTTTTCAGTATGTTACTTATATCTTAAGTCTCCCACACCTCCTATTCCCCATAGTTACTGTGATCCCTAAGGAGGCTTAGAACAAGAAAAGCACAGGACAGGAACTTCTCTCAGTTGAGCTGAATCACTTCTTCATCCAGATATTAAAACACAGCTTGTGAAAAAGAAATTTTGGCTGCTTTGGAGAAAGAATAACACAAGTGATTGTGGTTGTCTTGCTCTGTTTGCCTTTAAAGCTTATTTAAAAAATGTGTCCTATAAAATCAGTTGTAAAAACGTGATGATTTTGAAAGATAGAGTCTAGATTATAACTGCATGCCTAATATTTACATTTGAGTCAAAATATATAGGGAGTACACACATTATTTCATATAATATTAATACTAAGGGACTCGGAAGTACAGTAACCTGAAAACAATGAAGATGTCAAAATTGTCCACTTAAAATGGAGCTAGAAGTTAATGAAGTAATCAGTTCCCATTACTTTTTGTTCTTGAATATTAAGAAAGTGCAAAAGAATAAGGGCCTTGACTTGCAGTAAGTTGGGGTGTGTTTTTCTTAGATTTCCTCAACGATGGTGAAAAACTTTATAACAAAATAATTAGTTCAAGGAATTCTTATGTTCTATATAATTATATGTTGATAGATTTGCATGACATACTTTTTAAGCAATCGTTGCAGATAGAAAAATATGTGCTAAAAAAGTAACAATTTAAATAACTCCCTTTGCTCGTTTTAATCAATTTGATCACTTTAATAATTTGGGGGGTTCTAGGTAGCACTTCAATTGACTGCTACGGATTAGTAATTTGGCTAATTGTCAAATTGTAATTATTGCTATGCAACGTAAGTGTTTACTTGAGGATAGTAAAGACTGTCTAAGTCATTCTCATTTAAAACATTTACACTAATAAGACTTTTCAAACAAACGTGTTTATTTGAATACTGTGGCTCATTTGAAAGAAGAATCAAGTTATAAAATAAGAACCTATTTTATTGTTTCTATTGCCTCAGTAAAAACACAAAATAGCACATTGTTTCCCAAACGTTAAGTGCTATAAGCCCCAGCTTGTTTATGTCTGCCATGTTGATTACAACCTGTGCTTCATATACATAATATGTCTTTAAATTGACTTTTATTTTTTAAAAATACATTTTGAAAGTAAGGTTTATAACACATAAATGAAAAACTTGAATTTCCATAAATAGTAGATCATTATTTTTAAAAATTGGAAAGTATTACAATTTTGTTGTATTAATATAATAAGTAAACCATTATTGCATTTAATTGATTTACCAAAAATGAGAATTTTTAGGAAGAAAAATTGAACTGTATTTCATCAGCCAGCAATAATGGCATATTTGGTTTAATTCATGTTAAAGTGTGGTTCTTGGGGGATGCCTGGGTGGCTCAGTCGGTTAAGCATCCAACTCTTCATTTTGGCTCAGGTCACAATCCTCAGGGTCATGGGATCGAGCCCTGCATCAGACTCCACGCTGGTTATGGACCCTGCTTAAGATTCTCTCCCTTCCTCTCCTTTTCCCCTCCCCTCCTAAAAATAAAAATAAAAGAAAATGAAGTACAGTTCACAGTCAATGGGAAGTTTATATTTTTCAGTTCTAATGTGAACTAGTAGTGAGAAGCACAATTTGCATATGTAAGTCCTAGGAAAGGGTAAAAAGGTAAAATCATTTAACTTGTTTTCCGATAGTGTTCAACACTGAGATCAATCCTAAACACGTTGTAAGTGACTTTGGTTCAACAAACCTTTGTGTCAAGCTTCTGCGTTAAGAAACTATTTGAAGAGCATCTGCTCTTTGGACAGAATCTGGATTAACCATTCATTGCTGCCATGTTTCCATACTGTACAGAATATTTTCAGTAGTCTTCACATGTTTCCATAACCAGATCAATTAAGAAACCTTGGCTGTCTATAGTTGTTGGTATATTGAATATGTGAAAGTAATGAAGACATGTTCTTAGGATGCTGGCTGGGATAGTACAGAATGATCACCTTCTAGAAGGGAACATTTATTATGTGTCAGGCATTATGGTAAATGTATCATATCAGTTTTCATGTAATTTAACCCTCACTACAACCTTCTTATATGGCTACTATTATTACTCCCATTTTGTAGGGAACAGGCTGAGGAGCAGTCAGGTGAAGTGATTTGACCAAAGTCACTTAGCTAAACTTGCTACCTTGATGAACAATGGCAAGATACTGCATGCTACAGTTCTGCCTTATGCTTAAAGGACTTGGTCTCTGGCTTGGGGCTTGGCCTATGGTTCCTCCCCAGCAGACACAATGCAGCCTAGCCCAGCTCTGGGGAATCATTCCCAACTATCCACCCAAATTTTCTGCCCAGCTAATCCTTGGAAACCCAGGAGCAGAGAGTGTGACTAGAATATTCAAGTGTGATTTAGAGGAGCCAGGAAAGGAAATAATGACAGAAGTTCTCTAACGTTTGCTTGATGTCTTTTCTACCTGGTCCAGTCTTTCCCTTTGTCCCACCCTCATACTTTAGTCTGGATATCTTCAAGAACTCTTTCTTGTACCATGACTACACATAGCCGCTTCAGAGACACTGACCAGTAAAACCAGTTCTAAATTTACAGGTCTTGTGGGAAATCTTTATCACCCTACAAATGTACATATTTTACATATTTTTTGTCTATATATACTTATTTTAAAGTATGATAGAAATGAGTTCTCTTAAAATAAGTAATTCATTTCTGAAACTTACAATGAATGCCTATCAATTCACTATGGAATTGTATTATCAGGTGGCTTCTAAGTTGTATCTTAGTTAATAACTTTTTGGTTTTCTTTTACATTTCTATATTTTTTTGTTTTATTTAAGAGAAATGCCTATTTATTTAAGAAATTTTAGAAAATATACCCATGATAAAATGGAAAAAAATAAATAAAATCACTGTTAATCTCCCTGCCTAGAGATAGCCACTTTTAAGATTTTTTTGTGTATATCCTTTTCTATTTTCATTGATTTTTAATTTCAGTTAAGTGAAAACTCCATTTCTTTTTTATGGTTTTGCTTTAAGGGAGCAATTTCCTATACCTTTGTTGAGAATTTCATATTCATTCCTCTTAAAGTCCTTATTTTTTATGGGTCATGCTATTATCATTTTTTTTTTAATTTTAAGAATGGAAAAAGTATTCTTATTACCCTGAGAAGGCATGGAAGTCATATATTTCAACCAAATATGATGCTGTTTTCTATGCAAAGGATGTAAATGTTTTATTTCTTTGTTCTCACAGACTTGTTTGTTTATCTTTTTTCTTTCCCTAAATTTTAGGAGTGTGCTAGTCTTCCCTTTCTTGCTAGGCTGCTCTTAACAGCTGTTAAGAGACACTGGTCTCTTAACACTGGTCATTGTCTCTGAAGCGGCTATGTGTAGTCATGGTGCAAGAAAGAGTTCTTGAAGATATCCAGACTAAAGTATGAGGGTGGGACAAAGGGAAAGACTGGACCAGGTAGAAAAGGAAGGCAGCTGTCACCCTATCAGTTGCTTGATGATAGTCTGCTAATCCAGAGGTCCTCTCTTAGTTGTTTTGCACTGGTATAATTTAGTGGTTTTCCAGACTGGCTGAATAAGTGAATTACTAAAATGTTTAGCTCTACTGGGTGTTATACACAACTAATGGATTGTTGAACACTACACCAAAAACTAATGATGTACTGTGTGTTTGCTAACTGAACATAATTTTAAAAAAATAAGTAAATAGATAAAATATTTAGCTCTTAAAGCAAATGTTCCAGCTCCACCTCAACCATAGTCCACAAGATATTCCCAGTGCTTCATGGTTGAGAACACCCTGATTGAACCAATCCCACTAACGCACATCATATCATAGTACCTGGCACATGGTAGGATCCATAAATACATAGGTTTTAAAATGAATAGAATGAAATCTTGCCATTTGCAAGGACATGGATGGAAATAGAGGATATTGTGCTAAGCGAAATAAGTCAGAGAAAGACAAAGACCATATGATTTCACTCATATGTGGAGTTTAAGAAACAAAACAGATGAACATAGGGGAAGGGAAGGAAAAATAAGACGAAAACAGAGAGGGAAACAAACCATAAGAGACTCTTAACTGTAGGTAGCAAACTGAGGGTTACTGGAGGGAGGTAGGTGGGGGGATGGGGTAACTAGGTGATGGGCATTAAGGAGGGCACTTGATGGAATGAGCACTGGGTGTTCTCTGCAACTGGTGAATCACTGAATTCTACCTCAGAAACTAATAATACAGTATGTATTAAATTGAATTTAAATAAAAAAGTAAATTAAAATGAATAAAATTCTGGCAAGATTTACCCATGGAAAGCATGAAGAACGTTATTATTTGGTGACTTTTCCTTTGTACAGAAATCAATTATTCATTTGCTTACAGTTTTCTCAAAGACTAATGGTCCCCCTCTAAAAGAATTGGTTTTACACTGTGAGCTTCTGGTTGTAATTTGAATTCAGGGCACTAGTGCATTTGCCATTTCTTTTAATACCATTTTGAAGACTGCCTGTACATAAGAACTTAAGTGGGATGTTTTGTACTTTTTCCAGTTCCTTGAGAACAGTTTTTGTTGTGTTTTAAATGGCAACACAAATAAAATCCAAAAGTTCTAGACATATCTGATAAAACTTTGGTTGTTTATTTAACAAGTAAATGCCTCATGCCCTTTTTTTTTCCACTTCAAAATGGGGTTGATTGACTGATAAACACAAACTTTCATTCTCTTATGTTTAAAAAGGTATCAATGCCCTTTGAATGTTTAGTTCCTCTTGATAATCACCGTGATCCTTTTTAGAATTCACTGGAAAAATATTGAAGTCTATTCGAAACTAGAATGCCAGACAATGCCTATATTAATATAGTGTTTAGTTCAGTACTATGCAAAAAACAGTCCTGTCATTGTTTTATATCCTTGTTTTCTGGTAAGGGACTTTTTTTTCAAGTTGCAAAGAAAAAACAGAAAAAGTTTAATGAAACACCGTCAAATATGGCCATTGTTCTTACAGTCCCGGTGCTTATGTACGCCTTCAGCTTCATGGGGAGTATTGGTACAGCCAAAGTAGCTGTATTAGTCTGTGTATATTAATGTAAATATAATGTCCTTATATATATGCCCATCCATAAAGAACCTAATCATCGTTTGATTTTTTTTTTCAAATAATGGCCAGTCCTTGGGGGAAAATACCTATAACATAAGGACAGTTGCCAATTAAAAGAGCATTGTTTAGATGGAAACCCAGAGTAACTCACCCAATGAGGTTATTACTTGTACTTACACATTTGATCAAATTAATAATTTATTCAAGTGGTAGTATTCAATTCAAAATATTCGTATCTTGAAAATAAATAGTTCCTTGAAGAAAGTAAGTGATTGGAACAAGAAAGTATGTAAGAAACGTGTGCATAAAATAGACATAGTATAACATATAATAGATAAAGATTTTCAAGGTGATAGAGTGAAAGAGATTAATCCAACACTTTACATGAGCTGAAGGACTAAGATAGTTCAGTATTTAACTTCAAAAACATGCGCTTTGGTCCTCTCACAATTGTTTGAGCCTACTGAGGGACTAAGTAGAGAAGTGTCCATGGTGAGAAAGATTCAGCTCTAGACTAACATTGGTTCTGACCAAAAAAGAAAAAAAAAAAAAAAAAAGAAAGAAAAAGGAAAGGGCAGATAGAGCACATCTTTCTATTTCATGACTTCCATGTCAGGAAGAATCAGCACAATTTAAATATGGAACAACTCATTTAAGCCATAAACTTTGTCAATAAGCTCAACTTTACGTGTAACTTTGATATGTTTATTTTTTCAAAGCATCAGTAATATACTTTATAACTTATGCGTAAGACGGGAAGTATTGGAACACCCACACTTTGAGTATTCGTTCCCTTTCACTAATTATCACAAATGTGTCATGGGAAGCAGAAGAGGAATAGAAAATCAACCAGGTAATCCTGCACTGCCTGCCAAAATTTGTGGTGGTTTTGCTTTAGTTTTTTTCACATTCACTTTGGTTGTTCTTTATAAGGTTATTATAAACCCATAGGATTATTAGATAGACGCTTGGAATTAAAAGAAAGGTTTTCATTTTTATACTCTAGTAACTGTAGATACATTTGAGTACCGTAAATACCTGTGTAAGAAAAGGTCTCCAGGTACCTGGGTGGCTCGGTTAGTTAAGCTTCTGCCTTCGGCTCACATCATTATCTCAGGGCCCTGGGATTGAGACCCACGTTGGGCTTCCCGCTCGGTGGACAGCCTGCTTCTCCCTCTCCCTCTGCCTCTCCCCCCAGCTCATGCTCTCTCTCTCACTCTGTCTCATAAATAAATAAATTCTTAAAAAAGAAAAAGAAAAAGAGAAGATCTCTTTTCCAAAAATGTAGAGCAAGTACTAAAGCTTTTCCACTTAGGAATAAGAGGAAAAAAAATCTGTTACTAAGGGTATTTGTTCATACTCGCAAAGTGTCCAAGGAGTTGTTAGAGCTTTCAGCTCTTTATGTATTTCCATCAAATATGAATACGAATTAGTCCTTCTAGTAGTTTAGACCAGTCATCCCCATTTCTCCCTTACTGGTCTATATTTTATTGGGTATTTCGTTCCATATTATTTTCATCCACATTGGAAATCACTTGATTCAAGTTAAGCATCCTGTCGCACAACACTCAGAGGCTGATTCCAACAATTACTGTACAGCTTCACATATATGCATTTCAGCTTATCTGTCACAAATTGAATGGGTCTTAAACTTAAGACTTGCAGCAAATGTCAGCAAAATTACTCTCACCAAAAAACTAGATATGTGACAATCATTTTTCCCACGATTTTCATTATTTTTTAAATCTCTACTGATTATACACCATCTCTTACACACAGTTGCCTTTGAACTGGTTACATGTGATGGACTTAACCACATTCTTAAAATGTCTCAGACCTGAGATGAGCAATTGTATAGACACAGCAAACCTGCTAGAGATGAATGGCCTGGTTTTAAATGATCTTGCTGACCTCCAAACTCCTCTTGTGATACTGGGCAAGTGACTCTTGCTCTGGATATAACCATGTATGGATTTATAAGAGTTTATCAAATGCAAGTTAAAACTTCTGTGTGCAATATACTAGAAAGGACACCAATTTTCTAGTTAATTATAGTCTGTTAGAAAGGCTTGAAAGACATAATGCAACTTCACAATTGTCCGTCTAGTACTTAGTGAGGAGCTTGTCATCTACGGAGGAGACTTAAGTCTATAGTTCTTTAGTCTTTTCCTTCTTTCTTTTTCCCCTATGCTCTCTTTTCCCTTTCTCATAACCTGCTTTATTCCCTTTGAATCCAGCTACACATCCACATTCCCTGCCATCGCTGCCTCTCTGCCTTTTTCTGCTCCCCTTCTTTTCCTGTCTTATGTCTTCCGCTTACTACCTGTGTCCCCTACATTTTTGTTGTTGTTGTTGTAGTTTAAATGGGTATTCTCCATGGTTATCCTATTTATTTTTGGTATGAATTCATCACTTTTAAATTATTATAGTATATTGTCACTTAAGCATTTCATTACCAAGTTTCATATTAGAGCCTTGCTAATCAAAGTATGGTCCATGGGTCAGCAGCTTGGACGTGACCTAGGGACTTATTAGAAACAGAAATATCAGGACCCACCCCAGACTTTGAATTAGAATCTGCAGTCCAACAAGATCACTTGGTCATTGGAATACACCTGAAAGTTAAGATGCACTGTACTAGAATACATCTCCCTTATGCTAAAGTAGCATTAAAAAACAGGTTTACAAAGTAGTATTAGTTATTTGTAATTTTAAGGGAAAAAAGGCTAAAAGAGTATAGTTTCTTTTTTCTTTTACAGTGGAAGCTTTGTAAGGACAGAGATACTTTTCTTAAATATTTAATACTCTTCTTAAAGCTTTAAAATGTTATGGTATTAGCTGTTATGCTGGGAAGCTTTTTAATCAGTAAATATTGAAAACATTAAGATTTGTCACATGTATATAAACTAAGGTCACAGGTAAAAACTAACCTTCATTTATATCCTTCAAAATGTACAGGCCATAAATTTTATTATGTTTATGTTTGATAAAGCGATATGATTGATTAATTATTACTAGAGGTAGTGATTGTGGAAAATTTATAATCTGAGAAGCATTGTGTGGGACACTTTACAGAAGTTGACTTACTTGGTGCTTACATCAACACAACTAGATAACAAAGCTCTAATCCCCATTTTCAGAAGAGGAAACTGAAGCTATGTTTCCTACGCTCATCAGTGGCAGAGTTGAGATTGAAACCCAAGTCCATCTGATGCTAGAACTTCAGTTTGTAAACGTCATGTTATACTGCGCCCCTTAGTGGATAATGCACAATTTGGCTCATCAGTTGAACTAGCAGTAAAAAAAAATTGTATCATAATAGCAAATCTTAGATATCTGTAGTTTTCATAATGAAAAGGTTGCTATTCTTTCAACAATCACAGTGGAACCAGTAATCTCCCTTTTTACATTAGTTAAAATACCTTCATACTTTTTAAAATCCTCAAAACATTTCACCCATGTATTATTTTTATTAGTGTATTTTATTTTATAAACTTTTAACTATTTGTAAATGAGTTTCTTTCCTTCATATTACAACATGGTAGTTAAACCCTTAGTCCTGGAGTACAATTCTTTGGGTTCTCATCTGGCTTCAGTGTTTTTAAGATATTACAAGGCATATTAACCTTCTCTACTTCAAAGAGCTCATCTTTAAAATATAGATATAAAAGAGTATCTATCTCACAGTTTTACTTTGAGGCTTATGTTGGGTAATTTATGTAAATTGCTTAACACATTCCTTATAAAAATTAAGCACTCAATAAATAGTATCTGTTAATATTATAAGATTTTCATGGCTGAGAATACAAATTTTGTCATACACGTCTTTGTATATATGAGTTCTGAGATATGATGGGCAATTTTGGGAATGTGTTCCACTGAAAGCATTAAAAAACCTATCAGTAGCTTAAACAAAGAAAGATACATTTTTCTCATATGAAAAGAAATCCAGAAGCAGGCATTTAAGCACTGATGTGCCAGTAAGAAATCAAGTTTCTTCCATCTTTCTGTACCACTGTTTTTTAGTTTGTGAGTTCATCCTCATGTTCACATAATTGCTGCAATAAGCTAGATACTGTGTTCACATTCTGGAAAGATATGAGGGAAAAGGGTAAAAGAAGAAAGGAAAAGGTTAAGGATGCTGGTAGAGAATACTAGAGGAGTCTATCCGTGCTAAGAATCTTTCCTGATACTCCTGTCAAATGACTTCTGCTTGTATCTTGGCAAAAAATTGGATATATCTACGTTTAGCTGCAGGGAAGTCTGGGAAGGTAAATATTAGCTTTTAGCCTCTATATTAAAGGAAAACAATAGAAAAGGGGGTCCTGAATGTCTTTGGGGTAACTGATCCAAAATATCTACTGTAGTACTCATTAATCAGTCATTCAATGAACCAAAGAAAAAAGTCAACATGAAACCCTTTAAACAGAAAGCATTTTTATACAAAATGAAATCCATATATATTTAAATATAATGATTCCCTTTATCCAGTATTTTGCCACTAAATTGTTTGAAGTAAGGAATGAAACTTAGATAATTTATTTTGGCAGTGTTGCCATGGTGACAGGGAAAAAATTGTCCCTAGAACAGACCCTGGAAAAACTGCTCTTAGCAAATACTCGGAGGTGTTTCTGCTGCTACAGATAATCACAGGAGTTGCCAGAAATTAAAATGTGCAAAGGATAAATACAAATTTTTCTCTTTCTTTACCGTGTTGGAGAGATCTTAACTTCTTTTTTAACCTCCATAGTCTTTCTGTCACATTTTGTAGCTTCTTTCTTTGCATTGGCTTTATGTCCGCTCACTTACCACTTTTTCCATCTCAGTAACCACTCAAACTTGTATCATTTGTGGATATGTGATCTCAGGAAATTCTTACCTGGCCTCTTTGTCTCTAACCAATCCCCCTCGAACCCATTGTTTTATGACCCCCGCGCTCCTCCCCCCCCCCCCCCACTGCAAGGCTCACTTAATCTTCTGTGTTTTTTTTTAGTCCTAAAAGTCATCAACAGACTGCACCCTGCAGAGGTGCAAGATGAGCTCACTGTTCTTCCCCTTGCCACACGCTGGTAGCCTCACATTCATGAAGACCCTCCCCTATCCCTATAAAAAGTCGTTATCATTCTACCTTTTTTTTTTTTTTTACAGATTTTATTTATTTATTTATTTATTTAGCCTGTGAGCAGGGGGAGAGGCAGAGGGAGATGGCGAGAGAGAATCTCAGACTCCTCACTGAGCAGGGAGCTGGATGTGGAGCTCAATTTCATGACCTTGAGATCATGACCTGAGCTAAAATTGAGAGTCAGATGCTCAACCAACTGAGCCACCCAGGCACCCTCCTTGTCATTCTACGTTTAAAGGGATACCCCTGATCTAGAATGTGTTTGATTAATGTAAGATGACTTGAACTAACTGATTCCACATTGAATTTTTCTGTCCATTCTTTCCTTTTTGTCACTATTCTTTATAGATTCCTTGATTCATTCACTGATTCACTAGCAGATACTTTTTTTGGGTGTGCCAGACCTTTCAGTATACATAGGATTTATGGAAATAACAGAGTATGTTCTCCAGGAGATTGCAACTATTGGGAAAAAAATGATTTTATACTACTCTTAGGGTAGTCTCTAGTTTTTTGGAAGTTTTGAACTGTAGTTGATCTACCCCCTTACTCTCCCCCTGCCAATACACACATCCCCTGTCTCCCTCCCCCCCACATTGATATGGAAGTTTTTTAAGGGCAAGAGGGGTTCCATCTTTGTGTTTCTTTTGGCATTACATTTTCTACCATAAGAACACAATAGGGTCCTAATAAAAATTAGCTTTTCTAAAATATTCTGGGGAAGTACCTGAAAAAAATAGAGTGAGAAAAGGATAAACTGTTTTCTTGACTTGTGAGAAGATAACACAACAAACTACCATGTAGTGTGATTCAATGAAGATTCATGAAAAAATACATCTTTAAACCTCAGAAATTAAAAATAATAGACATTATTAATAATCATATCCTGTGTATGTATGTAGTATAGTATGATGTTGTTACACTGCTGGGTTAGCAGAATAGAAATTTGAGTGTAATGTAAGTAGAGAGAAAAGATTATTTCCACTTCTGTGTTTTTCCAATCTACTGTTTTTCAAAAATCTATCAAAAATTAAAAATGACATTTTCAGTTTGTACAAAATTTTATTCCGTATTTTCTTATTTTTCTTGTAACATCTTTGATTTTTTTGTTTGAAACACGTATTTACCACTCTTCAATTATACCTACATTGTATTTTACTCATGGAAGATTATTAGGTCCCATAAAAAAGATGTAACTAGTATTTCATTTCTCTGTCAAACAGAGCACCTCTTTTTACAAACTTGGGTGAAGACTGAATGCTCAGGATGTATTCTTTTATGTGAACATCTAGTTAAGTCAAATACTAAATGAATTTTTTTCATCTTAAGAATTAGTAGTTTTTCTTCCATAGTAACATAATCTTTTTCTGTAATCTGTAATATTTCCCAAGAAGTTAGACTCTTTGTAAATGTTTGAATCTTAAATTATTTTTTGTTCTGCTTTGGCTCAAAGATCTCACTCATTGGAATTACAAAACCCTTTCTCTTATTGCTGAAAGCATTTAATGTATGCAAACTTACATTTGGCTTGAGAGCATTTTTAAAAATAAACTTTTCAAGTTGGAATGTTCTTAGTGAATTCAGGCTTTTATGATGCTGTTTGATTTGGCATATGTTCCTTGTGATATCTGCATTGAAAACACTTTGCATTTGAGAGACTTTCCTTGCCTTATTGGGACATTTCAACTCAATTTATAGTTATCAGTAGGAAAAGAAAGAAAACATTTTCATCCAAAAGAGGTTTCAGTAGGATTTAGCAGCAAGTACTTTAAAAAGAACAGCAGCAGCAACCTTGAACTTTTGCCCACTTCTTTAAAACAAAGAAACATAACAAGATTATCTCTTCCTTTTTTAAGGGTCCACAGAAGGAAGGTTCTTTCTAGTCTACTTGAAAATGTAGCAGTCTTCTTCAAGAAACTTTTTTTTTTTTTTTTGCTGGATCCATTTTCACTCAGAACGGGACTGAATTTATTACATGGTGTTACCTTTAATGCTAAAGTTTTGGCCATTGCCTGAATGAATGGATCTTTCATAGAGACTCTGTATCAGGTTGCTTTTGCCTTCACATAATCATCAATTCTCAGAGTTTTAGACCGTAAAGATGGTTACTGTTTCCTTAAAAGAAGCGTATGGGGCACCTGGGTGGCTCAGTCGTTAAGCGTCTGCCTTCGGCTCAGGTCATGATCCCAGGGTCCTGGGATTGAGCCCCGCATCGGGCTCCCTGCTCTGCAGGAAGCCTGCTTCTCTCTCTTTTACTCCCCCTGCTTGTGTTTGTTCCCTCTCTTGCTGTGTCTCTCTCTGTCAAATAAATAAATAAAATCTTAAAAAAAAAAAAAAGCCTAAGATAAGGTGTTTCCATTGTTACAAAGGTACACATATCATAAGTGGACAGCTCCCTGATTCTTCACACATGGAACCCTCCTAGGAAATTAGCTTTTAATTCTGAAACTCCCTTTTTGCTCTGTGGTAGTCCTTACTCTCCAAAGGAAACCACTGTTCAGACTTCTGACAGCATAGGTTATTTTTCTTATTTTTGTCACTTTTATAAATGGGATCATACACGATGGACTCCTTTGTGTCTGGCTTCTTTTGTTCAACATTATGCCTGTGAGACTTGTGCACATCATTGCATGTAGTTGAAGATCGTACTCATGACTGTGTAGTATTACAGTGTGGGAAATATGCTGTAATTTTTATATATGCTCTACTGTTTGAGTAGTTTTCAGTTTATAGATGTTAATAGTGTTGCTATTAGCATTCAAGCATTCACTATATTATCATTTAGTATATGTTTTTACATGAACATAGGTATGGAATTGTATCTGATAAGTACGTAAGAGAGGAATTACTTAGTTATAAGGCATGTGTATGTGGAGCTTCAATTGAGACAACCAGTTTTCCAGCTCAAGGCCTCTTTTTCTTCATTCTGAGGATCCTGTTTTGAGTTTTGTAAATATATTTCCCAGTCATTAGGAAAAAATAGAATATGTGAGCTAAAAGCATGCGCGCATCGAATTGCATTTAATTAAAAATGAAGATGTGACACTGTGAGGGGAAAGAGTAGTTTCTTATTAGTTCACAAAAGAACATATCCCAAAATTCAAAAAAAATTGTACCTTGAGTATATTAAAGAGTTAAAAGGTTAAAGCCAGGTTTTTGAAAAGTGACCTAGTTTTTTTTTTTTCTCTCCCTTTAAAAGAATGTGATAGGTCACTGAGGGGAAAAAAAATCCTTGTCATTTCAGAAAGCTTTCCTGTTCTTTCTTTGTAGAAAGTAAAGTTCCACCTATAAAACATGAAGATTAAACTTGAAGGTCACCAGAGATAACTCTAGCCATCAAGACACTTTTTTTTCTTTTTACAATTTTTCTAATGTAAAGTTATATCATTAATCTAAAATATTTGCAGCTATATTCATCTCCTTTATTTCACTTTTTAATAATACTGAACTATTTTAGGATATCTGATCTTGCCATACGAACCATCAAAACTTTTTTTAAAAGATTTTATTTATTTATTTGAGAGGGAGAGCATGAGCGGGGGAAGGGGTTTTTTATTTATTTATTTGAGAGAGGGAGAGAGAGAGCATGAGCAGGGAGCCCGATGTGATGGGGGGTTCGATCCCAGGGCCCTGGGATCATGACCTGAGCTGAAGGCAGATGCTTAACTGACTGAGCCACCCAGGCGCCCCAAGAACCATCAAAAGTTTTGATACAATTTTAAAGGGATTTTGATTGATTGAACCAATTCCAGATTGGGTGTAGAAGAACAGAGCAGTACCTCCCTTGTCTATTCACCTCTTGGGGGGCTGCAGGAGGTGTTTACTGTGTGTACAATTAAATTGCCAGTTTGTACTTAAATTGAATTAGCTAACAATTTTCCAAAAACATCTTGGTTCAGTGATACTCTTTTAGTTTATCTCTCACTGTCGAAGTCTTCTTCAATGTCATTTTAAGTGAGAAAGTCAAATGATATGTTGAAACATTGGCTTGAAGAAAACTGCAGTTTGCTTTGATGAGAAGGAAAAATAATTTCCAATATTAGACTGAAAAGAAATATAAAAGAAGTTTCACTGGAAGATCTTTGCCTTTCATCCTTTTAAGGTTTCATGGAACTATTATAGGAATATTCCATTTTGTCTAAGATGTTCCTTTAAGCAACTTTCTAAGCCTCAAGGCATTTATCGTTAAGAATTGTATTCTTCAGCTGTACTGCCAGAAGTCTTTTGTTTCAAAAAGCCTTTGGTAAAATTCTTTAAATTTGAATTTAGGCCTGAACAACAACAACAACAAAGTACTTAATATTGCTGCCTTTCTCTATGTAATGATCAGCTCCTCTTATGCTCTTTTTTTATACTGGTGAACCATTTTCTTGAATCCTTTTCTAAAATGAGGTTAAGGAATAATGTGACATAAATCTTATATGTATGCTCTGATTTTTAAAGAGTCTTTATTTTTACTTTTGTTGGTCCAAATATAGAAATTATCTCCTCCCATTCCCCTCTTCTCAATTAGCTGCCAATGGTCTGGAACTTAACAATTTTATCTCATGTGATTCTATTTGTTTGTAATCCTATATTCAACATTGTACTGAAGTCTGTTAAACATTGATAAGCTGCTTTTTATGCAGTAGGTCCTCAGAGAGCATTGCACTAAAATGCTGTAAAGACTGGATTAGGTTTAGGTATTGTAAGGTGGTTTCGAGACATTTTCCTAGTGTCTGTTCTTCCAAAGGTGCCAAATCAACTTGGCCTTGATTTAATATTGCTAAAATTGTAATGCTGAGCTGACTTGGAGCTTCAAATACTTCAAAATGAGTTTTTCTGGGAGTGATTTAACAAATAGTTCTATTTTTTTAAGTACTACAGAATGCAATGCACACATGGGACGTTATTGTGTAGTTGCTATGAGGCACTGAGTTCTTTGCCAAAATCTTAAGTTCCTTTTATTGCTATTCTAGTTATACCTTCTTCTGTTATCTCTTGCCAGGATTTTAACGGCCTCATCTGATACTGTTTTTATTTAGTAAGGAGAATTGTACTGTGTTTAATTTCTTTGAGTTGTATGGAATTAAATCATCCTGCATTCCAGAGATAACTACTATTAACATTTGGGAGTATATCCTTCTTAGGTGTTTTCTATACATAGACCTGTATTTTGAAAATTAAAATGGTGTTGTACTTTACAGGTTGCTTTATAACTCACTTTTAAAATATTTTATTATATAATATTTTTGTACATAAAATATATATGTGTATTTATAAGACATATAGAGTCATAAAATTAACACACCTGCAAGCACCACCTAGCTGATAGAATAGGACCAATACGTTGAAGTCTCATGTGTTCCTGTGAAATATTACTCTTTTCCCTCTTCTATAGAGATAAGTGCTCTTGTGAATTTTGTATTTATTATTCTCTTCCTTTAAAAAATTGTTTCACTATATACATATGTATCCACAAATAGTCTTTGTGTGTTTTTGAGCTCTATATAAATGTTGTAATGCATGTAATCTTTTCTGACTCATTTATAATTCATCATTTTCTCTGAGATTCATCCACACTCACAAATACAGCTGTGGTTTCATCATTTTGAATTCCATTTAGTATTCTGTGATATAAATATATGACACTTTGTAGTTATGGTCTTGTTGATGGAAGGTGGCTTGATCTCAGGTTTTATTCTAACGTATAGTACTCCTATGAAAATTACTGTATATGATACTGGTACACACGAGCAAGAATTTCTTCAGAGTCAGTGACTAAAAATGAGATTGATGGCTTATCATGTGTATGTACAGACTTCAAGATGATGCAGTATTCTTTTCCAGAATGGTCCACAAATGACTGTAAAACCATTAGTGTATAAAAGTTCACATACTTCCACACTTTTACCAGCCCTTAGTATTATCTGAAGTCTTAATAAAGTGCTGCCTTATTTAATTTACATTTCCTTGATTAATAGTGACGTTGAACATCTTTTTACATTTGTCACTCGTGTCTTCTGTTGTGTGAGGTAACTGCCTGTCCCTCGTATTCTGCATAATAATTTTTGTCAGCTTTGTGATGATAAATATCTCCTCCTTGTTTGTAGGTTGTATTTTCACCTTATTAATGATACATTTTTAAAAGTAGAAGCTCTTAATTTTAATGTGGCCATATTTATTAATCTTTACTTATGGTTTGTGTTTGAGTCTTACATAAAGAATTCTTCCCTACCCTAAGATCATGCACATATTCTCCAATATTTTCTTCAAAAGTTATTTAAATTTTTCCTTTTCACCTTTAAATCTACAGTCCACCAGGAAGTGAGTCTTTGAATGGTGTGACAGAATGATTTGATTTCTTTTTTTTCCCTATAAAAATAGTCCTTTATCCTAGTACCTTATGTTAAATAATTTGTTCTTCCCCACCAAACTGCAGTAGCAACCCCTGTCCTATATCAAATGTTTTAGAATACACAGAACAGCTATAAAAGATAATCTCCTGAATTTCAGTGGGCTAATACAGTGTGACTGGTTTGGGTCAGTGCTTTCCTCCTCTTGATAATTCAAAGGTCCGGGCTTTTTTCCTCTTGTTTCTCCACCATCCACTAGGGCACTGTAGTCAGATGGCACATGGAGGAAGAAAAGATTAGAGAAGACATGCCAACTTCTTAAACACCTTGGTCAGAAAACGATATCACAACTCCTATATCATTGGCCTAAACTAGTCATGTAGCCTTGCATAAATGAAAAGGGTGTCGGGGAACATTGTTCTCTGATGAGCAGCAGCTTCCCAGAGTCATCTCTGCTATATGGAAGAGTAAGATTTTTGTAGCATTCAGCTATCTCAGCTGCATTGAGTTTCTGTGTATGCATTGATCCCTTTCTGTTTGGTAGGACAGGTCCTTCCACCTTGTTGATCTTCCAGTGTGTCTTACCTATTATTTGTCCCTTTGTCAAGTATTACAAAGAAAAATTGGCTATTTTAATTGGAAAATCTATAGATCAGTTTGGAAAGAATCAATATATTTACATAATGAGTCTGTTTATCCATTAGCACTGTATCTCTCTACTTACATGGGCTTTAAATGTCTTTTTTGTCCTTTATAATCTTATTCAAAAAAAATCTTACACTTTCTTATATTTATTCCTAGGGATTTTATTTTTGTTAATATTATAAACTATCTTTCCTAAAATTTAGTTTTCTGTCTGTTGCCAGTACATAGACATATAATTGATTTTTAGATATAAATCTTGTATTTTGATATCTTGGTTTGATTAGTTACTAATTGCAGTCATTTGTGTTCAGATTTTTTTGGGGGGGTTGGTTGTATGAGGAAATCATGTAATATATACATAGATAGGATTTATTTTCTTTCTCATTGTTAAATTTGGTTGTCTTACTGAGTAAAAGTGGTGATAATCTTGATTTATTCCTGAATTTAGAAGGAATTATTTTGAAATTTCATTTTCAAATATGTTTGCTATAGATTTTTGTTTATAATGCATTGTAGCTGTTGTAATACATTGCAGGATTCTGTTTGCCTTTATTTTGTTTAGAATTTTCTATCTGTTCATAAGTAAAATTGACTGATGATTTTCCTTTCTTATACTGTCCTACTTACTTTTGGTATCAAGATTATACTGGCTTAATTTGGGGGTTATGGTCCCACTTTTTGTTTCTTAAAATTATTTCTGTAAGCTTTGAATTATCTCTTCTTCAGGAGTTAAGTAGAACCCACCCATAAAGTCATTTCAGCCTGGTGTTTTCTTTACAGAGATACTTTACTGATTTTGTTTTTCTAGTGGTTAAGGAACTCTTCCGGGTTTCTTTTTTTCTTTTTTTTTTTTTTCTTCTTAGATTGGTTCTCGTAACTTCTTAGTTTCAAGAAATTTGTTTAATATATTTTAGCTTTCAAATTTATGGGCATTTTTAAAAATAACCCTTAAAATCTCTTTTGTTTGCCTCTTCCCTTTATTTGTACTTTCTTCTCTTTGGCCTGATCAATTTTTCATGTGGTTCTAAAATTTTAAACTTTTCTCTAAATACTGGCAATTTTGATGTCTATTAATTTCTGTTCTTATTTTTATGCTGTTTTCCTTCCATGTTATTAGTATTTATTTTGTTTTTCGTACTGCTTTTGGTAAGTATTATTGTATTTAGGCTAATTTCTACTGTAAATATTAACAATGTAAAAGTTCTTCAGTGTACAGGTACTTTGTTCATTTACTTCTAAGTATTTTTGGGATTATTATAATTTCTTCTTTTACCTATGAATTATTTAGAATTATTTTTAAATTTCCAAATGTATTCCCTAGTTATCTTTTTGTTATTTCTGTTTTACTTGATTGTATCGTATGGCATCACATTGTTGAAATTTGTTGAGATTTGCTTTGTTGCGTAGTACCTTTCAACTTCTTGTAACTGTTTCATATGAACTTAAGAAGAATGTGTTGGAACACATTTTACATGTTCATTAGGTGAGGCTTGTTAATTGGGTTGATGGGATCTTCATGTTTATGTGTTGAAATGTTTCACTAAGCTCTTGGATTTGAATATTTATCCTATAAATCTTTCAGGCTCTTTTTTTTCCTTTATATATGTAGGAGCTATTTTAAGAAACTCACTTATCTGGAATGGTATTATTCATTTGGAGGATTGATCCTTCTATTATTAAATGGTGACCCTTTTATTGCTAATAATGCATTTTAGCTTAAAATGCCTTTTGTGTGATACATTATTTTGTAGTTATCTTAGGTTTCTTTTGATTTGTATTTTCTTGGCATATCTTTCTCTGTATTTTATCTTTATGCTTTCTGCTCATATCCAGGTGTGTCTCTGTCTCTTTAAACAGTATATTGCTCTATTTAAAAATATGTGTCTCTAGATAGATACCCAGTCTAGAATGTTTAGTTCACTTGTATTTTCATGTATATTTGTCATAATTTTATACTTGAATTTACTTGTAGCATAATATTTTCTATTTACTTGCTTTGTCTTTGCTCTTTTTTTCTTCTTTATTGCCTTCTTTTGGGTTGAGTTTTATATTCTTAATCTAATTTTCCACCTTCCATTTTGGAATTTATACACTCTATTATTTTCGTGGTTACCTTTAAAATTTTATTATAGATTATTCCACAAACTAAAAAAATAATCACCTGTTTAATTTATCCTCTCGAACAAAGTCAGATCTTTAATGATCAATCATCTTTCTCTTGTTTTATCTGATCTCATTATCTACTGTTTAGTTCTAGTCTGTATATGTTAATCTTCACTTATAGATATTATACCTATAGGTTTATATGATAAATTTAATGTAGATCACATTTACTTACATCTTTACCACATTCTTTTTTTTTTTTTTTAAAGATTTTATTTATTTATTTGACAGAGAGATAGCTAGAGCAGGAACACAAGCAGGGGGAGTGGGAGAGGGAGAGGCAGGCTTCCCGCCAAGCAGGGAGCCCGATGTGGGACTCGATCCCAGGACCCCGGGATCATGACCTGAGCCGAAGGCAGACGCTTAATGACTGAGCCACCCAGGCGCCCCATCTTTACCACATTCTTTACCGTTTTTAGAATGTTTAGATAAGAATTGAAATTTCATCCACTAGGAAGGGGGGAATTATGGACATATTTGATTTGAAGAAAGATGTGATCAAAATGATACTTTATGGAGATTAAACTTGTGCAGTTAAAGAAAGAATGGAGGGAAGAGAAGATGAAACAGAGACACAAAGACTGTTTCAACAATCTAGCAATTTGAAAGAATGAACTGAACTAGTGTGGTGGTTAAGCAGACAATAATAATCAGAAGTAAAAGTCACTGTGGAAGAATACATAGAATTTAACAACTAGTTTGATATGAAGTAGTTGAACAAAACAAAATGATGAGGTATTTGGACCCAGATTTTTAAAAGGTTGGCAGAAATACTAGCAAGTAGGAAAAGCAGAGGGAAGAGCTACTTTGAGGAGAACCAGAAAGGGGTGCCTGTGGCATATACCAATGATATCCTCAGCACACAGTTTCAAATACAACAGAGCACTTGGGAGAGAAATTAAGATTGGAGAACTGAACATTATAGAGGTGGATGTATACAGGTAGTAAATGAAAATAGGTATGAGAGAGGGTGAATGTGTCAAATGAAAGTACTTTGTGGAAGATTGGCCACAGATACACCCCAAAGAAAATGTTCACGTTCAGAAAGTCAAAGAAGAGTCAGAACTGGATGTATAAGATTCAAGACAGAATTCATTCTTGTGGGTTGTCACCTATCTGTGGTACGGAGATGGGTATTTCATATGCATATTATCTCATGTAACTATCTAATGAAGTGGTGGCGTGGTATTTAGTGGAGGAGAATTTTTCAAAAAGAACACGGTGTTCAGTAGTGTCAAATGAAGCAGAAGCAATAAGAAAATTAGAATTAAGGAAGAAGCATTGTGTCATTAGAATGTAATTGATGAGTTTTGCAGAGGATAAGTTCCGATTTAAAAGAGATGGAAACAAAACTGTAAGGACTTGATATGAGAATGAATCTTGTGCAAGTGAGCATTGAAATGCAAACAAGATTTAATAATTCAGTGGCAGAGGATTGTAGCAAGCCTGGGAGAAGAGGCTTTTGATTTAAAATAGAAAAGATAAGCTATGTGATGAACATGCTGTCTATACATAATAGGCACTCAACAAATATTTTTTGAATGCAAACTAAATGGTCAGAGTTTGAAAAATAGGATCCAGAGGGAAGGAAGATAAGCAATTGAAAGTTACTGAATTGCTAAGTTCTGTGATTTAAAATTTCCAGCAATATTTATAAGAAACACGACTTTGTGAAATTGCATAGATAAAGCATCAACTTTGAAGATTTTGTGACTTTTTATATGTATTTTTAAATGTACAGCAAGTGTAGGAAAATAAAACAAGCCCTGATAAAACATTACTTAAGAAATGGCAACTTGCTATCAGTAACAATTGGCATTTACAATTTAAAAGGCCAAATAGAAATGAATGTTAATAAAAATAGATTCTTATTGAAAACATGTATATGTAAGTACACTGACGAGGTGTCCTTAATATGCCACTTTATAATTCATCTGAAATGTTAGTAGCCCCTTTTTATCTTTGGCTTTCAAAATGGGTCCTCACCAATCATAATACCCAGCGTTTGAAGCAGATCCCTCATGACTGTTATTTGTTGTTCACTTAAATGTGCTTATTTTTGATGACTTTTAAAGTCCCCAAAGCAGTATTGTTCCAGATTGATTTTTCTATCTCAGCATTGCAGTCGTTATTGAAAGTGATTTCACTCACAAGATAAAAATTTGTTGAAACATGTAAATGGCTTACTTTCAACCAAGGGATTGACTTAGATTTCAACAACTGCAAGAAGGGGTATCATGCCAAAATTTGTCTGTTTTTCAGATTTTAATCTGAAGTCTAAAATTTGTGCTGCACAAACACTCATCTTATTCAGTATAACATATTTGCATACATATTTATTTTCTGTGTAAGTACTGAATGACTAAAATGTGTTTTCTATGTGCTTACATAAATATAGTAGCAATGAGACACTGATAATAATAATAGAAACATTTATTGATTGCTTACTAAGTGCTAAGTTCTGATCAAAATGCTTTATGTGTATCATTGTACAAAACACTTACATAAGCTTGTGTGGAAGATATTCTCAGTACTGTTTCACAGAAAGGGAGATAAACAAAGAGGCAGAGAGAGGTTAAAAAATGTGCTCATGATTACAAAGCCAGGAAGTTTTGGAGCCAAAATTCTAAGTAAGCTATGCATGCTCACCCCAACATATACTCTCTAGTGAACAGAATCGATTATGATTTTATATTAGTTGAAATTCATAAATGCAGAAGTTTTGAAAAGAGTTCCTGTCTCTAACCATTTAATTTCCTAAATTTAAAAAAATGTACAAATTTCTCTTCCTGTCGTTATATCATAAGAAAATAATCAAGTAAGGCAAGGGTATATATCACAATGTACTGTTAAGTTGTAAAAACAAGTTACATTCTAGTGTATACAGTTTGGAATAATATAATCAAGTACCAAAACTTTGTATGCCCAGATGGTAGCATTATTTGACAGGTTATGTTTTGTATGGAATATCTAATTTTTAAAAAATGCATTAATTTTGAAGTAAACTATAAAATTTTCCAAATTTTTACATATGTAGACCTAGGTTTACAATATAATATCAGTGCTGTTAGCTTTGATTATGCACATATATTATATCCTAGCATGTATGAAATGATATAATTAGTTCATAATAAATTATTTAAAAAATACATCAAGAGTCGTTGAGCATTGTATTTATATATTAACAGTACATATGTTATGCTCATGGCTTGGGAGAACAAATGTTAAAATATCCATACTACCCAAAGCAATTTATAGATTTAATGCAATACCTATCAAATAACCAATAGCATTTTTCACAGATGTAGAACATATAATCCTAAAATGTGGATGGAACCACGAAAGGTTCTGAATAGCCAAAGCAATTTTGAAAAAGAATAAAACTAGAGGTATCACAATCCCAGATATCAGGATATACTACGAAACTGTAGTAATCCAAATAGTATGGTACTGGAAAAAAAAATAGACACATAGATTAATGGATAAGAATAAATAGCCCAGAAATAAACCCATGATTATATGGCCAATTAATCTATGACAAAGGAGGCAAGAATATGCAATGGGAAAGACAGTCTATTCAAAAAATGGTGTTGGGGGGACGCCTGGGTTGCTCAGTCATTAAGCATCTGCCTTTGGCTCAGGTCATGATCCCAGGGTCCTGGGATTGAGTCCCACATCGGGCTCCTTGCTTAGCGGGGAGCCTGCTTCTCCCTCTGTCCCTGCTTGTTCTCTCTCTCTCTCTGACAAGTAAATAAATAAAATCTTCAATAAAAAAAAGGGTGTTGGGAAAACTGAACAACTACATGCAAAAGAATGAAACTAGACCACTTTCTTACACCATAAGCAAGAATAAACTAAAAGTGGATCAAGAACCTAAATGTGAGACTGAAACCATAAATATTCTAGAAGAGAGTACAGGCAGTAATTTCTTTGACGTCAGCCATAGCAGCATTTTTCTAGATATGTTTCCTGAGGCAAGGGAAACAGAGGAAGAAATAAACTATTGGGATTGCATCAAAATACAAAGGTTTTTGCGCAGCAAAGGAAACAATCAACAAAACAAAAAAGCTACTGAATGGAGGAAGGTATTTGCAAAAGATGTATCTGATAAGGGGTTAGTATTCAAAAAATATAAAGAATTTATACAACTCAATGCAAAAAAAAAAACACAAAAAAACAGATAACCCAATTAAAGAATGGGCAGAGGGCCTAAACAGACATTTTTCCAGAAAAGACATCCAGCTGGCCAATAGACACATGAAAAGATACTCAGCATCACTCATCATCAGGGAAATGCAAATCAAAACCATGATGAGATATCACCTCCTACCTGTCAGAAAGGCTAAAATCAAAAACACAAGAAACAAATGTTGAGGAGAATATGGAGAAGAATCAACACTTGTGCACTGTTGGTGGGAATCCACACTGGTGCAACCACTGTGGAGAACAGTATGGAGGTTCCTCAGAAAATTAGACATAGAATTACAATAGGATCCAGTAGTTCTACTACTGGGTATTTACCCAAAGAATGTAAATACACTAATTCAAAAAGACACACGCACCCCTGTTTAAGCAGCATTATTTACAATAGCCAAGATATGGAAGCAACCCCAGTGTCTATCCATAGATAAATGGATAAAGAAGATGTGTGACACACACACACACACACACACACACACACACACACACACCGTGGAATATTACTTAGCCATAAAGAAGAATGAAATCTTGCCATTTGCAACAACATGGGTGAACCTAGAGGGTATAATTCTAAGTGAAATACATCTGTCAGAGAGAGACAGATACCATATGATTTCACTCATATGTGAAATTTAAGAAACAAAAAAATGAACAAAGGGAAAAAAGAGACAAAAAAGACTCCTAAATATAGAGAACAAAGTGGTGCTTAACAGAGGGGAAGAGAGTGGGGGGGATGGGTGAAATAGGTGAAGGGGATTAAGAGTACACTTACTGGAATGAGCGCTGCATAATGTCTAGAATTGTTGAGTCACTTTATTGTACACCTGAAACTAATGTAACACTATATGTTAATATACTGGAATTTAAAAAAAATTTTAAAAAGCATAGAATAAATAAAAAAGAAAAGAGTACATGTGTTAATTCAAACAAATTAAATAATCTTTAAAACAACCCAAATCTCAGTCCTTGGGACCATTTTTTAAAGTCTTATATTTCATCATAAATATAAGTAAATATGTTAAATATATCTTAGATACAGTAAATAAATATGTACAAAATGATGAATAAATATTTTCGACATATTTAAATAATAAAACATAAGTAGGCATTATTGGTACATTTATTCTATTTTTTACAAGTGATCAGAGGTGGGAACCATTACCTCAAGATCATTTATGGACCACATTTCCTCAAAATTAAAAGAATATTTCACAGGCACCCTAAGAAGAGTCTTAGCCATTAGTTGGGTAGACTTCCGCCTTCTGATCTGGCAAGCAAGGAGCTTAGAAGTCATCACTCAGTCCTAATAAGTAAAAAGCTGAAAAAAAATGAAGAAAAAAACCCAACTCTTAATAAAATAGTCAGGGGTTGGTGGTCTAAGATGACAGTGGAGAAAGTTACTGAACTCACCTCCTCTGAACAATTATACATCAACAAATTTGACAACATAGAAGTGGAAAAATTCCTAGAAACATACAACCTTCCAGTCATGAATCATGAAGAAAATCTGAATAGACCAATTACTAGTAGGAGACTGACTCAACAATCAAAATCCTCCTAACAAATGAAAGTCCAGAGCCAGATGGCTTCACAGGTGAATTCTACCAAATATTCTAAGAATACTAATCCTTCTCAAACTCAAAAAAATAGAAGAGGACAGAATGCTTCCAAACTCATTTTTCAAGACCAACATTAAGATAAACCAGACAAGAAAACCACGAGAAAAGAAAATTACAGGCCAATATCCCTGATGAACAAAGATGTAAAATTTTCAAAAAAAAAGTTATCAAACTGAATTCAACAGTATGTTAAAAGGTTCATATACCATGATCAAGTGCGATTATTCCAGAATGCAGTGATGGTTCAACACTCACAAATCAATCACTGCGGTATATCACAAATCAATCACTGTGGTATATCACATTAACAGAATGAAAGATAAAAATCAGCTGAACCTCTCAATAGATACAGAAAATGTTTGACAGAATTCAACATACTTTATGACAAAACCTTTCAACAAAGTGAGTAGAGAGGGAATATAGCTCAACATAATAAAGACCGCATATGATAGGCCCACAGCTAACATCATACTTAACAGTGAAAAACCAAAATCTTTTCCTCTAAGATCAGGGACAAGACAAGTTTCCTACTCTTGCCACTTTTATTCAACATGTTATTAGTAGTCCTAGCCAGAGAAATTAGGCAAGAAAGAAAGGGAAGAAAGGAAAGAAGGAAAGAAAATAAAAGAATCCAAATTGGAAAGGTAGAAGTAAAGCTGTCCCTATTTGCAGATGACATAATTTTCTTTATATAGAATCCTAAAGACTCTGGCAAAAAAGCGGTCAAAACTAATAAATGAATTCAGTATAGTTGCAGGACACAAAATCAATATACAGAGATTTGTGGAATTTCTGTAGACTAACAATGAATTTTCAAAGATATTTAGAAAACAATTCCATTTACAATTGCATCCAAAAAGTCGAGGAATAATTTTAACCAAGAAGGTGAAAGATCTGTATAATGAAAACTATAAGCCACTGATGAAAGAATTTGAAGAAGAAGCAAATAAATGGAAAGATACACCATGCTCATAGATTGGAAGAATTAGTATTATTAAAATGTCCATACTACCCAAAGCAATCTACACATCATGGGATCCCATTGAATCAAAATTCCAATGGTACTTTTTCCCCCACAGAAATAGAACAAATAATACTAAAATTTGTGAGAAACCACAAAAGATCCCAGATAGCCAAAGCAATCTTGAGAAAAAGAACAAAGGTGGAGGCATAAAGCTCCCTGACTTCAAACTATATTATAAAACTATAGTAATCAAACAGTACCATACTCACATAAAAATGGACACATACATCAATAGAATAGAAATGAGAGCCCAGAAATATGTTCATATATATGTGGTCACATAATCTACAACAAAGTAGGCAAGAATGTACAATGGGGAAAAAAACAGTCTCTAAAAATTCCTCTTCTGGGTATATATCCCAAGAAGATGAACACACTAATTCAAAAAGATATATGCACTTCCATATTCATTGTAGCATTATTTACAATTGCCAAGATATGGAAACAACAAAGTTTCCATTGGATGAATGGATATAAAGGTTGTGGTATATATGTATACACAATGGAATACCACTCAGCCATAAAAATAATGGAATCTTGCCATTTTCAACAACATTGATGGACCTTGGGAACATTATGCTAAGTGTAACAAGTCAGAGAGAAACAATTTATGATTTCACTTATATTGGAATCTAAAACAAAACAAAACTGACAAAACATAACCACACTTATAGATACAAAGAACAGATTGGTGGATGCCGGAGGGGTGGGGTTTCAGAGAAAGGTGAAATTGGTGAAAGGAGTCAAAAGGTACAAATTCATTGTTGTAAACAAGTCACGGGTGTGTAATGTGGAAGATGGTGAATAAAGGTAATAATACTCTATGGCATATTTTGAAGTTTCTAAGAGAGTAAATCTTAAAAGTCTTAACACAAAAAAATTTTTGTAACAATGTATGGCAACATATGGTAACTACATTTTTTAGATGATAATTTTGTAGTGTACAGAAATAGTGAATCATTCTGTTGTACACCTGAAACTAATATGTAATTGTCAACCCTACTTCAATTAATAAAAACCTCAAAAACGAGAAGTGTCAAAGAAGTAAAGTCACAGGCTAAAATACTGACCCAGGGTTCCACCATAAAACTTTTGTAGTGATATTTGGAGACTTTACTACCCCAGTCACAATAATGGATAGAACAAGCAGACAGAAAATAGGTGAGTAGAGAACTTAAACAACACAATAGCCAACTAAACCCAGTGGACACATATAGAACACTATACCCAACAACAAAGTACACATTCCTTTCAAGTGCACATAGGACATTTTCCAAGGTAGACCATATATTTGGTCACAAATCAAAGTCTCAATAGATTTTAAAAGGTAGATGTCATACAAAGTATCTTCTCTGTGCAAAAACAAGACATTAGAAATCAATAAAGGAAAACTGGAAAATCTGTAAAATTGTACAAATCAACACACTTTTAAGCAAAGAAGAAATCACAAGAGAAATTTAGAAAATAAAAATGAAAATGAAAACATAACATACCAAAACTTATGGGATGTAGCAAAACTAGTAGTAAGGGGGAAATGTGTAATTCTAAATGCTTATATTGAAAACAAGAAAGATCTCAAATCAACCTAACTTTACAACTTAAGGAACTAGAAAAAGAAGAACAAACTAAGCCCAAAGATAGCATATAAAAGGAAATAATAAAGATTAGAGTAGAGAGAAATGAAATAGAGAATAGAAAACAGTAGAGAATATCAGTAAAACCAAAGGTTGTTCTTTAAAAAATTCAGCAAAATTGACAAACCTTTATCTGGATAGATGAAGAAAAATGGAGAGAAGAGTTAAGTCACTAAAATCAAAAGGTGGAAGTGGGGACATTACTACTGTTTCTACCAAAATAAAGGATTATAAAAATACTGTGAAGATAATAAGAGAGTATGATGTTTTTTATACCAACAAACTGGATAACTTAGATGAAATGGACAAATTCCTTGAAGCACAAAACCTACTAAGGCTATATCATGAAGAAATAGACAATCTGAATAAACCAGTAACTAGTAAGGAGATTGAATCAGTAATTTAAAATCTCCCAACAAAGAAAAACCTTGGACCTTATGGCTTCCCTGGTGAGTAAGATCAACCATGTAAAGAAAAACTAATACCATTCTTTCTCAAACTTTACCAAAAAATGAAGAGGAGGATGCACTGTTTAACTTACTTTGTGAAACCAGCCTTACCGTAATACCAAAGCCAGACAAAAACATTACAATTAAAGAAAACTACAGGCCAATGTCTTTTATAATTATATATGGATGGAAAAATTCTTGGCAAAATATTATCTAATCCAACCCTATAAAAAGAATTATATTTCATGTTCAAGTGGGGTTTATCATGGGTATGCAAGGTTAGTTCAACATTCAAAAACTATTAATATACTCCAGCAGATCAACAGGCTATTGAAGAAAATCACATGATGGTATTAATGGATGCAGAAAAATCATTTGACAAAATCCAACATGTATTTCTGATAAAACTCGCAGCAAACTAGGAATAGAGGGGATCTTCCTCAACTTGATAAAGAATATCTACAGAAAAACAACAGCTAGCATCATGTTTAATGGTGAGAAATTCGAATATTTTTTGCTAAGATCAAGAACAAAGCAAGGATGTCCTCTCTTACTGCTACTTTTCAACATCATTTCTAAATTCTAGATAATGCAGTAAGACAAAAAGGAAATAAAAGGTGTATAGATTGGGAAAGAAGAAATAAAACTGTTTGCAGATAGCATGATCGTCTGTGTAGAAAATTTACAAGAATTGACAGAAACAAAAACGGAACCAAAACAAATGGACAAAATTCCTGGAACTAGTAAGCACTAAGAGCAAGGTTGCAAAGTAAAAGGTTAATATAATATAATATGTGCTATTCTATATACCAGCAATTAACAAGATGAATTAGAAATTAAAAATACATTATCACTTAAAGTAGCACCCTCCAAATAGTATACTTAGGTATAAATCTAAGAAAATATATACAAGATGTATACATAACTCTGATACAAGATATCAAAGAAAAACAAATCTGTATTTATAAATAGAAAGATGTAGTATTATGATATTTCTTTCTATCTTGATCTATGGATTCAATGCAATTGCTTTAAAAATTGCATTGAGCTATTTTTAAGATATCAACAAACTGATACTAAAATTTATGTGTGGAGGCCACCTGGGTGGCTCAGTCATTCAGCGTCTGCCTTCAGCTCAGGTCATGATCCTAGGGTCCTGGGATCGAGTCCCACATCAGACTCCCTGTTCACTGGGGAGCCTGCTTCCTCCTCTCCCTCTGCCTGCCAGCCTCCAGAGTGGCTGCACCAGTTTGCATTCCCACCAACAGTGCAAGAAGGTTCCCCTTTCTCCGCTTTCTCGCCAGCATCTGTTGTTTCCTGTGTTGTTCATTTTAGCTATTTTGACAGGTGTGAGGTGATATCTCATTATAGTTTTGATTTGTATTTCCCTGATGATGAGTGATGTTGAACATCTTTTCATGAGTCTGTTAACCATCTGGATGTTTTCTTTGGAAAAATGTCTATTCATATCTTCTGCCCACGTTTTAACTAGAATATTTGGTTTTTGGGTGTTGAGTTTGATAAGTTCTTTATAAATTTTGGATACTAACCCTTTATCAGATAAGTCATTTGCAAATATCTTCTCCCATTTCAAAGTTGCCTTTTAGTTTTGTTGATTCACTGTGCAGAAGCTTTTTATCTTGATGAAGTCCCAGTAGTTGTTTTTTTTTCTTTTGTTTCCCTTGCCTCAGGAGACAGATCTAGTAAGAAGTTGCTATGGCTGATGTCAAAGAGGTTATTCCCTGTGTTCTCCTCTAGGATTTTGATGGTTTCCTGTTTCACATTTAGGTCTTTCATCCATTTTCAACTTATTTTTTGTGTATGGTGTGAGAAAGTGGTCCAGATTTCTTCCTTTGCATGTTGCGGTCCAGTTTTCCAACATCGTTTGATGAAGAGACCGTCTCTTCCATAAATTCCAAATGACACTTAAACTCATTGAATATTTTTGGAGGATGCAAGAGAACCTAACTATTATTCTTTACACTAATAAGTGAAGATTAAAATCAAGTATTCTTTTGTTCTAGATCAAATAATACTTTAGGGTAACCAGATTGGTTATGAGGAATAATTCTTGGCTTATGGCCCCCTTCCCCCATCTTAAAATCTAGTAAAGTCTCATGTCTTTGATCCTTCTTTCTGTAATCAAATGTCCCTCTGATCCTAGATTTCAAAGGTTCTCCAGTTTTAAAGACTCATGTGATTAGGTTGGGCCAACCCAAATAAACTAGGATAATCGCCCCAATTTAAATCCTAACCTTAATCATACTCACAGATTTCCAGGATGAGTACATGAACTCACGTACTGAGGGTGGGGTTGTTCTGCTTACCATATCCATTCAGTTACTTCTGGTTTAAAAACTCACTTATAGAGCACTTGATATTTGCCTGGCTAGGTGATATTTGATATTTTAAAATATCCTTTTGAATTGGTTCTATAAAAAAATGGAGAGGTAGATTTCTACTCCTTATCTAATTTGAAGTAACTTATCTCTATATTTTTATATAATAATTCTCTACAAAGTTCATATTCAATACACGGTAAGTATTCATCCAGTATTAGGGAAATATTGTTCTTTGAGTTGTTCTAGAAATGTGACTCATTCAGAAGTGTGTTATCATTATTTAAACTCATATATGTCAGTTATTTAATACCTTCAAATGCATCTTTATCAGTATAATAAAATCTCCATTTCTAATGAAAAAGCAAGATACATTACTTAAGGTGTGAATCTGTATTAACAGATTAGATGAAATATCTTCTAATTGTAAGAGTTAATTACCATGTATATTATACAATAAATACTCTTAAAAAGTGGTTTACTTGGGTTAAAACATTTTTTACTTTAAAGCTGTCTCTTGCTTGGTTATAAATTGGGTGCTTTTATATACTCCAGGAGTATATAAGTGAAGCCATTATGTATTTCTATTATCCAAGATTTTTAAGAAAGCATTTTGTAGCATTCATTTACTAAAATTTGATAATACCTGTGACTTTAAAATTAGCAAAGGCAGAAAAAAGTGGCAGTTACCAACAGTGGAAAGACTAAAAGGTTTCAGGATTAAGGTGAACATGAAGTAGAATCATTATAAGAGACTACTGGTGGTGGAGCCTCCTGGTGTTTGATACTATTCTGACTTGATGCTTGGAAACATATTTCTGAAATAAATAGATCTTAGTGCTAACATTATGCTGAAGGACCTACTCAGAAAGAGCTTTCTTTTCTTACTGCCTAGCCATGCCCTTGAGCTAAGCACTAGAAATTTCTAAGAGGCAATGTAAAATAGCAGAGTAGGCATTATTGGGAGTATATGTATAGTTACACATTTCAGTTTTATAAATGTAAATGTATAATGTCATTTATAGAATAGCACATTTTTAGGTTAGTTTTATGTTCAGGAAACATAAAAAGAAAAGAAAGATCCTTGAAATTTTAACTAGAGGGAAACTTTCTAAACAGATTAAAATCAAATTTGATAAAATAAATATTCAGATGATACATATGAAAATATTCAACTGTAAAACATGATTAAGACTTGTCTCTAATGAGTGTCATTGTGATATACTCGTGGTAAGCTGTGGCCAACGTGTATGGATGTGATTTTAAAATCTTGGTCTATCTCATTACTATTTGCTATGTTTTTATAGCATTATTTTTACTTATGGATATGCACATGAAGAACAAATATATCAAGCAAAGAAGAAAAAATGTGGTGCTTTCTTAAGTGACATAACTAATACATTTTATAATTATTAAATTTTATTTTGGAGCTGTACTGTCCAATATAGTAGCTACTTGCCACATGTGGCTATTAAACACTTGAAATGTGGCTAGTCTGAATGGAGACCTGTAAGTGTGAAAAACACACTGAATTTTAAAGACTTAATAAGAAAAAATAAGTACATTTTATTATATTTTTAATATTGATTACATGATGAAATGGTAATATTTGGGATATATTACATTAAATACATATATTATTAAAATTAAATTCATTTATTTCTTTTTCCTGTTTGAATGTGACTATGAGAACATTTAAAAACTATATGTGGCTCAAATTTGTGGCTTATATGATATTTGTGATAGACAGTCTTCCATTTTTTTCTAATTAATGAGCTACTTCCCATTTGTGGAGGGGTGAAATTTAATTTATAAGTTAATGATAAAGCTACACAAGTAAAAAAATATATAGTTAAAAGATATGGTAAAATATTAATAAGCATTTCAAAATTTCTCATTGAATTTTATTCTTGAGTCAAGATGTAGAAGAGAATTATCTCAAAGGATATTTACAGTTGCATCCACTAGTCAAAAATGAGAGAGAAGATAATGATAGATCCTGCCGTCCAGCCTATTCTACTCAGAAAAGTCTGTGTGTGTCACTAATTAACAGTATTTCTCTTGCAGATCTTAGGATATCATTTGCTATATTAGAATCCTTTTGGAAGAATAAATTGCAGAGGAAAGATTTAGCAAGAAATTAACTATCAACTTTGATTTTTTTAAGAACATGTGAAAGCTTATTTACTCTAATTACTCTATAGCTGCAAAACAGGCTGTATATGCAACCCACATAATCAAAATCCAACAAGACTTACTGAAAAAGATTAGTAAAATGACAACAGGTGCTGCAAAGGATTTTGTAGGTTGACTTACGAGTTGGCACTTGAAATTGTTAGTTTTATAAAATGAATCATTGAAATAGGAACGCCAGTGTAATTGGCAAGCCACATGTCATCATTTTTCCCTGGGGTCAAAACAGATAATTTCCATAAAAAAGTACAGAACCCATAAAAATAGAAGGAATTAATGATAAAACTTAGAATAAAATCACATGGACAAGTGTTTGTGGTAATGTATTTGGTACTGAGTGATAATTAGGCATGAAGGATTGCTCACAAATGGTACATTGAAACACGAATAGTGTACTATACACTAATGTATCTCCAAAACCAAACCCAAGGCCTAGCATTTTATGAAAGGAAAAAAATGAATCAATGACTAGTATTATATATATGACTATCAACAGACAAGGTGGGGGATAAAGAAGACAGAGAAAGAGGATTTAATTCTAATAATGCTTCTTTAATAATGACCAAATTTATTCTTCATGCCTTTTGGTATTTTCATCTTGAATTTCTCTTTTTCTTGCCTTCTTAAGCCACCCTTATTTTTAAAGCAGCTTGGGCTGAGTAGAATATTTTTATAAAATGGCCCTCTGTGCCATTTCTAAGAATCCTAGGTCAAATTAGTCAGACTGCTGTTCTAACACTGATAATTAAATCCACCCCCTACCAAAATCTATAGTTAATTGGTAGAATTTCAAGCTTTGTAGGGTTTCAGTTGTTAAAAGCATCATATGGAGAAAGTACAAAAGCTGTCCTAAGTAAATGACTTTTAAAATTGACTTTTAAAGCCTTTTCTTTCCGTAGAAAGGGTCATGGCCAGCTTAATGTTTGTGTTAAAATGGATTGCTTGTTTTGTTCATCATTATTATATTATACATTCCCTTGGAAATTAGAGATGATAAAGGTACTCTTCATGCCAAATATTGTGTAAGGTACACTGAATTGTGAAAGAATTTAGTAACACTTTAGGATGAATGTTTATGAGAAATATATATGAGTAGATTTAGGAAGTCTCTCCTTTCTCTAGTCCCTTATTCAGCATTTGCTATTTGGGATCAAGTTTGAGTTATGCAATGCATGGTCATCTTACTCTACAAAATAGAACACCAGTAGTTCAGAGACATGGATTTTTGTTTGACTGCCATCATTTTACTGTGTATTGCTTGATAAGGAGTTGAAGGAGAGAGGGATTAGAACAAAGAGGTACTCAATAAGAAAGACCTTTCAGAAATGTATATGGAATTCTTTTAAATAAATTTCTGGAATGTTAAGAAAATGGGATGGGGGACAGAAATGAATTAAGTGAGGTAAGTAGAGCAAGGTGACTGAAGATTTAGATTTTAGGAGTTACCTAAACCTTTTACTACTCAAATATGTCATCTGTACAATGTTATATTACCTACAATTTGGTGTTAGTAGAAGAATTAAAGGGCATAAGATATTTAATACACTTGACAGAGTACCTGACATATATTGAATGCTCAGTTTGTTGTTAGAGTAGCTGCTTGTAGGAACAGCTAAGTTTATAGTATAATAACGTGGATATGGACTGTCAAGAGCAAACAGCATGATTTCAGATTCAATTTTTTTTGCACATATGGCTTTGTGAGTTGAGTGCCCATTTTAGTCAAAAATATGTTTTTGCACAGATATAATTTCTAGAGGTGATTAAAAGTTTGATTATAACTACTCTTGGGTTTCATAATTTAAAAACATTTTCACAAAGTCTGTGATTAATTTTTCCCATTTAAAATTTTTATTCTCAATACTGTGCAGCATTAAATATAATTTAGAATTCATAAGGCATCTTGGGAGTTACACTTTTACTTATTAAACTATGCAGAAAAAGTTAAATTTCATAGCTGGTCAAGAACTCAGAGCAAAATGAAAAGATAAGATAGTGAAACATGGTTCATGGTCCTTAAAAGACCTTTTAATGTGGTTAGTTGTTTTCTAATGAATGCAAGTAACAAATTGAATGTCCACCTCTGAACAGAATGTAAATTAACAATTTAGAAATGAAAAAGTGACATAAAATTAAATGAAACTTTTACCTTCACCACTTTTCGCAGGGTCATTTGTTGATTAAATTATCTCTTGTGCTTGCTACTTGTCTTACTACATCAGTCACCCATGAATTTAAATTAGAGGCATTTTGAAAATATAATTAGTATGTTATCGCTTGTATCTACTGAGCAGTAAATTTATATTTTTATAGTACCTCAGCTATAGTGTGAATCTTTGAATAAACCATTTCTCACATGAAATAGGCAAATTACAAATATTGAGCAACTTGTAATTCTGGATAATGGTTCTTTAAAGGATGAAGAACAATCATTAAGCTGTACTTTTTGTCATGCATGGCCATACATACATACTATCTGTGGTTCTCCAAGATCAACTTAATCTCTAATATGTAGTTCAAACACCTGTTGAGGTGTACAGTGAAGCACATGGATAATCTGAAGGATTTGTTTTACAAGCAGATGTTATTTTTTTAATTAACAGTGATTTTAAAACAAGTTGAAAATTAGACTTATCATTCTCCAGTTTGGTGATGGTAGTGGTTTTGTTTTCCTCTCCCTCCACCTTTTCATTTTTTTCCTTCATCATTATCAACATTTAAAGGTCCTCAGACTCTAGAGACATCAAAATCATCTTGATGACATGTGAAAACACATAATGCTAGATACTGTCCCCAAATTTTCTGATTCAGTAGATATGAGATGAGGTCTTGGAAGTACACAGGTGAGGTTCCAGGGACCACACTTTGAGAATCATCACTCTGGCAAATGCCTCTGTCTCCTTATATATCCCCTTGTATATCTTTTTAATGCTAATATGCCCAAAGGTATAATATTACTGCTATTTGTTCCACTGTATGCCAATCTTTGTGGACTCCAAAAATAAATCACCAGCTCTGATCGCTCTTCTGAGTGTTGGTCCAATCTAACAACTGCTACAGTACATCTCCCTTTGGAGATCCCATAGGCTTATCAAATTTAACATGTCCAAATTGGAACTCATAAATCAAATCCCACTTGATTATTTCAATCAAGAATCATCAAAATTTCATGAGGAGTTTATTTGTATGGAGACTTAGTCGGCTTGGGCTGTTGTAAGAAAAGACCACAGACAGTGTGGCTTAAACAAGAGACACTTGTTTCTCAGAGTTCTGGGGGCTGAGAAGTCACAAATCAAAGTGCCAACAAATTCACTGTCTGATGATAGCCCTCTTCCTTATCTTGGAGATGGCTTTCTTGCTGTGTCCTCATGGCAGAGAGAGAATAGGCTCTTTGGTCTTTTCTTTGGCACTAATGCCATCATGATAGCCCCATCCTATGACCTCATCTAAATTTAATTACCTCCCAAAGATCTCACCCCTAATACCATCACATTGTGGCTTAGGGCTTCAACATATAAATTTGGAGGGACACACTCAGTCCATAACATATGGTCTTGAATGATCTCCCCACAAATTAATTATAGTTGCAAGGGAAAAGTAATAACTATTGTAGTAAATACACATTGAAGAAATTGAGCAAAACCTTGAATGGGGGTGGTCAAAAATACCATTACCAAGAAGGGCAAACAAACATTGTGTGCTTGCAGATGAGAAGCCGTGAGAGTGCAGTTATTGCCTCAGTGCTCTTTGAACATGGCTCAGACCCATGGCCTAGCACATAAGGCTCCTGCCTAACCTTTGGACCTCACTTCTCCCCACTTCCCACCTCCCAATTGGCTTTACTACTTGTCTAACTTATTTGAATCTGCTTCTCTCCTGATGCTGCTTTCATGGATAGTTTAGCAGCTCTGTCCTGTTTAGGGCTATCATAGAACTTATCACACTGTATTATAATTTTCTGCTCACTTCTCTGTCTCCCTGGCTTGACTGCGAGTTGCTGAAGAGTGGAAACTCTCTTATTCATATTTGTTTCCTCAGCTCCTAGAACAGTATTAGCTAAGAAATGGCTTCTTTATGATAGTGTATTGAATAAATGAGTGGATGAGAAAATTTTTAAATGCCATACATCAGTGATTAAATCTTCATTTTCATTTTGTTGACAGAACACTGATTTAAGAAATCAGCAGTACTGCTTAGTGTTATTTTTGGTACTCACTACTGGAGAAAGACAATTATCTGTTCCATGGTCTTCATCTAATTAGCAATTTAAAACCACTACTGTGGGGACATTTTCTGCTTTACTATTTAAGGTAGTTTACAAAAGTTTTGGAAATATAGTTTACAGTAGAATATTTATATATGACTGTTTTAGGTATGAATTACTTATTTACTATTTTGTTATTTTTAACCGGTATAAATGCATATACTTGCGATTTTGTGTTGTGTTGAGGGACATTAAGAGACAATGACTAAAAGAATAGAATAAAATTTTATTTGTAGGTTGTGGAAATCTCTTTCATTTTCTAACTTAAAATTTAATGGAAATTAACTTTATATGAAGAATAATGTAGGGTTTTTTAATAGCCAAGGTTTAGCAGTATTAGGATTTTCTAAAGAACCTCCATGCTTTTTGTTTTTCTTTCAAAGGGAAAATTTTTTCTATTCTTCTCAGACTAACCATCATATCTGTAAGGTAAATTGATTGACAATCCAGATTCAGATGTAAAGTGGCTGTAAAGTGAATTCATTTGCAAAATCATCAGAAAAAAATGTAGTAACCACTCCAAGGTCTGGTATTCTTACTAGAGATGATACAGGGAGACTGCCCTTCCAGTAGCCTTTTGTGTTAACAGGTATTAAAGAGAAAACAATATGTTTAGAGCTGTTAATTACCCAAAATACGGCAATGCATCCTTTGATTTTTGGACGTAAATGCTGATATATCGAGAGGGGAGAAGTATTGACTTTTTCTCTTTTTTGGGGGGGGGGCATTTAAAACTTTCCAGACATCATTTATGATTTCATTTTGAAAGTCAGTCTGTAGTTGGACTTTTTTACATTCTTGCATACATTTGTCCTTTTTCCATACTTGTCTACTTTGACTTAGTGGCACAAGACTGTTAATGAATGAAGACACAGTCAGTTATCAGCAACTGACTAATAGCCAGAGTATTATAAATTTCGTATTTAGCTTAGCATGCGGGTCACTGTTGATGTAGGCATACATCTGCAATTTCAGAACTTCAGGCTATTTTACTTTTCATATAACTGAACACTGGTTTTCTTTTAATTGTGTCACTTGATAATGCTGTTCAGAGAATATTCTAGGATCATGATTTACTCTCTTGCCATAAAGTACAGAGTTTCCACTTATATTTGGTGCTTGTCATTATAAGTAGCCAAAATCTGCTGGACCTTCCCCCTTTTCATTTGAGAGGACTCAGAAGCCTATTACATGCACAGCATCAGCATCTGGAAGAGTGCACTCTTCACAGATGCTCAGCGGGTATTAATTTCCTTCCCCTCTGCCACTTTGCTCCCCTTTACTTCCTTTGCTTACCTAGAGTTTTAAAAAATTACTTACTCGGCTACCGGTGTTTTAAAATACATTTTATTCAGAAAATGTCAAAGGATTAATAACATGGATTTTTAAAGTCACATTTACCATATCTTTGGTGGTAATTGGGGATTGTGCAGGATTAGTCAGATGTACCCTTCCTTGGAGTCTGTGATAATTAGGAGCAGAATTTGACTGTGCTTCCATCAGTCACTGCTGAGAAGAGAGCAGTGTTCTCCATGCATATTCAGCTACTGCATGATGTGTGGCTGCATTTCATGTTACATATAGTTGCCCAGTGCCAACTCAGCACAGTAAATCTCAGTTCTAGGCTCTTGCCATTTTTCATAGTAACAGGAAAAATATACAGTTTTCCATTTTACTGAGTGAATTTGAATTCATGGAGGACATCACATTGTGCACACTGTCCCGTTTATGTGCCTCTGTATGCTGGCACTGTGGATGAGCTGACTATCCTGGGAAGATTGATGAAAGGATCTTGTGTGATAGTTTGGAAATGTCATTATTTCTTTGTCTCTTTGCCTTGTTTTAGTGTAACACCTCTGATTGTCCCCCCACCCCCGTGTAAAGTGTCAGGAATGACATTTGTGGCTCATTGTCTCATTAAAGTTTCTCACTTTTTTAAAAAGGGAAGGCAAACCTAACTGGTGGCTGTTTTTACCTCTCTATTTAAAGAGTGATGCAGAGTACTGTTAGCACTTAAGAGACTTTTCTGGCCTTACAACCTTGCATTTGATGTCTCTGATAATAAGATTTAGGCAGAATGGCCCTAAGGATATGCAGTGTTTTCCATTCCTCTAGATCAGTGGCTTTTGAATTTGGGGGCCCTTAGTTACCCAGCAAACCCAGTAAAAATTGACAATCCCAGACCCTATCTTAATCTACTGTAGGCAATTCTGATATATATTAAAGTTTGAGAACTACTGCTCTAGACATTCAAGCAGAAGAAGATCTGTTATTTAACTGAGTGAGAAGCTCAGAGGGTTTTGGTTGTCCAATTGGCGCACTGTCCTTGACCCCTAGTCCCTGTGGTAGAGCTCTACTGAACTCCCTCAGGCCTTAGGGCTTTACCAGAGGAAGACTGTACAAGAAACCACCCTCCTCCTTTTATCTGCCATCCCCAAATCCTCAAATCTCTCAGAATGATAGTTTCTTTAAATCTGCTGCCAAAGTTCGTTTGAGGGTAACTTGAGCTAAACTTATTTATTTCTTGAAGTTTCAATATTTATATGTTTAAGTGCAGAAATACTAATATGTTTAATTCTAGGCTGCTTCCCAAGAGCCTGCTAGGGATTTTTCAAAATATTTGGTATATATAATGTAATTTTATTTCCAAAATCCAAGAAGTCTGCTTTTTAAAACGTATTTTGGTCCCAGAGATTTCATATAAGGATCATGAACAATGTGCTTCATCATATTGTATTTCTTCTGAAGAGCTGGCTTGTTTTTATCCCATGGATGCTGCAAGTGATTTGACTGGCCTTGCTTTCCTCTAAGTGTGGGGGCTGGAGAGCTGTAAGCTGAGGCTTTGGGCTCCCTTGATCAAGAGCCCTGTAATGTTATTTTACCGGCATTGATAACTCTCTCTTTTTTCCTTTGTCTTGATATCATTATCCATTTTATCACCATCTTCATCATCATTATTATTATCATTTATAATTATTTTGCCTAATGCATTTTGTAATCTGACTTTTTAGGATTAGTTTGAATGTGTATGGATTAATTAGTTCTTCCTTTAGTTGGATAGATAGACTAATAAAATAGATAAATACTCTAATTACTGATCCTGGGGCATTCTCTGGGGGAGGATTTGACATAACTGCCCTCATTGCCTCTTTCTCCTCATAATAAAATAATCTTTAGTTTTGAGGGTAACTTTCCTGTGAAATAATGAGCATGCGTTCCCTGCTAAGTCAGACTCCTAGTAGGTGGCAGGCCAGGTATTAGCAACCTCACCCTTTACTTCCCTGAATAAACATCTTTAGGTTCATCTATCTACCAAAAAACGCTTCGGTGTGTCCAGTCTGGAGAATTCCAGACTTTCAAGTTGTGATTCTGATTCTAAAAGTTATTTCTGGGGGCGCCTGGGTGGCTCAGTCGTTAAGCGTCTGCCTTCGGCTCAGGTCATGATCCCAGGATTCTGGGATCGAGCCCCACATCGGGCTCCCTGCTCTGTGGGAGGCCTGCTTCTCCAGAACTCCCCTGCTCCCCCTGCTTGTGTTCCCTCTCTCGCTGTCTCTCTCTCTGTCAAATAAATAAATAAAAATCTTTAAAAAAATTAAAAAATAGAAGTTATTTCTGCAGTGGTGAGTGGTTGGACAGAAAGTGACATACCCTCAACAGCAATTCCAGATCCTCTGGGGAATATGAAGATTCCAGAGAGAAAAGTTATACATAGTGTTGCTTTGCTGCTCCAGTTCACTGGCTCAGAGCATGAGAAAGAAGACAAGTGACAAAGCATTAAGTTTTCCCTCAGGTCTTGAATTATCAGCCTGGATAGCAAACAATTCTGATTGCATATTTCAGTGGTTTCTGTGCTTTCCTTTTTTAAAAAAAAGAACAAGTAATAGACTTTATTTTTTAGAACAGTTTTGGGTTTACAGAAAAAATTGGACAAATGCAGAGAGTAAGTGCAAGTAAGCATAGAGAGTTCCTATATATTCCTTCTCTCTCCACCCCATACTTTCCCCTATTAACATCTTTTTTTTCTCCCATGTGTTTTTTTTTTATTATGTTACGTTAATCACCATACATTACATCATTAGGTTTTGATGTAGTGTTCCATGATTCATTGTTTGCTCCCCTATTAACATCTTGAATTAGTATGGTACATTTATCACAATTTATGAACCCATACTGACACATTATTAACTAAAGCCCACAGTTTACATTAGGATTCGCTTTTTGTGTTGTACAGTTCTTTGGGTTTTGACAAATGCATAATGTCATGTATCCACCAGTACAATATCATACAGAATAGTTTCACTGCCCCGAAAATCCCCTGTGCTCTGTCCGCTGTGTTTGCCTGCGCCCCGCCCCCAGCTGCTGGCAGCCACCAGTCTTTTTACTGTCTGTATAGTTTTCCTGATACGAGGATGTCATAAAGTTTGAATCATATAGTATGTTGCCTTTGCAGATGAGCTTATGCACCTTACACATTTAAATTTCCCCATTATGTCTTCATGGCTTGATAGCTCATTTGTTTTTATCATTAACTAATGCTCCATTGTAAGGATGTACCACAGTTTATTTATCCATTCACATACTGAGGGACATCTTGGTTGCTTCCAACTTTTAGCAATTATGAATAAAGCTGCTGTAGATCTTCGTGTGCAGGTTTTTCTGTGGACATAAATTTTCAGTTCATTTCGGTCAATGCTTACAAATTTGACTGCTGGATTATACGGTAAGATTAGGTTTGGCTTTGTAAGAATATGCCAAATTGTCTTCCAGAATGGCTGTACCATTTTGCATTCCAGCCAGCAATGAATGAGAGTATGTATGGCTCCACATTATCACTAACATTTGGTATCATCAGTGTTTGGGATTTTAGCCACTCTTAAAAGTGTGCCATGCTTTACTTTTAACACTTAAAAAGTAGCAAATTTATGTTCACAACATACATTTCTACTAATTAGTAATAAGTAGCCTCAAGGTTATATAAGATCATTGTCCTGCTTTTTCTACCCACCTCAAGCCCCTCCAGAGTTCACTGTTCTCTCTTCCCTAAACACGTCTGTGTCTGGTCATGCTTGTCTTGCCAGTTCACTCTACTCCCACATTCAATTTACATTCTTGTTTTTGCCTTTCTAGCATAAAACCCAAGACATGTTCCTTTTCCTGATGATTCAAAACAGTTGCTTTAAGATCTCACTGAGTCCTACTTTAACTCCATTTTCCTAAATTGAGCCTCCTCTGTTAGGCTTCTTTGGTATGGTTTTCTTATTCTCTGTCTGCTTCCTATTTTTTTTATTATTATTGAGAATTTCAAACATACAATAATATATAAAGAATGATATAACGAACCACCACATACCTATTGAAAACTTTATCAGTCACCAGAATCACCAACTAGTGGCCAGTCCTGCTCCATCCTCTTTTTTCTTACTTTTCCCACTGTTGTATCATTTCGTAGCAAACCCCAGACGTCATCCTATTATTTCATACATAGATAGAAGAATATATATATATATATATATATATATATAAAATCTTTCTAACATTAACATTAAATGATTATCAGACCTAAAATAAAACAGTAGTTTTTTCTATCATCATATATCTAGACAATTTTTCAAATTTAAGGTAGGATCCAACAAGTTTCCATGCATTGTGATTGGTTGATTGGTTGATTATATTTTAATATATAGAATCCATCTCCATCTTTTTTGTCCCCTTGCAGTTTGTTGAAGAATCAAACTAATTTGTCCTGTAAAATTTTCCATAATCTCATTTTTAGTGTTTACATTCCTGAGATGCAGTTTAGCACATTTCTCTGTACTCTGTATTTCCCGTAAATCAGTAGAACCTTTATATAAGTTTGATTTGTTTTGACATGGCTACTAGAACTTATTTTTTTTGGTTTTCTGTTAATGCCAGTTCATTACAGGTTTTCTCTAACCTGATCCTAAAGAGCATGCCAGCGTATCAGTTTATGCTAAACCTGAAATGTTTACTGAAGTTTTAGATGAATTATGTAAAGACTTTCACAGTGTTGGACATCAATTAATAACGTAGCTGGACTAGAATCCTGGACTCTAGACATTCAAATCAGATTCCTTTTCTCTCTTAGCATTAGCTTTAGCTTGGTGAAAGTGGCATGCCTCTTTATACATTTTAAATTTCCTGCAGCAGCAAACTGAAGAGTGCATTTACAGAATGTTCTCTATGCTGTGTAATGTAGTTCTAGTAAAAAAAAATTAAATTACTTAAGTACTGTCACTACATAATCCTATAACTTGGTAGTTAAATTGTGTGGGCTCTTCATTTTGACATCTAAATAGGAATCCTGATTAGGGTACTTGCTGTTTGATCTGGAAGAAGTTGCTGAAACTGGTTTCTCTGTCTGCCAGATGGGATTTCTATCAGTAATGACCTTATGGAGTTGTTTTGATTATTCAGTAAAGATAATGTGTTGAAAATGTTTAGTACAATGCCTAGGGTATAACAGTAAATGCACAATAATCTTGGAAACTATAGGCAAGGGAAGTATTGTTAGGAGAAAACTGAGGCAGATATAGGGTAGGGGAATTGGCCTATTATTACATAACTGGTTTTCGTGTTTAAGGTAAGAGTCTGACTGTTGTTATCAGAGCTGACCTGTAAGTATCTCTAATATTATGAAGGAAGGAATCTACTTAGGTCTAGGTAGGTGGAAGGAGCAGTTGGTGAGTTGAATCTCAAGGTGATAATAACACTCACATTGTCATTTGCACACAGCCATAAAATCTGTTAGGCTACTTGAGACTGCTTACTGCTTACCTTGGCCACAAATAGACTAAGATTGTTACAGTTTTGTTTAAAAAAATGTTACACATGCATACACACACAGGGTGGGGGTTGTTTCATTGCCAAAACATTTCAAATAGGTTCTCTTTCTGTCCTTTGCACAAATGTTATAAAGTTGACATATACAGTAATACTTAAGGCATAATTCTTTGGGGTGAAATTTAAGTAATGGAAATAATCATCCATTACTATTTGGTTGGGTAAAAATGACAGAAGTACTCCATAGAGATTTTTTCCTTTGAAGTCCACTTACTGGGTGGTACCATAGGTGAATTAAGCTTAAATTGTTCTAAAAAGTTCTTGAGATTTTTTTTTCTTCTTTCACCCAAGTTCTCCTGAGTAGGTAGTAGATACACATATTTACTTTCCTCTTCCCTTGGTACTTCCTTTACTTTCAAGTGAGAATATTTTAGCTTCAGATGTCTATTTCTGTTTAATGACTATTTATTCCTTTTTGTTAATTAATGTATCTAATATCTTAAATTGAAAAATAATTTATCTCTAGCTTCTTAAAGGTTGTATACATGATTAGCAAAAGCAACTACTGTTGGCTTGTGAAAGCTAAAAGTTAAAATGTATGATGATAATGTTGATGTAATTTGTACCTTTTTATAACTCACTTTGCCCTTTGAAATTAAGTGCACCAGAACGGACAAACATAGTATATTGAATAGATTACCCTAATGTTTTTGTTGACTTTTAACAAGAACTGTATAAAGCAACCATGAAGTGTTATGTCTTTTAGCTTTTAGCTTTTTCAATAAAAATCACTGAAGCAGTTTTAATTTGTATATCTGACTCTTCAAATTTAAATGTGTATTTTCCTTCATGTGCTTCCATGCCTTATTACTTTACATTTTCAAACGCACACACGCAAAGCCATGTCCACGAAATATCAGGTTTTTCCTGAAATAACTATAATACATTAAAACATCGCCTCAAGGAGACATCATTACTTCCAAAGCTGATGCAGCTTTTTAAAAAATAATCTTTGACTTTATATTGTTACCCTTTTGTGCACGATGTCAGAACAACACTAGTGATTTCACTAGAAAAAGTACATGTCACTGGTTAAATCTTGCTGGTCCACATAACTCTCCAGTTGCTAAGTTGCTCTGTGGCATTACCTACAAATAGTTAGGAGAATTGACAGTTAACAGCCAGGTAAAACTCGACCAGTTTCCTGCAGTAACCGAATAATACCAGATTAACATTTAAAAGATGTTAACAAGACTATGGGAGAAGTAATAAATGCTGAAATGTCATCCATTAATCTTTAATATTTTTAATGTTATAACTTATTTTGCTGTTTAAATTATTAAGGCTATATTGAATAAAGACAGTAGGAGTTTTGCTAGCAGCGTTGTGTAGGTGCCTTATGAACACAGTGTAAACTTGAGAATCGTGTTCCAGCCTGGCACTGGCTCCCTTCTCATGACAGTGTAAAACAACTCTGGAAAGAGTGCTTGTGTATTTTCCAAGGGAACCTGATTGCCCTGCTCTTGCAACTAGCTGCAGAAGGGCAACCACCTGCAGAAGTACAGCCAGCAACAGTGGCTGGCCACGGTCACCTCTTTTCCCCGGGGTCCACTTGCAGCATGAGAAAAGAGGAAAGCAAAGGCATTCAGAAAACCTGGTGTGACATGGGAAGTCCTCCTTCAAGTGTCTTCTTGCCCTCAGAGCCTATCTTATGGAACATGACAATAGCTAGGAGTGAAGAATGACCAGTGGGAAGGGAAGAGGAATAGTCTCAAGAATTACTAATGAGAAAAATAATCCAAAATTGTTAAAAATTGGGGCAGACATGTTAGAAGAATAATATTGTCATTGTCAATTTTTATTTTTTAAAAGATTTTATTTATTTGAGAGAGAATGAGAGAGTGCACAAGCAGGGGGAGTGGCAGGCAGAGGGAGAAGCAGACCCCCGCTGAGCAGGGAGCCTGATGTGGGGCTTGATCCCAGGACCCCAGGATCATGACCCGAGCCAAAGGCAGATGCTTAACTGACTGAGCCACCCAGGTGCCCTTGTAATTGTAATTTTTAAATAGAACTCAGTAATGTGCACCTCTGCATTCTCTTTTTCTTCCTAGCTTTATCTTATGGTTTCATCTTGATTCTCCCTTTGCCTTAATTTGTCTATTTTTACCCCTATGTTTTTTTTTTAATTTTATTATGTTAGTCACCATACAATACATCATTGGTTTTTGATGTCGTGATATTTTTACCCCTATGTTACCCAGTAGATTTATGTAAACCATTTTGTGTTCATCAGCTTTTGCTTATACTAGGATAATACATGACCCCAAAGCTCAGTGTCTTTTAATGGCATTGGTTTACTTCTCTCTCATATTACATGCCACCTGGCATCTGTGGCTATGGTCTGTGTGTATTCTTCATTCTTGGATCCCAGGATAAAGGAATAACCACTATGTGGGCATGATGTTTTCATGGCATAGGGAAAGAATGGCAGAAACATGAAATGGATTTTAAAATTTGTGTTTGGTCATGAATTGAAAAAAAGAATATAATCAACTGTACCACCAAAATCCTTTGTGGTATAGTAACATTAACTTGAAATTGATGTGGGTAAAGGGATACCATTAAGGTGGATACTTAATAAAGAGGAGATTATGCTAAGTGAAATAAGTCAAGCAGAGAAAGTCAATTATCATATGGTTTCACTTATTTGTGGAACATAAGGAATAGCATGGAGGACATTAGGAGAAGGAAGGGAAAAATGAAGGGGGGAAATCAGAGGGAGAGATGAACCATGAGAGACTATGGACTCTGAGAAACAAACTGAGGGTTTTAGAGGGGAAGGGGGGTGGGGGATGGGCTATATCGGTGACGGGTATTAAGGAGAGCACGTACTGCATGGAGCACTGGGTGTTATATGAAAACAATGAATCATGGATCACCACATCAAAAACTAATGATGTACGGTGACTAACATAACGTAATAAAATAAAATTAAAAAAAATAAAGAGTAGTAAGGATGGTTTTAATTTATTAAATTTTTATAGAGTATAATACAGAAGACAACAGGAAGAAGCAAAGAATAATAAACACTTGTATGCTACATTTAAAATGCTCTCATTTCAGTGAGGAATACAGCAAAATATATAAAACCAGCATACATGCATTCACTGTTGAGTGCTTACTTCAGGAATAAAAGAAGTCCTAATTTGCAGAAAGTATGAGTTTAGATAAACTGTCAACCACTGAGTTCCAGAAACTTTAGGATAGTTACTGTGTGAGAACCTGTTAAATGAAGTTAGTAATAAAGATGATATAGTAATAATAGATGGCCTTTATTGAGCATTTACTATATGTTGAACACTTAAAAATCTCATTGTAGTCTCTCAATAAATTTTTGACATATGTACAATTATTATTCTCATTTTACAGATAAGAGTATAAAAAACACAGACACATATTGAGAGACTATTATTTATAAAGTCTGCTGAGCCTGGATGGATTAAGTGAAACATAAGAATGAAAAGGTGTTTATATTTAGTTTGTAAAATGTAAAACTCTTGTGATATATATATATATATATATGCATATATATTATATGATTTACATATATATCTATACATCTATGCATATGACTGTTATGAAATATAGATAGATAAAAATTTCCATGATTGTTTGGTTGCAATATTGTTAATCCCATAGACTGAGCTCAAAAGACATTTTTCAACAGATGGAATCAAAGCCTATTTGCAAAGCAATCTCAATAAAGCTTAGAAACATGAGTCCTAAGGGTAGAATCAATTGATAAGATGCTACATTTCTTTATAAGAAACATTGAGGAAAAATAAAACAGTTTGACTTATTGGTGGTGTTTTAATAAATATTTTGAAACCTTGGTACTTTTATTCTTATCATCAAAGTATAGCTCTGTCATTATTTTCTGTTGAACCCACTCCACTCTTTGCCTTTATGTGAGTGAGGAATAGAATTTTGGAAGGGAAAAAATGTAAGGAGGCAAAGATTTCTACATAAAGCTTTTGTTAATGAGCAAAATTTGGGCATTGTATCTTCTATGTGATAAATGTAATATTCAGGAAAAACTGTAGTACAATTAATCATTGTTCATTTTTGTATTTATTACCCTTGGGATCTTTTGGTAAACATTCCATTCTTCTAAAGCAGCAAATTCATCTCTAATATGTAAATATTACATCTTTTTTTGTCTAAAAAGGACCAATTTCTCTTTTTTGGAACATATTGTCAGTATCAAATATGCATGCTGAAAGACAGCGGTCACTAGCTAATAAATTAACAAAACCACTAGGGGATACAGTAATAGTTCACAAACTAAAACCGTATAGTGAAGGGAGATTATTTCTAGTAGTTTTTATGGATTTTTTTTTTACAGTTTTGTGTTTAAAAATGTAAATCTCAATAGTTTTTTTTTTTTTCCCTTGGCTCTTGTATGACACTTTTCAGTTGGAATAGAACTCAAAATAAATAAGGTTTTGATTTATATATCCCATTTGTCTCAGAGTATAAATGAACAGTGTTTGCCAATTTTGATTATACCTTCTAAAAATTGTTAAATAATTTTGAATGGTTTAAATAGTAATCTTATCCAATCTTATTCTTTTAAATGTAACTTTTATTAAAGTAAAAATTAACTGAAAAATAGAATGGGCTTTGTCCTATAAAGCACTTAGAAGGACACTTCACTTTTGGGATAATCTTGCTACAATGTGTAACATCAACCTAATCGTGAGAATATATCAGACAAATCCAGACTGAGGGACACGTTAACTAGGACTTCAAAGTTTCAAGGTCAGAAAAGACCAAGAAAGACTGTGGAATTGTCACAGATGGAGGGTACTAAGACATGGCAACTAATGCAATGTGGGATCATTTGGACCTGAATCAGGAAAGAACCTTAGTAGGAAATCTGCTAAAATTTGAATAAGGTCCGTAAATCATTTTGTTATATTGTATCAACTATAATTTTCTTGTTTTAATGATTATTCTGTGGTTATATAAATGTTAACTTTAGAGGAAACAAGATGCAGGGTAAATAGGAATTCTCTGCCATTTTTGCAAGTTTTCAATAAATCTAAAAAAATTGCAAATGAAAGGAAATACATTTAAATGGGGAACAAACATAAAACTACAACCTCTGAAATCAGAAAAAAAAAATGAACTCTTATTTTCACTGGAAGAGGTTTAGCACATTTATGTTCACAGACTGAGTGTCTGCCATGCAAGGCATCTTACAAGGTGCTGTATGAGACAGAGAACTGGAGAAAACTTTTTTTTTTTTAATGTTTTAGAGAAATCATTTTGTAGAGTACCCATGATGACATTTATCAAACTCTAAAATTATGTAATATCTGAACACAAAACACCAAAAGACATGAATGAGCAATCACACTGAGAGGATGATTGAAATATTTGAATCTGGGACACATGGTTGCAGAATTTAGAAGATTCATACAAACAAATATTGATAAAAATAAAATACTGGCTTGGTGGTTGGAGAGGACAATCATACATTGTATGATTATGGGGACTAATGAGTCATGCTTAGAATCTGGGGGTATAAATATAGGGAAATCTGGACTTAATCCAATTGTGACCAATTTTTAATGCTATATTAAGGCCTTTTGCCTTCCCTGTGTAGTCAGTCTTAGATGATCAAAGGATTTTGAGCAAATGGGCCACATGATTAGTTCTGTGTCTCACAAAGTTAATGGCAGTATGAAGTGAAAATGGGAGTGAGGCAAGATGGGTAGCCTGGAGACCAGAGAAGAGACAACGGCAGCAATTCAGAAGCAAGTTACAAAAGACGAAAGGAGAGACTGGCGATAGAAATGAAAACAAATTAAATAGAAAATAGCAAAAAGGAATATCTTTAACTTACTGTGAGTATATCAAGCTACTGTTATCCCTAAAGGTAGAAAAAAAAAATGAAGATTTGAATGACGATCAGGTAATCAGGTTTCTTTAATAGAAGTGGTAATAATCACAGTTACAATTAACTGATGAGACTGACCAGGGGACTAAGGCATCTTGATTTTTTTTTTCAAGAGTATGAATGAAATCTAATTAGAAATTTAAACTCAGAAATTGAGGGATACTGTCATCACAGTCACAAAAGCCGAGCTGGGCAATTGTGTTTTTCCGAAATGAGCTAATGAAGTGATTTTATTCATATATCCTAGGGTATTTCTCAAAGTCAGTAACAACTAAGTTTGTTTTTTGTTATTTATTTTTTTTACAGTGGGGTCATTAAAGATAACTTACGAGTATAGAAAGTTGGAATTTGGGTGTAAAAATTTAAGATGAGTGGGAAAACTACCCTAGTTGACAAATAATCTCATTGTCCAGCCTGTAATTCTTGGTTGTACCAAAAATCTGTATTTACTCTAGTAAGAATAGATGCTTTCAAGCAAACAGCCTTACATGTTGAAATGTGAATGATTACTGTTACCCAGTCTTCTATGTTCCTCTTTAAACACTGGAGTGAGCTAGAAGAAAGCTTTTTTATCTATACTTACCACACTGGTGATCCCATTCAGTCTCATGGTTTTAAATTTCATCTCTGTATTTATGACTCCCAGATACAAATCTCCAGCTCACACTTCCCTCTTGAACACCAGACTCATATACTCAGCTGCTTGCTGCACTGAACCAAGCTCTTGATCATCCTCTAAATCCTTCTGCCTTGTTACCCATCAATTCATTTTCAACTTAGTTCCTGAAGTGATTTTGTTAAAACGGAGATTAGTGCATGTTATTTCTTTGCTCCAAACCATCCAAAGGTGTCTCTAATATTACTGTGAAAAAAAGCCCAAATATCAAATTGCAAGGATCTGCAAGGCTTTGCAAAGTCTTCATCTGGCCTGATTTCCTCTATTCCTATTCCCCGTCTTGCTGCTTTCTTTGAGCAGTATTGGCCTCCCTTGTACTTCCACAGCCATTTTAGGACCATTCCTCCCTCTGAGACTTGGCACTTGCTGTTCCCTCTGGCTGAAGTGCTCTTCCAGATATCTTTATGTTTCATTCCTTTACCTCCTCAGGTCTTTTTTTTTTTTTTTTTTTTTTAAATTTTTTTTATTGTTATGTTAATCCCCATACATTACATCATTAGTTTTAGATATAGTGTTCCATGATTCATTGTTTGTGCATAACACCCAGTGCTCCATGCAGAACGTGCCCTCTTCAATACCCATCACCAGGCTAACCCATCCTCCCAACCCCCTCCCCTCTAGAACCCTCAGTTTGTTTTTCAGAGTCCATTGTCTCTCATGGTTCTTCTCCCCCTCCGATTTCCCCCCCTTCATTCTTCCCCTCCTGCTACATTCTTCTTCTTCTTCTTTTCTTTCTTAACATATATTGCATTATTTGTTTCAGAGGTACAGATCTGAGATTCAACAGTCCTGCACAATTCACAGCGCTTACCAGAACACATACCCTCCCCAGTGTCCATCACCCAGTCACCCCATCCCTCCCACCCCACCCCCCACTCCAGCAACCCTCAGTTTGTTTCCTGAGATTAAGAATTCCTCATATCAGTGAGGTCATATGATACATGTCTTTCTCTGTTTGACTTATTTCGCTCAGCATAATACCCTCCAGTTCCATCCACGTCGTTGCAAATGGCAAGATCTTATTCCTTTTGATGGCTGCATAATATTCCATTGTATATATATACCACATCTTCTTTATCCATTCATCTGTTGATGGACATCTTGGCTCTTTCCACAGTTTGGCTATTGTGGACATTGCTGCTATAAACATCGGGGTGCACGTAGCCTTTCGGGTCCCTACTTTTGTATCTTTGGGGTAAATACCCAGTAGTGCAATTGCTGGATCATATGGTAGCTCTATTTTCAACTTTTTGAGGAACCTCCATACTGTTTTCCAGAGTGGCTGCACCAGCTTGCATTCCCACCAACAGTGGAGGAGGGTTCCCCTTTCTCCGCATCCCCGCCAACATCTGTCATTTCCTGACTTGTTAATTTTAGCCATTCTGACTGGTGTGAGGTGGTATCTCATTGAGGTTTTGATTTGGATTTCCCTGATGCCGAGCGATATTGAACACTTTTTCATGTGTCTGTTGGCCATTTGGATGTCTTCTTTGGAAAAATGTCTGTTCATGTCTTCTGCCCATTTCTTGATTGGATTCTTTGTTCTTTTGGTGTTGAGTTTGATGAGTTCTTTATAGATTTTGGATACTAGCCCTTTATCTGATATGTCATTTGCAAATATCTTCTCCCATTCTGTCAGTTGTCTTTTGGTTTTGTTGACTGTTTCCTTGGCTTTGCAAAAGCTTTTTATCTTGATGAAGTCCCAATAGTTCATTTTTGCCCTTGCTTCCCTTGCCTTTGGCGATGTTTCTAGGAAGAAGTTGCTGCGGCTGAGGTCGAAGAGGTTGCTGCCTGTGTTCTCCTTTAGGATTTTGATGGACTCCTGTCTCACATTGAGGTCTTTCAACCATTTGGAGTCTATTTTTGTGTGTGGTGTAAGGAAATGGTCCAGTTTCATTCTTCTGCATGTGGCTGTCCAATTTTCCCAACACCATTTGTTGAAGAGACTGTCTTTTTTCCATTGGACATTCTTTCCTGCTTTGTCAAAGATTAGTTGACCATAGAGTTGAGGGTCCATTTCTGGGCTCTCTATTCTGTTCCATTGATCTATGTGTCTGTTTTTGTGCCCGTACCATACTGTCTTGATGATGACAGCTTTGTAGTAGAGCTGGAAGTCTGGAATTGTGATGCCGCCAGCTTTGCTTTTCTTTTTCAACATTCCTCTGGCTATGCGGGGTCTTTTCTGGTTCCATACAAATTTGAGGATTATTTGTTCCATTTCTTTGAAGAAAGTGGATGGTATTTTGATGGGGATTGCATTGAATGTGTAGATTGCTCTAGGTAGGATTGACATCTTCACAATATTTGTTCTTCCAATCCATGAGCATGGAACGTTTTTCCATTTCTTTGTGTCTTCCTCAATTTCTTTCATGAGTATTTTATAGTTTTCTGAGTACAGATCCTTTGCCTCTTTGGTTAGATTTATTCCTAGGTATCTTATGGTTTTGGGTGCAATTGTAAATGGGATCGACTCCTTAATTTCTCTTTCTTCTGACTTGTTGTTGGTGTATAGGAATGCCACTGACTTCTGTGCATTGATTTTATATCCTGCCACTTGACTGAATTCCTGTATGAGTTCTAGCAGTTTTGGGGTGGAGTCTTTGGGATTTTCCACATAAAGTATCATATCATCTGCAAAGAGTGAGAGTTTGACTTCTTCTTTGCCAATTTGGATGCCTTTGATTTCTTTTTGTTGTCTGATTGCTGTGGCTAGGACTTCCAATACTATGTTGAATAGCAGTGGTGATAGTGGACATCCCTGCCGCGTTCCTGACCTTAGGGGGAAAGCTCTCAGTTTTTCCCCATTGAGAATGATATTCGCTGTATGTTTTTCATAGATGGCTTTTATGATATTGAGGTATGTACCCTCTATCCCTATACTCTGAAGAGTTTTGATCAAGAAAGGATGCTGTACTTTGTCAAATGCTTTTTCTGCATCTATTGAGAGGATCATGTGATTCTTGTTTTTTCTTTTGTTAATGTATTGTATCACGTTGATTGATTTGCGGATGTTGAACCAACCTTGCAGCCCTGGGATAAATCCGACTTGGTCGTGGTGAATAATCCTTTTAATGTACTGTTGGATCCTATTGGCTAGTATTTAGGTGAGAATTTTTGCATCCATGTTCATCAGGGATATTGGTCTGTAATTCTCCTTTTTGATGGGGTCTTTGTCTGGTTTTGGGATCAAGGTAATGCTGGCCTCATAAAATGAGTTTGGAAGTTTTCCTTCCATTTCTATTTTTTGGAACAGTTTCAGAAGGATAGGTATTAATTCTTCTTGAAATGTTTGGTAGAATTCCCCTGGGAAGCCATCTGGCCCTGGGCTTTTGTGTTTTGGGAGATTTTTGATGACTGCTTCTATTTCCTTAGTGGTTATAGGTCTGTTCAGGTGTTCTATTTCTTCCTGGTTCAGTTTTGTTAGTTGATACATCTCTAGGAATGCGTCCATTACTTCCAGGTTATCTAATTTGTTGGCATAGAGTTGCTCATAATATGTTCTTATAATTGTTTGTATTTCTTTGGTGTTGGTTGTGATTTCTCCTCTTTCATTCATGATTTTGTTGATTTGGGTCATTTCTCTTTTCTTTTTGATAAGTCTGGCCAGGGGCTTATCAATCTTGTTAATTCTTTCAAAGAACCAGCTCCTAGTTTCGTTGATCTGTTCTACTGTTCTTTTGGTTTCTATTTCATTGATTTCTGCTCTGATCTTTATTATTTCTCTTCTCCTGCTGGGTTTAGGCTTTATTTGCTGTTCTTTCTCCAGCTCCTTTAGGTGTAGGGTTAGGTTGTGTACTTGAGACCTTTCTTGTTTCTTGAGAAAGGCTTGTATTGCTATATACTTTCCTCTTAGGACTGCCTTTGCTGTATCCCAAAGATTTTGAATAGTTGTGTTTTCATTTTCATTGGTTTCCATGAATTTTTTTAATTCTTCTTTAATTTCCTGGTTGACCCATTCATTCTTCAGTAGGATGCTCTTTAGCCTCCATGTATTTGAGTTCTTTCCGACTTTCCTCTTGTGATTGAGTTCTAGTTTCAAAGCATTGTGGTCTGAAAATAGGCAGGGGATGATCCCAATCTTCTGGTACCGGTTGAGACCTGATTTATGACCTAGGATGTGATCTATTCTGGAGAATGTTCCATGGGCACTAGAGAAGAATGTGTATTCCGTTGCTTTGGGATGGAATGTTCTGAATATGTCTGTGAAGTCCATTTGGTCCAGTGTGTCATTTAAAGTCTTTATTTCCTTGTTGATCTTTTGCTTAGACGATCTGTCCATTTCAGTGAGGGGGGTGTTAAAGTCCCCCACTATTATTGTATTGTTGTCGATGTGTTTCTTTGCTTTTGTTATTAATTGCCTTATATAATTGGCTGCTCCCATGTTAGGGGCATAGATATTTACAATTGTTAGATCTTCTTGTTGGATAGACCCTTTAAGTATGATATAGTGTCCTTCCTCATCTCTTATTACAGTCTTTGGTTTAAAATCTAATTTGTCTGATATAAGGATTGCCACCCCAGCTTTCTTTTGGTGTCCATTAGCATGGTAAATGGTTTTCCACCCCCTCACTTTCAATCTGGGGGTGTCTTTGGGTCTAAAATGAGTCTCTTGCAGACAGCATATCGATGGCTCTTGTTTTTTAATCCAATCTGATAGCCTGTGTCTTTTGATTGGGGCATTTAGCCCATTTACATTCAGGGTAACTATTGAAAGATAGGAGTTCAGTGCCATTGTATTGCCTGTAAAGTGACTGTTACTGTATATTGTTTGTGTTCCTTTCTGGTCTATGTTGCTTTTAGGCTCTCTCTTTGCTTAGAGGACCCCTTTCAATATTTGTTGTAGGGCTGGTTTCGTGTTTGCAAATTCCTTTAGTTTTTGTTTGTCCTGGAAGCTTTTTATCTCTCCTTCTATTTTCAATGACAGCCTAGCTGGATATAGTATTCTTGGCTGCATATTTTTCTCATTTAGTGCTCTGAATATGTCCTGCCAGTCCTTTCTGGCCTGCCAGGTCTCTGTGGATAAGTCTGTTGCCAATCTAATGTTTCTACCATTGTAGGTTACATATCTCTTCTCCCGAGCTGCTTTCAGGATTTTCTCTTTGTCTCTGAGACTCGTAAGTTTTACTATTAGATGTCGGGGTGTTGACCTATTTTTATTGATTTTGAGAGGGGTTCTCTGTGCTTCCTGGATTTTGATGCCTGTTTCCTTCCCCAAATTAGGGAAGTTCTCTGTTATAATTTGCTCCATTATACCTTCTGCACCTCTCTCTCTTTCTTCTTCTTCTGGGATCCCAATTATTCTAATGTTGTTTCGTCTTATGGTATCGTTTATCTCTCGAATTCTGCCCTCGTGATCCAGTAGTTGTTTATCTCTCTTTTTCTCAGCTTCTTTATTTTCCATCATTTGGTCTTCTATCTCACTGATTCTTTCTTCTGCCTCATTTATCCTAGCAGTTAGCGCCCCCATATTTGATTGCACCTCATTGATAGCCTTTTTGATTTCTACTTGGTTAGATTTTAGTTCTTTTACTTCTCCAGAAAGGGTTTCTCTAATAACTTCCATGTTTTTTTCAAGCCCAGCTAGTATCTTTAAAGTGATGATTCTGAACTCTAGATCTGACATCGTACTAATGTCCGTATTGAGTAGGTCCCTGGTAGTCGGTACTACCTCTTGTTCTTTTTGTTGAGGTGATTTTTTCCGTCTTGTCATTTTGTGCAGAGGAGAATAGATTAATGAGAGAACAAAATGCTAGCAGGGTAACAACGTCCCCAGAAAATATACTCTAAACAAATCAGAAAAGACCTGAAGCAGTGGGAAAAGAAAGGGAAAGAGAGAAAAAAGAAAAGGAAAGAAAAAAAGAAAAAAGAAAAAGATAAAGATAAAAACAAACAAAAGCAGAACAAAACAAAACAAAACAAAAACAGAATGTGATCAAATATGATCAGGCTGGATTATAGATCAGTGCCACACACTAGATTTTGGGTGTATTTTGGTCTGTTAAAAGAAAGTCCCTCCCAAAATTTTAAAGAAAGAAAAACTTATATATGTACAAAAATAAGGGTTGATATGATGAAGGGATGGAATATGACTGTAAAGATGGAAATTATAAAAAATTTTAAAAAAGGATTTGATAAGTTGTTTGAAAAAAGAAAGAAGAGGATTAAAAAAAAAAAAAAGAAAGAAAAAAGGGGGAGAATGTGATCAGGCAGGGGAGTAGAAAAAAACCATACACTAGAGATTTAGAGTATATTTTGATCTGTTAGAAGAAACTATCTCAAGATTTTAAAGAGAGAACAACTTATATATATATGCCAAAAATACGGGTAACTACTATGAAGGGATAGAATATGACTTTAAAAATGAAAAATAAAAATGTTTTTTTTTTAAAAAAGGGATTGATAAGATGTTGGTTGAAAAAGGGAAAAAGAAAAATTCAAAAAAAAAGAAAAAAGGAAAAAAGAAAAAAAGACAGTTAAAAAAAAATAATTAACTTTGAAAGACTAAAGAATCATGGTAAAAAAGCCATGAATTCTATGTGCAGTATTCCCCTAGCGCTGGAGTTCCACCGTTCTCACTGATCGGTAAACTTGGTCTTGGCTGGCTGTTCTCGCTGATCTTCTGGGGGAGGGGCCTGTTGCCGTGGTTCCCAAATGTCTTTGCCGGAGGCAAAATTGCCCCGCCCTTGCCGGTCCGGGCTAAGTAATCTGCTCGGGTTTGCTCTCCGGAGCTTTTGTTCCCTGCAAGCTCTCCGTACAGCTTTGGAGGCGGAGAGTGAAAATGGCGGCCTCCCAGTCTCTGCCCCGGCGGAGCCGAGAACTCGGGGTCCCGCTCCTCAGCGAGCCCCCAGAGAAAAGCCGTCAGTCACTCCCGTCTCCCCGGTCTCCGGCCACACTCCGCGCTCACCCGACCTGTGACCGCGCCTTTCTATCTGGCACCCGACCCCGGGTGGAGTCTCCAAACCCAGCAGATCCCCGCGGTGCGCTCCCGCACCTCTCCTCCCGGGGGAAGAAGGTGAGTCTCCCCGGATCTGCCGCTTGTTGGGTCCCTGCTGGAGGAGCAGTGGCCCGACTGTCCCACGGATCACGGTTTATGGCAACCCCGAGCTGAGAGCCCGCGCCTGGGCTCCGTCTCTGCAGCCGGCTTCCCTGCTCCGATACCTGGGAGCTCTGCCGCACTCAGGCACCCCCGGTCTTTCTGTGACCCCGAGGGTCCCAAGACCACACTGTCCCGCGAGGGTTCCACCCCCCACTTCGCCACCAGAGTGACGTCCCTCAGCGGAGCAGACTTCTAAAAGTTCCGATTTTGTGCTCCGTGGCTCTATCACTTGCCAGAAGCGGCCGACGGAGGCCCCTCCCCCGCCGTCTATCCTCCCGAATATCGCCTCGGATTCACTTCTCCGCACGTCCTACCTTCCGGAAAGTGGTCGCTTTTCTGTTCAGAGAGTTGTTGCTCTTCTTTTCTTTGATCTCCTGTTGAGTTTGTAGGTGTTCAGAATGGTTTGATCCCTATCCAGCTGAATTCCTGAGAGGAGACGAAATCCAGGTCTCCTACTCCTCCGCCATCTTGCTCCGCCCTTACCTCCTCAGGTCTTAAATCACTCTATAAGTAAGGCATTTCCAGACCACTCTATCTAAAATTTGAAACCTCCTTCTAATCCCTATACTCCTTCCTTCATTTTCTCTTTGGCGGTTACCACCGTCACAATCAATATAGTTTTTGCTCATTTTGTTTTTTGTCTCTTACACACTCATCCAGTTCGAATGTAAACTCCATTGAGGGAAGAAGTTTTGTTTTTTAATGATTCTACACTGAATGGCATATTATAAGTCAGTATTTGTTGAATGAATTAATAGGAAATACCACCTATAGTTAGCTCTGCTTTTATTAATGTATTTATTGAATAAAATATTTTGAACACCTTTGATGTGCTTGGCCTAGGACCTAAGAAGGCAATGCATTTTAGGATCTCTTAGGCTTGTGGGGAGCAGACATGAAAACATGCATTTTTATAGTCCAGTGTTATAAGGGGAAAGGTAAAATTAGGGTTTATGGTCTCTAAGCAGAAAAATATCTCACAGCCTCTCATCTTACTTTTATTCTGCCATCACTACCCTGTAGAAGCTGTAGAGAAAATAACCAATTGGAAGAAGTTGCTTAACTTTTTTTCTTTTTACAAAAGTGACCCAACACTAAGAAGAAACAAATAAAGGCTGTGAACTTCAGTTCTGCTTTAGATTTAATTCTAAATTAAATTCGTTTGTATTTCCAATTTGAATGGTTTTCTATAAGGTGGGTCATAATCCCTGATAAACAGCTATTTCGAGGAAGTTTGGCACAATTCTTCATTATGCTTCTTCAGGCTGAAGTTCTGGCAATTCCTTCACATAAGCTGGCTCTGCTGAGTGGAAGATACAGAATGAGAATACATTGGCAGCAATCATTCTCTTTCATTTTCTTCTGAATCAGTCCACAGCCCATGGATTCTGTGAAATAACAAAACTGGCTGTTACAGGTTATAGTCACATTCCCATCTCAGCACCAGCATTTGAAATCTCTTGGGCATTTTAAGGTTGGAGATTTATGTTTTATTTGTACCTCAGGATTATTCTGAATCATATATCTATAGATATAAAAGAGAGGGGGGCAAAAAGTGTTCACAAACAACAATAGCATAGCCATTAAAATTTGTCTTACTTAAAAAAGAAACATTTGATTTAGGATTCTCAATAATTTTTTTCTAAAGGATTGAGGTTGAGATATGTAGGTCTATATTTGTTTTGTTGCCAAGAGTGGGCTGATAATACCACAGTGACCAAAACGATGATGAAATTCCCATTTATAAGAGAAATGGTTGTACCCTGTCTACCACAAAGGGGAAAAATGCTGACATATTCATCATTGTTATGCTTTCTTGCCACAGTTTATTCTCTTCTACATTCTGCAAAAGTTCTTGAGGCTCTGTGGCTTCATCAATCATAGGCTGTTTATTATTTCACAATCGTGACTATACATCATAGACAAATTCAAAAGCCCTTTATGTTACTCTACCACATTCAGAGAATATTTTTTTTCATAGAGGCCAGTTAGTGTTTTTATTAATCTTACCAACATAGAAAAAAGATATTAAATATTATTGATATAAACTTTAGCAGAGATGGAACTCTGTCAAAGTGTGTGATCGCTGCCTTTGGAGCAGACCTTTCCAGGGACAGTGCAGTACTATTTTTACATTTGGTGAAGATTTAAGTCAGATGACAAACATAAGGTACCTTTTGTGAATTACCAGATGGTAGAAATTTGTACGATGTTTTTGTAATGCTGTTCACTTATTCACTTGCTCCTCCATTTGAGAGTTTGTCTCACAGAGAGTATACACACACACATCTGCATACACATGCATATATATATATGTATATATATATATTCACATACATGTATGTATATCTGTGCTTATGATATATGTATATATCATAAATTTGTTTATAAAAATATATATGCACACATATATACTCATCTGTACACATATATATGCATTCTGTTTTATGATCTCTATATAATTCTATAGATAATAATACATAGAATTTCTAAAAGGTATAAGGACCATCCAGATTTTCAAATTATTTTGTTTTGGTGGCTATTCAGGTTTATTAGGAGAAGAATTATGAGTTTATGAATCACTGATCATTTCCTCTATTCTCATGAGAATAAGGAGATATTTCAATGATACACAGTCAGCAAAGCAGAGGGTATTCTCAGACGAGCTCACTGTTGCCACCTCTATTGCCAAGGGGAAGACACAATCATTCAAGTCAGTTATTGGGAATTAAAACCAACATGATTCATTAAACAGAGATGTTTTACTCATTATCTAAATGGTTTAAAAATTGAATTTCTTGTGCAACTGTTGCCTCAGAGACTCACAGATGGTTTTTTTGTTTTTCAAGAATATTCTCTGTAGCATCTATGGAAACACTGTTACTTTCTTTGAAGGATACCTTCTTCACTTGCAACCAAAAACACATTTTTAAGCAATCACATTCCCTTTTGTCAGTCTGAATCAGCTGAAATATTTGGAGTTATCAACCTCTTGTAATAACCTGAGATACCAATTTTACAGTGGATAACTGGGATGTAGTTTATCCCAAGCTAATGTATGTCTGAAGCCTTTTGGATAGTTATATTGATTCGGATAGGTATAGATCTAACTTGCTTGTGTGAATAACAGGCTGTAGTTTGAGGTAGCTCTGTAATTCCAGATTCATTTTGGTGTAATCCTTTAACTTCGGATGCTTACAGCTGTCACATTCCTTTCACCACCAGCACTCTAAAATCTGGCTATACTTGATAATCATTTGTTTCTGTAATTTCTTTATCGCTGCCTTAACTTAGGAACAGAACAAAGGATTTTTTTAGACCAAAAGATACCAAACTATGATGGCTGATTTATGTGATCAAAATATTTTGTAGACTCTCTACGAGATAATTATGCTTGTAGTAGCCATACAGTGAGAAATGCATAATGACAAAAATCTCTTATGTTTTATTACTACATCATCTATGTATGTTTTAAAAATACTAATGCATGTTTTTTTATCTAGTATGGATTTTCACAGTCCTTTCAGTAATTAGTATCCCCTCTCAAAGTTCTCTCTCTTGTAGCATGAGAACCAGTGATGTGGAACAGTTATATTAGGTGGGTGACATTAGGTGTCCCATGACCTTTCCTATTTGGCATTTGATATATTTTCCAAAAAAATGTAATAGAGCATGAAAATAAGAAAGACCTGCTCTCTCATTAATTATCATATCATCTAAGTGCTCCTGGGACTTACTGTAGACCAAGGATCCTTTGAATTAAGTAAATAGATGTGACTGATAGAGATAGACTGATAAGAAAATTTCACATTTGAAAGGGAACTGAGCAACTACATAGCCCACCCACTTTTTTTTTTTTTTTTAACCAATAACCCAAACAGGTTAAGTAACTTGTTAAGGTCACACAAGTTGTTGATGGCAAAGCAGGCCTAAACCTGGGTTATACAAACTTTGAAGACATCTAAAAATATAGCATGCTGCTATTGCAGTATCAGTTGCAGAATTGTCCAGAAGATGGAGGTGTGGAGGTTGAAATGATCTCACAACCTGGGGAGTAGTAGCTGTTAATGTATTCTGTATACTTTAGAGGCAAAAACATATGGCTTGGTATCAGAAGTGAAAAGCAAAGTAGATTGTGGTAGAGTGAATTCTGGATTTGGAGTCAGAATTGCTCTTCTAAGAAGTCTCAGTGCTACCACCAACTAGATCTGTGACCTATGGTGTATCCTTTAAATATCCCTAACCCTCTATTCCTTTTCTGTAAAAATAGGAATAAAAATACAGTCCCTGCCTACCATTTAGGGAGGTTGAAAGAATCAGAATCAGTATTTGAAAATAGTTAATTTGTACAGTGCTTGCGATAAAGAAAAAAAAGGAGTACACTTGAATAAATTGTGGCATTCCTCTGTGCCACACATTGTGCAAAATGTTGGGAATATAGTACTGAACAAAATAGATAATACTCTAAGGATTTTTCATTCTGGCAAAATGAATACTTAGATATGGCATTATATAATTTACTAGGAGCTTTCTTATTCATTGTCCTGCTTGAGCTTAAAAACAGTACTAGGCAGACAGGATAGATCAAGTAATAATAATAACAAAACAACAACTAACATTCCTGTCCTTGTGTGTAAAAGAATTTCAGATTGTTTAAATATAGCTATATGGTGGTGAAGAAAGAAGACCACGATTGGGATAAGGGGAATCATAATACTAGACGCCAGTAAAGCATCTGGGCATTCCATTCTATGTGGTGATAAACATCTTAGAGTCATATGATCATATTGAGCTTTCAGTAGATACAGGTAGTTGTTTTTATCCTGATATTATCGGTTGAGAAACTAAAGCTTACAATCACTGCGTGTCTCACTAGCTGGCCCATCTAATGAGTGGAAAAGCAAGGATTTGATTCTAGAACACCCTGGCTCCAAAGCCTAGGTTATCTCCATTGTGCCAGGCTCCTCCCACACACCACCGTGCTGACCATGTCCAGAACATGAGCTCCAGTGCTAAAAACCAGATTATCAAATTCAGCAGCATCACACCAGTTAATCCCATTTCTGATTTTGCTCTGTCAGTGGTTCTAAAATCCTACCTAGCTCATCAGGCTTAAAACCGAAGTTGAGTTGTTCTTATTTGTCACCTTGTGTGAAATAAGTTGCCAATTTCTGTTTTACTTTCACATTGTTTATAGTCCTGCTGCTTCTGCGTGGTTTTGACCTGGTTAATTCTTCTAGTAATTGTTGCCAAAGCTCCAGACTAGCAACCCTGGCTTGGATCCATTACCTGCCTCATCCAACTGTCTTAGTGTGTACCTCTCCATTTGCAGACCATGAAACAAGGCTTCAGGTGCTGGTAGTTTATTTGAAACATGATCCCCGGTCACCCTGGTCAGGGAATGGGGAAATGAGAAGGAAAAGAAGTCAGCCGATGAAGAGTGTGTTATCAACAAAGTCACCACTGTGTATGGCAGGAGTTCCTAAGTGGAGAATCATGGGAGCCACGGTAGAGCATCTGCCTCAGAGTTGCTTTGTCTGATGGTCACTGGAGCATCATTCATACACCAGCTCCCATCGGTCACTGGCTTAGGGCTATTCCCTAAGAGGCTCTAAGTCTTCAGCTCTTTGTGCTTATAGTGCAAGTAGATAGAGCTACTCAGACAACTAGAGAGGGCCCTTGGGCCAAAGAACTAGCTCTGACAGAAGTCAAGCCAGAGTGCACAGAAAAGATACTGGCCATGAGAAAGTGTCTGGGACACTGAGCATGTCTTTTCCGTCAGCCTATATATTGTTTCCAAAGTAATCTTAATGTATATTTCTGCTGGAGGAAGATGCATTAGGCTGCTCACAGCTCACTGTGTGACTTCCAACCTTCATACCTTTTCTTATACTTTTCTTGAATATTGTTTTCACCTTTATTTCCAAATCCACAAAATCAATTGTTACCCATTTTTAAATGATACATGTTGTATAGGTATTTGTGATTATATTCTATCTTACTTTATATCACAGCTTCTTTCATCCACTGGCACAGTGATGCAATAGAAGCTTAATAAATGTTGGTGGACTCACTGTCTCAGTGCATACCAACTTGTGAACTTGTCATTGTTCAAAGAAAACAGAAAAATTCTAAATATGTAACTTTCTGAAATTACTACATAGTAACTAGACTTGTTTCTAGAAATTAATGCCTCGTATCCAGTGAATAATAGCAACCAATTTGATCAGTTACAGTATCAGTACTTCCAAATAGCTTTACATTTTGAAGATCCAATAATTGATAGCTCTTAAAGTAAAATAATCTTTGGTCTTTGTATCTGTTTCCTGTTGCTGCTATAATAAGTTACCACAAACGTAGTGGCTTAAATAACACAGATTTATTATCTTATAGTTCTGGAAATCAGATGTGTAGAATGGATCACACTGGGCTAAAATCAAAATGTTATCATTCCTTTCTGGGGACTCTAGAGAAAAATCTGTTTTCCTGCCTTTTCCGGCTTTTGGAGGCTGCCTGTATTCCTTGGCTTTTGGAATTCTCCTATCTTCAAAGAAAGCAATGACCTGGTTAAGTCTTTTTCACATTACATTGTAAGTTTAAAGCTTTCATAATTACACTGGGCCCACTTGCATAATCTAGGCTTATCTCCACCTCATAAAGTTGGCTGATTAGCAACACTTAATTTCATCTGCTACCTTAATTCCCCTTTGCTAAGTAAAGTAACATATTTATGGGTTCAGGAGATTAGGATGCAGACATCTTTGGGAGGCCATTATTCTGCTTACCACATTTGGGATGTCTCATTTCCCCCTCTTCAACTCAGTAAAATAATCACATTCATTTGAATTAATCTGGTAAAATATTTAAGATATAATCCAAAGCCTTTGATGCTAGAGACTAAGTTGTGGTTTCAACAAACAGAATCTCATATATCATTAAACAATATGGATATTTCATTTTGAAAAAGAAAAGTTAATTTAGAAAACTAGAAGATTTGTGTGTAATAATAGTTTTTCTACCTGAGCCTTTTAAAATTTTCAAAATAAACTTGTCATTTGCATCATTTCATAGCTGATTTTATTGTATTTTTATTATTATTTTTAAATTTTTATTTCATAGCTGAACTTAAAGAAAATTACTTAGGGACATCTGGCTGGTTCAGTCCAAAGAGTGTGCGACTCTTCTTGATCTCAGGGTTGTGAATTCAAGTCTCTCATTGGGTAAAAGTAAGAAGTTACTTTTATTTTATTTTATCTTATCATTTTTTATTATGTTCAGTTAGCCACTGTATAGTACATCATTAGTTTTTGATGTAGTGTTCAATGATTCATTAGTTACGTATAACACCCAGTGCTCATCACAACATGAGCCCTCCTCAATACCCATTACCCAGCAACCCCATGCCCCCTCCGCCCCCTGAAACCCTCAGTTTGTTTCCCGGAGTCCATAGTCTCTCGTGGTTCGTCTCCCTCTCTGATTTCTCCCCCTTCAGTTTTTCCTTCCCTTCCCCTATGGTCCTCTGTGATATTCCTTCTGTTCCACATATGAGTGAAGCTGTATGATAATTGTCTTTCTCTGCTTGACTTACTTCACTTAGCATAATCCCCTCCAGTTCCATCCATGTCAATGCAAATGGTGGGTAATCATCCTTTCTGATGGCTGAGTAATACTCCATTGTATATATGAACCACACCTTCTTTATCCATTCATCTGTTGAAGGGCATCTTGGCTCCTTCCACAGTTTGGCTATTGTGGACATTGCTGCTATGAACATTGGGGTGCATGTGCCCCTTCCTTTCACTACATCTGTATCTTTGAGGTAAATTACTTTAAAAAAATCTTAAAAAAAGAAAATGACTTATACTCACCACAATGAGCAAATTAAGCCATTTAGCTAATAGAAATCTGTCACAGTGTGGATATTACATCTGTAATTGATTCCAATAACATTTCAAGGACATTAGAAAGATCTGCTCATCATTAAATTGAATCCTAGGATAAACATGCAAACTGAACACAAGAAGAAAATGTAGTCTACAGAACAACTAGAGAGAAAACTTGAAAACCATCTTCCATAAGCTCTTTTCTTTTCTTGGGAAATGGTTGCTGTTTGTCAGAAATAGCATGTGTTAGGTCTTGCATGCTCATGATCCACATCTATTAGAAGAGATTGATTTTCTGAGATCTCTATACTCCTGCTTTCAACAAGGCCCTACATACATATGTTTCCTGTGGTGCTCACCCGGGTCTTCATTTCCCAGTAATTGTTCATGATTTGGACATTCCTAGTTCTCTTAATCAAGAATGGCTAGTTGATGACTTCTTAATCCTGTTTTTTTTTTTTATTTCTTAGAATTAAAATTGTTACTAGCTAATCTAGAAAATTAATCCCCAAAAGGGGGATTCTTCCTTCCTCTAACATTATAAAGAATGCATATTACCAGTTGCCCTCTGGAGAAGCATGGTTGTAAAATGATTAAGCTAAGTCCTTAAATAAAAAAGATTAGAATTTATGGGCGCCTGGGTGGCGCAGTTGTTAAGCGTCTGCCTTCGGCTCAGGTCATGATCCCAGAGTCCTGGGATCGAGCCCCGCATCGGGCTCCCTGCTCAGCGGGAAGCCTGCTTCTCCCTCTCCCACTCCCCCTGCTTGTGCTCCTGTTCTTGCTGTCTTTCTGTCAAATAAATAAAATCTTAAAAAAAAAGATTAGAACTTAAACAGTAATATTAGTGCTTTCTTCTTCAAAACAATCATTTTGAGAAGACAAGCTTTTATTCCAGTGACCCTGACATTTATGTAGTATCATCAGTGAATCAATCTGTTGTTCACCCACTTGGTGCCAAAAGAGTTTTTCTTCATTTCATAAATTCTGTCCCCTTTTATAGCAATTTTAAATGCTTCCTGAGATGAGGTGTGCTATAAAAATATGCATGTAAAATAAAATCCGCTCTTAATTTACAGAGTTCAGAGTTTTTGTTAAGTTGAAGTTAACTGAATGAGGCATCATTTGTTTTTTGACTTGAACCCTCTATAGCGAAAGTTCCATTGTCGTCTTGAAATAAGTCCATTTTTCCAGGACTGGCTAAAAGCCCAGTTTAGTAGGAAACCTCAGGTGCAGTCATTGTCTTCATTAACTGCTTTTTTGTTAAAAAACCATTCATACAATAATATGTCCACCCAAAATACTCAGAAGTGGATGACTTTACTTTTGCTGATATTTAAGTTGTGAAAAATTGCAGAGATTTTTAACTAAAATTTAGCATAGTGATTCATTTCATGAGTCTTTTCTTTAAATATGAAATAGCACCAGGACACCTGGGTGGCTCAGTCGGTTAAGCGTCTGCCTTTGGCTCAGGTCATGACCCTGGGGTCCTGGGATCGAGTCCCACATCGGGCTCCCTGCTCCTCGGGAAGCCTGCTTCTCCCTCTGCCTGTAGCTCCCCCTGCTTGTGTGCACTCTTTTTCTCTGACAAATAAATAAATAAAATCTTCAAAAAAAATTTTTTTAAGTAAAACAAAATCTTTAAAAAAAGTATTAAAAATAAATATGAAATGGCACCTTGAATATAGGAATTTCAAATATGCATGCTTTAAAAAAAGTGGACTGGAAATGTCTTACAAGCAAGGATTTTGTTAATTGCATCTTCACTTTAACATGAAATTAGTTATTGTTTTAGCTTCTTTATGAGTCATTACTTTTGCTTTTATTTTTCTAACATGTGTTAACATTATACTGTGATGAGCATGTAAAAATTATTATATATTAATAACTTAATATATAAATCTAGTGACTTATTTATACTATATATATTTATAATTTGTTATTTAATTTACTTAATGCATCTCTTCCCCTCAACAATATTGCAAAGAATGTTTTACTAATGCAATTGTACAGTGAGGAATCAGAGCTAAGGGAAGATAAGTACATAAGCCCAAGGGCTCTCAGCTAGGCAAAACTCAAACCTTGGTCTGTCTGACTCCAAAGATGGGTCTAATTCCTTTTTAGTATGCTACACTATTTGTAAATTTTCCATGGACCTAGCGTGGTGTGTCCTGTTGAGTTGAAGCATATTTTGCAATGAAGAAATGACAGTGAAGGAGATGGCAGAGAAGATCGTGACTGGGACACCTGTTGAGCTATATTCTTAAAACCGAAGACTTAGAAGTCTACCCTATAGGCCACAGTTAGCATTATATTCTTTTAGAAAAATACAAAACAGGAAATGGCATCAAGTGTCCTTCTGCCTTGAGAGTTGTCCTCCTAGCAGCCTATGTAGCAGTCCCCAGAGCCATCACAGAACGTTATGTTTTAACCACCACTTCCTCCCACTTCTTATACCATGGAATAAGTCATATTGGGCAGGTGTGTGAATCACCCAGCCTTAAAAGCCTCATTCTCCAGTAGCCATTACCTCTTGTATCAAATCTGTAGTCATAGCTTCTGAGAACGTGCCCACTTACAAGTCTTCACACTGAGGGAAGTCCAAAGATATGATGTCCAGATCAGGCATTTATAGTTCATTTATAGTTCCTTCTAGTCCACATGAGATTTACTAGTCAGGACTCACTTTTACCATGATCATGTGGCATTATAACATATTTGATGTACCACCTACATCTTTTTCCAGATGATCAAAGCTAGAAAGTTTATCCTATATCACATTCAAATGCACAACATGAAAAGGATTTGGTTACCCTTTACCCCCCAAAAAATTAGAGTGGGGTTCTTGAAAAGTAGATTTTTGGGTTTGTTCTGTTAATAAGGATGATAATATTTAGGTATGATCTCACATGTTGATGGCTGAGATGGGGTGGAGGTAAAAATCTTTGGAGTTTAGGAGATAAAAGAACTGGGAGGCCAGGGTGCGAGACCACCTTTGCATATGTTGAAATAACGAAAATGTGGATGGGTGAATGGAACGGTGACTCAAGCTCTAGAACTCTTACTAAATGATGAAGAGGTCTGCTTCTGACTATAGCTGAGGGAATATAGGTGAAGGGTTCTGGCACCATGAACTTCAAGCAAGCCAAATTTATTAGAGAAAGAAGAGAACAGTTCATGTGGAAGAAGCATCTGGCAGCAAGGAAAACACCTACTCTATCTCCCGTTTCCACTCTTTATTTTTTTTAATTCATCGAAGTATTCTGAAATATTCTAACAAAACTATCTGATTGTAAGAAAGCAAAAAAAAATACAGTTTATATACATTATTATGTTTGTATATGCGTGCCAATACCATTTCTGCAGATCAGTTGTGAGTATAACTAGGATTTGTAATGAATCAAAACAAGAACAGCCACACTGCTTGTGTTAATATAGGGAGTAACATGTTAATATGAAGAATAATATGTTGATATAGAAAATGTTTGTAAGTGTTAATACAGGGACTACATGGTGTAGCTTTGTTATTGGATTATTATTTGGATGCATCTTTTGATAACATAGAAGAAATGGATGTGAATTCTAAATAGTCCATTTATTAGCTGCATGATCTTGGGCAAATTAGTTTACTTCACTAAGCTTCAAATTTATTTCCTAAGAAATGAGTACACCAATATTACCTACCTTACAGGATTGAGTCAGGATTAAATGACATAATGCACATGAAGAGTTTAGCACAGTGACTGGTGTAGCTAATGCTTATTAAAGGTTAGCTATCATTGTTATTGCAATATATTAAATTGCCTTTTTTAAGAAAAAGGTAGTTCCCCTGGTAGGTTAATATGAAGAGTTAAAAGAAAGTCAAAAGAGTAATCTGTTCAGTTATTTTCTGAAATAAAAATATATAATATTATAATGACCAGAGTCCCATGTGATAGGAGAGAATAAATAAAGTATTAAAAGTAGAACATTTGTGCCCTTGAATTTAATTTCTTTCACCCTTAATCCTTGGGTTATTTAGCATGACCCTGAGGGATTCGTTCCTTAATTCATTAATGGTGCTACACTTTAAAAAAAACATTTCTGCCCCGCCCCACTCCCACCCTAAAAGTCTCGAGGGTATATTCCTTACAAATATTTGCACTTTCTCTATTAGACGAAAACAGAGGAAAGGGTACCTTGTGTTCCATATTCAGTTCCGAATCCCTGGAAAATGATTCTGATTGCCAGCTGCATTAGGGATGCCTCATTTATCACTTAGCCAGCATTGAGCCTAATTTAGATAATATGCACTTTTAATTTAGTAGTGATATTTAAGAGTATTGCAGTCTGTGGTGTCAGTGTTTATGGGGGGAAAATCTTCTAAATGAGGCTTTAAGAAGCCTCATTGCACTCAGCACACATCTTTTAAAAAAAAATCTGTGTTTTTCGATGGGTATTAAAGAGGGCACATGTTGAATGGAGCACTGGTTGTTATATGCAAACAATGAATCATGGAACACTACATCAAAAACTAATGATGTAATGTATGGTGATTAACATAACATAATAAAATAATATTTAAAAAAAATCTGTGTTTTTCTATTACTCTTTCAACTCAAAGATGCCTATCCCAAAGAGTGAGAACCTTCCTCTGTCATCCTTGGGGTCTTGGATAAGTCACTTAATCTCTCACTGCATTTTCTCATTTCTAACAAGAGAATAAAAATGTCTCCTTCACAGATTTATCCTCAGGATTTTAGCTAAATAATACGTTTTAAAAATGCTTCCAGAGTGCCTCTTACAGAGAAGCTGGCAATCAAAAATTTATCTGTTTTAGTTACTTGACCACTAAAATTATAACTGGAGTTGGTAAAAGCAGTTATATAACATTGTTTCAAAGATGTGAACATTGCCATTTTCACTAGATATGTTGATATGTGGTATGTCTTCCTTCTATAACTCAATTTACATTAAAATTCTTTTTTAACTCTCCTCTCCCAGTATTCAATCTACAGCTTGTGGCACAGTGTACATAATTTTTGGGTAGGATAGTGACTGAGCACATTATATAAAAGATGCATTATTTACCAGATCAAAGGTCAATGTGTTCATAATTTGATATGCCAAGGGTCAGACAGTCCAGAAATGTCTGCAAATTTCTAAAGTGACGTACATTTCTGAAATAAAACTGCCATTTTATAATGGATAGCACATCAACTGGGTAGCCAAGCATGCTTATAAGATTTACATGGCATAGCTCATCAGTGAGGCTCTCCATAAATCCACTCTAGGACAGATTTCCAGATTCCATTTTTAAGTACATCAACATTCTTTTTAAATAAGTCTTTCTCAAGGAAATGATCACAGTTTTGCTCTTGGGACTGAATGTCCCTGTATGGTAGAATATTACATTTTCCGAAAGATCACTTATTAATCTGGTGAACTGTGGAGAGTATACTTTCTGTTTTGGTCTTTGGATGGAGTCATTTTTTTTAAATTTTATTATGTTATGTTAATCACCATACATTACATCATTAGTTTTTGATATAGTGTTCCATGATTCATTGTTTGCATATAACACCCAGTGCTCCAGTACGTGCCCTCTTTAATACCCATCACCAGGCTAGCCCATCCCCCCACCCTGGATGGAGTCATTTTTTGATCTTAGTTTTGTTGGATATGTTCATAGCAAAATTACTGTCATTTTTATAGTGAGGTAGAGGTGAAAGTAACTACTGTGATATGGCATTTCATTTTTCTTAATGATATTGTAAAATTTGTTCATTAGATAATGGCAGCTTTGTTCTGATTTTATGTTGATAGATTTTGTTTTACCCATCATTTTGTGTTCCATTCAAGTATCTTCTTTAAAGCACTTTGGATGGATTTCTTCATTTTACTAAACTGATAGGAATAATGAATTGATGATCATACTATTAATAATAGCTACCATTTTCTTAATGTGTACTATTTGCAAACACTGAGCTATGACTTATATACCTAATGTCATATAATTATCAAAGAATCCTGTAAAGTCAGTGTTATCTCATTTTACAGATAACAAATCTTAAGGATAAGCTAGGAGGCCAAATTTTCACTGTAACTCTTGTAGTGAATGTATTCACTGGTTCATTTACTCAGCAAATGTTTATAGAGCACCTACTGTGTGCCAACCACTATGCCAAGGACTGAAAAGAGCAGCATCTAATAAGATATACACATCCACTACCCTCAGAGACCTTATAGTCCATGGGAAAATTTAAAATTTAGCCAGGAATTTACAAAGAAGTGTGACAAGTTTTTATAGGGCAAATGGAAGTTGGTGTATGAACATATAGCAGGGAGACCTAGCCAGGGAGGAGAGAGGACAAGGACAGCCTCTTCAAGAAAAACTTAATCAGCTCGATGAAGGTGCTCAAGTAGAGCAGTGGAGTGGAGCACTAAGCTAGTCATGATGCAGGAGAGAAGGTCCTGTATGGAGAACTTTAAACCATAGTAAGAAAATGAACCTATATTGCAAGGGCTTCCTTAATTATAGAAAGGCTTTGTTCAAAACAGGAATCATAATCCAGGAAACAGCCTTAAATTTTAATATTCCCATTGCTTGATATAAAAGCTAATAAATTTTGAGTAGATATTTCCTGTTGCTGGGGTAAAATGACTTACCCAGTTGAACTTTCACAAACAGCTCTGGGTTTACCTTTTATTTAATAAGTGAAAATGCTAATATTTTCTTTAATACTTTGCTGCAACTTTCTTTTAAACTTGAAAATTTGTGTCTGACTAAAGAAATAAAAAAAAAATGTCATCTGCCTTAAATAGTCCTATTCATGCTGTAGTTGAGACAATTGTAAAGATTCAGTTCAGTTCACAAATACCTGTTTAATTCCTGCAGAAAACCATGTATTTGGTGTGTCATGCAGTGGTGTCCAAACATTTTTGCTAATGTAGTTGCATCAGTTAAAATATTTTGAAATGGGTACCCCAGTAGATGTATATTTGTCTTTTAACAAGATCTTCGTATACATGACTATGCTAATATATAATACACATTAAAAACCTAAATAACATAAAGAATTAAAAGAGTAGGATAAAAATAAATAGAAAAAGAAGATGTAAATTTTCTTCTCACAGCCCAGCTGATCAAATCTTGGATATCACCCAGGGAGTGGGAACTCGTTTTGCTTAATGTCACACTGAAGGAAACAAAGATGAATAATCTGTTAATGTCTACCTTCAAGGAGGTAACAAGATGCTAATGAGACAAGTTCACCAAAGCAGAATGCTGTGCTGTGTGCTATTTGAAGTTGGCAGTTGTAGTTCAAGTTAGAAAGGTGTTTTCAGGACTAATTTAGTTGTATATTGGGGCCAAAGAAAGGGAATAATGGGCAACCAGGACTGGAAGGCAGCTTGGCATTGCTTTAGAGCAGTGCTTCTCAAAATGTACCAATGCCTGTAAATCAGCTAGAGATCTGAGCTGGGGCCCGGGAGTCTGCATTTCTGACAAACTCCAGGCGACGCTGGTATTGCTGGTGATGCAGACAATACCTTGAATAGTGAGGCTTTAGAGGACTTTCACATCTAAAGGAGATGTTTGTACTTGATATGGTAAGTAGTAAGCAACCTCTAACGATGTTCCAGCTGGGCGCAACATGATCAAGTTGAACTCTAGGCAAATTAATTTGGCAATAATTTATAGACTGCATAGGAGCAGGCTGAGAATGGAGGGAGAGAGAAAAGTCTGGAGACAGTTACAGGAGTTCAAGTGAGAGGTAATAAGGCCTCTGAACTGGGACACTGGCAGTGGAAATAGGGAGAAGATAACATTAAAGGATATGGTTGAGGCAGAAGCAACCTGAGAAGAGAAATAACAAACTAACACAGGTATAAAATAGAAAACAAATTAAATCCAGGGCTAGAGAAACTAATGAGAAATCTGACCTTTTCTGTTCATCTAGTAATTTAGAAATTTGAATTTTCATAAATTTGAAAACATATGCATAAATTATTTGTGTATTTATAGGAAATTTCCTGGTAGAAAAGATCGCAAAATAAAATCAACATGCTGTAAATGGACAACTGGCTTTGGATGTGTTTATTTTCTTCTCCGATCATTATTTCCAGAAAGAAATGCATATCCTGGCAGTATATGTTCAAACAGGTCCAGTAAATCTCAGTGATTGTAAATAGGGCTTTATCCTTATTGAGCAAACATTTCCTGTTCATCTGCCTCTAGGTGAGAAACATAAATGTTCGAATAAAAATCTTTTAAATTTTTGAAGATTAAGAGTTTGGAGGTGGCAGGGAGAAATATATTTTCATTATAGGTTCTGAATTCTCATAGCTATTTTCTGCTGTTCGGCCACTTCTTTGTGACCTGACTTTATGCTGCACATAGACACCATGACATTCACTTGACTAGCGTGTGTCTGTGTCTGGCTGCTTCTACTGGACGCTAAGTTCCCTGAGAGACAAGACTGTGGCTTACTTATTTCGTATCCCCAGATCCCAACACAGATGCTGAATAAACTGACTTTTGAATGAATGAGTGAATTATCCCAGAACCTAAAACAGATGTGAGCACAGAGAAAATTCCCTTTGAAATGAATAAATGTGTGAATGAAAGAATGAATGTTGACTTAGCCCTAACCATGGCCATTTTCCAGATTCTGTTTTCTGTATTGCTAGATAAGGACCAATCTTAATCATCCCAAAGTTTGCAATCAGTATTTCACTCATCCATGTCCAAACACTATAAGCAGCCTTTATATTATATGGTGACTTTGAAATCAAAAGGCTAAATCTAAATTTTATTTATTATAGGCCAATAATTAATGTGGTTTGCCTTATAGTTTAAATGTTACATTTCTTTACCTCAAATCAGTTTACCATTTTTTCACTCACATAGACTTTTCTACCAACCTTTTATGATTCTCATTTTTATTTTTTTTAATGGTTTCATTAGACTCCATTATTGTTGTATATGTGTGTTAGGAAAAACCCTTAATTCTTTTATGGGTATTTTGTTACTGTCCTCAGTAGTGTAAAGTGGGAGTTACTGTTGGTGAACATAAACATGGTTGAACAAAGGACTGTGGCCATCAGCTCTTTCTGCGCTATGCATACACAGCCTCCGACTTGTGATTGTAATTGTGGTTAGGTCATCAGGATGTCAGTTTTTGAAGTAGAGGCTGACCCGTAGTTTTTGCTGAAAAGTGCCTTACATTCAGATTGGATTCTGTATCAGGTTATTATTCCTGCTGCGCTCTTGTTTCCAAACTTTCCAGGCTTCTGTTTCCAACTTTCCAGTTGTTTTAAATTAATTTTCACTTATCCTTTTTAAATGTTTACATTTTGAAGAATCGTAGAAATGAGCAGAGCCTTAGAGACCAGAATCTAGTTGAATCCTTTTGTGGTAGGGATGGTGAAATAAAAACTTAAATTGATTAAGTCACTTTGCAATGGACACCATAGCTAGTTATTGACAAAAATAGAGTGAAAATGAAAATACCCCCAATCCCCAGCACAGTGATTTTCTCTTATGTTGTATTACATCATTAAAGGATTTTATAGTATCCATGTGGCCAGCAGAAAAGCTATGTTTAATGTTCAAGCCTGATTTATTGTGAACATTCATTTTATCTATGATAAAAGCAAAAGATATTTTGAAAAAGCACTTCCTATATGGCACCATATGTCTTAAATTTGTAATGAAATCTTTCGATACCCTCCCAGTTTATTGATGTTCCAAAAGATTTGCTAAGTTTGTAGATTCATTTTTCTAAGCTTTGTCAATAAGAGTAATATTTACTCATGTGATACTTCAGTTCAAAATTTTATGACTACACATTACCTCTATATAAAAATAACTGAATGTGCATGGGGATTTTACTGTTTGGTTCAGCATGAGAGTTCATTGATCTAAATACAAATTCTGAAAATCAGTTTGTGATTTACACTCTCATGTGTTTTTGTGCTGGAGAGCAGTCATTGATATGTAGAATATAACTTATGTTAATGCTCATAGTCTGTGGCATTTCACAGGATAATGAGGGATGATAATGCAAGGCTAGTGCACATGGTTCTCTTAATGCCTTCATTCTTGGCAGTAACAGATTGAATGAGGCAACCTTTTACACAACCTATTTCATTCCATTTTCATAGGAAGCTATCGTTGAATTTATCAGTGACTTTATTTCTACCTACTTACTGTCATAAAGTAATCTTAATGGCTTGAAGAACTCAGAGCCTCTTAAATCTACTTCGAATTTCTACTTTTCTCTATTTCTTTTAAGTTTTTATTTTAATTCCAGTTAGTTAACATACAGTGTTATATTAGTTTCAGGTGCACAATATAGTAGCTCAGAACTTCCATACATCAACCTATGGTTATCACAAGTACATTTGTCATGATCTACTTTTCTCTGTTTCCACTACCAGCAACTTACTTCAAACCACCATCACCTGAACAATTGCAACTGCATCCACTCTTGTCCTGTTTAGTCCATAGTTTACTCAGCATTCAGGCCTATGCTTTAAAAATACAAATGTGATCCCATCACTCTCTGGTTTAAAACCATTCAGTAACTTACTGTTGCTCCCAAATTCTTACTGTATCTAACAGTTCCCTGCCTGAGTTATTCTCTTTCCCCCATCTTCATCCCATCCATCTCTCCTTTTACTCTTGCTTTCATAGCTTCTACCCTTCATAAAAGCACATGCTTTGGCCTTGTCATCTTGGGGCCTTTGCATGTGCTCTTTATCTATCTGCAAAATAATTTTTGCCAATTTATCAGCACTGTTTCAGCCAGTTATCTCCCTTTTATACATGAATTTTCAGATTTAATGTCACTTCCTTAGGAAAGTTTTTCCTCACTTTAAAAACTAGGTTAGAGGGGTGCCTGGGTGGCTCAGTTGGTTAAACGTCTGCCTTTGGCTCAGGTCATGATCCCAGGGTCCTGGGATGGAGCCCCGCATTGGGCTTGCTGCTCGGTGGAGAGCCTGCTTCTCCCTTTCCCTCTGCCTGCCACTCTGCCTACTTGCACTTTCTCTCTCTCTCTGTCAAATAAATGAATAAAATCTTAAAAAAAAAAAAACTAGGTTAGAATTTCTTGTTATATACCTTCTAACACTGTGCATTTCTGCTTTGTAGCAACAGTCATAGATTATTAATTGTAATTTATTATAAATGCTCATTGTATTTATATATTAGCTTTATGCTAAGTAAGGCCATATCTCCTTTGTTCACCATTGTATCATGAGAATCTGGCATATTATTTTTGAACATGGTGGGTTCTCACTAATCTTTCTTCTGCTTATCAAAGCTCAATTTCCTACTAGACTTGATGAACTTGAGGTTGATAAATACAATGTAGGAGAGTAGTCTTCAGAATGGTGCTTTGAATTTCAAAGGACCCAAAATGAATTTATTAGTAAGAAAATATTGGAATGCCTCTTCAGTTTACTTTATTATGTAAAATTTTTTGGTGCCCACTTTATATTTTATATAATATATTGTAGAGTATTACAGGTGAATAATTTATAGGAGATAAATGGAGAGAATATGTAGTCACTCCGTTCTTATTTTCTCTTTCCTTCCATCTTTTCTTCTTTTCTTTTTTTAACCTAATAGTGTTACATGATCAAAAAGTCTGAAGACTATTGAAGGAGAACAGCTTGATTTGTTTTTACTTATTCTGTATGTACTTTAATAAGCAGAGAAAAGCATGTCTTTTAACTTGCCATTGTTGGGCCTACATTTCTTTTTTTTTTTTTAAAGATTTTATTTATTTATTTGACAGAGAGATACACAGCTAGAGAGAGAACACAAGCAGGGGGAGTGGGAGAGGGAGAAGCAGGCTTCCTGCGGAGCAGGGAGCCCGATGCGGGGCTCGATCCCAGGACCCTAAGATCATGACCTGAGCCGAAGGCAGATGCTTAACGACTGAGCCACCCAGGCACCCCGGGCCTACATTTCTACCCTATAATCCCTATAATTCAAAAATTACTCTGTTATAATTTGTTTTCTCTCTCTCTCTCTCTCTCTCACACACACACACACACACACACACACACACATTATTTTCCTTCCCAAATGAAAGGTAGTGGGCAAAACAATAGCAGTTTCATATTAAAGACAATAAAGTTGATAGTGTTGTAAAATCATGTTACTCTTTTTTTTATTGTTATGTTAGTCACCATACATTTCATCATTAGTTTTTGATCTAGTGTTCCATGATTCATTTTTTGCATATAACACCCAGTGCTCCATCCAATATGTGCCCTCCTTAATACCCATCACCAGGCTCACCCATTCCTCCCCTCCTAAAACCCTCAGTTTATTTCTCAGAGTCTGTAGTCTCTCATGGTTTGTCTCCCCCTCCGATTCCCCTGCCTTCATTTTTCCCTTCCTATTATCTTCTTCTTCTTCTTTTAATTTTTTTTAAACATATAATGTATTATTTGTTTCAGAGGTACAGGTCTGTGATTCATCAGTCTTACACAATTCACAGCGCTCACCATAGCACATACCCTCCCCAGTGTCCATCACTCAGCCCCCCCATCCCTCCCACCCCCCACCACTCCAGCAACCCTCAGTTTGTTTCCTGATATTAAGAGTCTCTTATAGTTTGTCTCCCTCTCTGGTTTCATCTTGTTTCATTTTTTCCTCCCTTCCCCTATGATCCTCTGTCTTGTTTCTCAAATTCCTCATATCAGTGAGATCATAAAAATCATGTTACTCTTATTTTTGTTCTGGTGTCTTTCCTAATCTATGCTATATATGCCAGAAGCTATAAGTATTTAATATAGGATGAATAAAAGACATTTAAACATCAACCTCCCCACCTTACCTACATTATCAAGAGTAGAGTAAAATGAAATAGACCAAGAAATTAGCTTATTGGAAAATATCCAAATGGATTGTTAGATGTAATGGTAAATGTGATATGGTACCTCTATCATTTTAAATTGAAATATTCAGCAAAGGGTGTTTTTTGCCTAGTTTTATATTTTTGTGGCTGTTTTCTTTTTTTTCTTTCTAATTTTTTAATGGATTCTGTAGGTATAGCCTTAATCCATAGCCAGTGCCTAACCGTAGAGGTTATTTTACCCTCATTTTGTGGTGTCATTATGTTGTAAACAACAACAACAAAATTATTGGTAATGATAATATTACAGCAGCTTTATTTATTTGCCTGACTTCGGTAAATTTCAAAACTTCCTTAAACACAATTAAAGCCAAAAAATCTCATGTGACAAAGAAGCCAGAAAAATTCATCAGAAAAATAAATAAATCTTGAATGAGTGTATATTGAAAGACTAGATGGTCATTTAGTTAAAAAGGGAATTTCAAACTACCTGGTAGGATCTAATTTAATTATTCTTAACCATGGTTTCTAAAAGAGTATTCATTGTTGCCTCCTTTAAGTTTAATGAAAATAATTACCAGATCTCTCTGTTATCTGGAAATGGAGTACATAAACTAGATCATTAACTTGAAAACATTATCGGGGTCCTAATGTTTCACTAATGGGATTTTACACATTTAAATGAAGTAAAAAAGGAGAAGAAAATATGTGATAAAATAATTATATTTAATATCTACCTGTGGTTGATGGCAAAATCAAATGTCACTTTGAAACTCTGTCCCTTTCATAATAATTGTTTATAAAAGAAACAATATAAATTATTCTTGGGAGTCTTTCTTATACCTAATAGATTGCAGTTCAAACATTTTCCATGTAACCTGAAAAAACTCTTACTATTAAAATGGAAATTCTGTAAGGTATAAGCTTAATTTGTACCCAATATTAGCAATAGAACAAAATTTTATACAGATTACATATAATTCAACAAATTATTGCATAATGCTACTTCTTAGGTGGAAATAAAATGTTTTATATTGTAACTATTTGTACTTTTTTGTGGTATCAAAAATGATCTTTTTCCTTTTTCTGGTCAACTTCCTGCAGAATCCCTCTTTCTAAAGCATGTCCAAAGTTCGATTCATATAGAAATCACTTTCCCGAGAAATCTATGCCTATCTGAAAACAGCCAATATTTCTTGGAGTTTTCTCAGGCAGTGCCCCCCACAAAACCATTCTTACTTGATAAGAAAAAGCTAGATATCACTTCTGCATTTTATTATTCATCAGAAAGACAGGGACTAGATATGTTTTCTACGGTTGCTATGGGGATTTGACAAGACTAGATGGGAAGTTGAAGGCTGGTATTTGAGCTGACTTGCAAATGTATTTTCTCTTTTTAGGTTTAGAAGTTTAATATAACTATATGATTTTGGATCATACAACCCTTCTCAGTATTGTTTTGTATAGGTTGGAAGTGTCTTTTACTAGTAAATTGGTAGATATGATTAATGAATATGCAACATACATGTAGAAGTGATCGGTACACAATGTTTATAGCAATTTAAGAAATCAAATTGAAAAGTCACTGTAAGTTATGAAGAAAAATGTGTAACATTCCAACCCTTTGATAAAATTTCTTTGAAGTCAGTATGACCACGTAATTACTTTTGGTATTAGATATGTACTTTTTATCTTTATTTGAACTCAGTTAACTTTAGGGAAATGCTATAATTAAAAAGTATCCTATGCCTCCAGCTGTTGTACTAGATGCTTTAAGGATACAGATATGAGTGATTAAGTGAATGGTGAGAAATTACATTTAATAAAGTATGATCATTATTTGAATTCTGTGTGGATGGTGGTTTACTTCCTGTTACTGAGTATTGTACCCATTATATTGAAGTCATAGGGCAAAATTCAAAGAGCATGGGCCCTGGAATTCAAATGCATTTGTGTATGAATGACTTGAACTATTCTGGGCCTTAATATTTTCACATGTGAATTGGGTGTTAGATTTCTTACTTTCCCAGCAAGTGGTAGGGATGGCATCATGATTATTTTGTAAAGTCAAAAGATAAGTAAATCATAATATCTAGACAGTTTAAAATTCTAAGCTAAAATTCATTTAGTGGATTTTATGTGAGTATGATTAAAAGTAAAAAAATTAAGCATTTCATAAGACAAAGGAAATTTCTGAAAACTGGAAAAGATAAAGCCTATAGTTGTAAGCAAGCACTATCAAGAATTATGAAATGCATAAATAGAGGTATAGTTCATTAAAATTTGGGAAATATAGTGTTAAATCAGTAATTTATTAGGCATGCAAAATAAAGAGTGTAGACACTGAAAAATAATTATTTGAGAGCAAACTAAATATCATGTCTGTGTTTCTAAATGTCACTACAAATGGCAAATAGGAGAGAAAAAAGAACACTTATTTTGGTTTCAGCATAGCACCACATGTTTTTGAAGGTTTATTGTGAGGTTTTTTATGGGTAAAATAAGTTCTCCTTAACTGAAAGAATGTGAATTTGTGTTCAAATAGTGCTTTTCAAGTTGTTTTATCTTTCTTACCAAATAGAATATAATGATTCATTTTGCCAGTAATAACCTCAAGATGTGTTTAATAGCTCAAGGTTTTTGAACTATTCAACTGGTTTGACTAAATTCAGCTCCCTAGCACACTATGGTTCCTATATTTTAGCATCTAGAAAATTACTACGTTTTTCTTTTCAAAAGGTTAAGTTAGCTGTATGACTAAAGGTTTTTTAAAAATTGAAGTTTAAGAGTTACAGAATTTGTTTGTACAGGGAGTTGTATGAGCCCAGACTGTATCTGGTTTTCAGCTCATTGCTTAGAGCAATGGTTTTCAAAGTGTGGTTCATATACCAGCAACAGTAGAATCATCTGGGAACTTTTTAGAGATGTAAATTCTTGTTTCCCTTTAGGTGGTTCTAATGCATGCTCAAAATATGTCCAGGTCATATCTGGCACTTTAATGTCATACAGTAGTGTTGACAGCAGTGCAGCAAAACTTGTGAGGTTAAGACCCCTTATCGGAGAAGAACAGTGAGTCTTGTGTGAGTGAATGGCAACAAGCCAAAGAGTTGAATCATGTTAGAATCATTGGCGTCATTGGAGTTATTGGATAACTTTTAGGAACTCATTAAACAATGGAGAATCAGGACCAAGTGGGGATGCATTGAAATACGGACTGGTGGATTTGACTTGGAAACATGTATTTATTTGGCCACAAACTGAGGAGGGAAATTGTCTTTCCATCTATTTCAGATTCCTTGCAGAGCAGAAAGGTCTTGGGCTTGCTGGTAACCCCAGCTAAGGCAACTGGGTTGAGGTTGCTTTCAACCCATTGGAGTGCTGGTTCTCAAATTCCAGTGTACATAATAATACACTGAATATTTCAAATGTATATTCCTTAGCCACTTCCTCAGAGATTTCGATTTAAGCAGTCCGAGAACCACACTTGAAAAAAACTGTGCTAAAGGATTATAGCTAGGCAGAGGGTTTTACTCAGTTGTTGTATACAGGGCACTATTGTCCATTGTGATGAAAAACAACAAATTAAAAATAAGAAAGATAAATATTCAAATAAAAATATTATCAAGAGAGCTCTTTGCTTCAGGAATCCACACATATGGGGAATTCTTTTTGTCAATTTCTAGTACCACCCATTTAATGAACCAAACATAATCAGTACGTAAGGACTTTTTATATTGTTAATAACAATGAAGAGCTACTCCTTCCATGACTTTCTCGTGTCTGCTTTATGACAGGAACACAAAATTCATACACTTATGGTCCAGTAGCTACCCTAAGTAAAATCTTTTCTTGATTGACTGATATTTGATTGATCTGATTGCACTTTCTTTATCATTGCTAATGGGGATTACAAGGCCACCCTATTCTTATAAGTTTGCTGAAGAAGCCTGGAAGCTTAGGCTACTTTTAATTATCATTTTCAAGCTATGAGAGTAAATTGGTTGAGAGATATACTGCAAATTTGGAACTATAATGACATATATTGTGTTTACTAAATGGTTTTGGCATGGTTGACAGCAGCCAGTAACGTGATGTGACTCAGAGCCATGGAAGAAAATATATCAAAAAGAATAATGAAATATATTAAAACTTTATTTTAAAATGCTTGTGATATATTTAGATTAAATTGTCTTCTTTATGAAGACATGGTTAAGTTACAGCACATCAAATGAAAGCTTCTGAGCTATAGTAAGAACTAATAATCATCTTTACATGGAGAGGTGACAAGTAGTTGATGGTTTTAATATTTTACTATCATTTAAACTTCAGAAGTAGATTTATAGTAAATATGGTTTAATGATATAGAATGTTGGATGTTTGTTCTGGTAAAGTACAGGAAAAAACCTCTTTTAAAAATGCATAAGGGTTGATTTATATAAGTCATGGTAGATTTATTAAATTCAGTAGATGAAGTTCTATACTAAGTGTATGGAGGCAAAAAAATAAAAATCCAGGAGTCTCAGCTTATGTACCAAGTAAAGATCTCAATTTCAAAATTAATATGGTTTGCCATGTTGTGCTTTCAATGCTCTAGGATAATTATTTTTTTTAAATGATGGTGATCCTTTGGTCATAGCGACAAGTCACTATTATTTATGTTTTGAATTCCGGTTTGTTTGTTTTTTCCCAGGCCTCATTGCTAAGCCCGGTATGTCATATAAAATATATATCCAGGTACTTTGGAAAGCCTGCCAAATGAGTTGTGAGTGGGCTGAACTTAATTAGTTTATTATTTCTTGAGCTTAGTAGCTACAGGTAAAAGTAAAATGCAGTTCAGTAATTGAAAATGCCACATATTGCACCCTGGAGTTTCCCATGCAGAGAGAGAAATAGAAAAATTATAGTCACTAGAATTTGGAAACTACATCTGAGCACCTTCTTTTAATAAGATTCCTGTAAAATTCCAGGTAGAGATGGAACATTTAAAAATTTTTCTTAAAATAGTATATTGCCTTATGTAATGGTGTTCTTTAATATCTTAGTAGTTCTAAGACTTCAGACTGCATCAGAATTACCTGGAGGGCTCCATATACACAACTTGTTGGGCCCCAGACCTGGAGTTTCTGATTCAGGAGGTCTGATAGGTACAGTCCGATCATTCCTAGGTGATCCAGATGCTGCTGGTCCAAGGACCATACTTAGGGAACCACCAGTGTATCATAAGCAAATGTGACACCTGCAGAAAAAAAGTAGCTTCAAAGGGATTCCTTGACTGTGTTTTCAATGTATTTATTGTGAATTCTTACCTTTAATTTATTTAGAAGGAAAAAATCTTGTACTTTTATGGGAATTATTGAAAGAGGAATCCTTATTTTGTTTTTTTCTTCTCTGGCAATTTAACTAGGTAAAGGATCCATACTTAGATGTTCATGTCTGGGCTTGCAAACAAAGACACTACAGTTCTGTTTGTGGCAAGCAGCCTTGTATGAGGGATGTGCATGCTTTCCTGTGTTTTTCTCCCTCTATCAAAGTCATCAGTGCGTTTGACCAATGTATGCCTACAGATTTATGTCACTGACAAGCAGAAGGAGGTTGGACAGTGATTCAGATGGTGTTGATGAAGACCAAAAAGCATTCCATTTCAGGACTCCAGAATGACTCAGTTTTTTCTTTGTGTGGTTTGGGTAGAATAGTCTTGGTAGTCTCTGACTCAGGCTTTTTAGCATCTTCAGTGTCTTCACAATTAAATTGAAGGCTGGCACCAGAGAAACTGTGGCTGTGCTGAGTAGTATCCATCTCCCCTCGCCTTAAAAGAGAGAGGACTGTACCCTCAACTGAGCTGAATTCTGCTTCATTGGAGAAGAAAAAAAGAGAAGCAGTTCAGCCAATTAGAGAACGTTCCATGTTGTGTGCATTGCTGACTACAGCGCTAGGAGTGCCTTTTTCTTTTTATCAGAAAGAACAAAGTTGTTTTACTTTAAGTCACTTCTTTTGCTGACTCATTTTGAAGATTTATTGAATTATCTGATTATTTCAGTACGTTCAGAATTAGAAGAAATACTCTTAACAAATTATCTTCACTGTACTTACATTCTACTTCTCCCAACATCCTAGTTCTCTCTCCAGTGGAATAGACTTATTTTCTTTACTGCAAAAATTTCACAAAATTCTTCTGTTCTATTTCTGAACAGAAGTGGTGAATTTCTTTTTTTATTTTTTGGATTTTTATTTAAATTCTAGTTAGTTAACATATAGTGTAAGTATTGGTTTGAGGAGTAGAATGTAGTGATTCATCGCTTACATACAACACTCAGTGCTCTTTAGTTGTTAACAAGTGCCCTCCTTAATGGAATTTGCTTTTCTTATAATACAGTAGTCACTGTTTACATGCAGATATAAATACATCTGCACAAAATGTAACATTGAAATAAAAGTATGGCATCCTTTAACAGAATTAATATTATTTTAAAAATCCTCTCCCTAACCAGTGTAACTTCTATATTTTGCATGTTCTAGGATAATTGGTGGGGTAGTCAGAAGAATGAATGACCCCTCAGAGATGTCCAAGTCTCCAGAACTTGAACTGTGTTAACACAGCCAAAGAAAGTTTGCAGATGTGACAAATTAAAGGTTTGAGATCAAGAGATTATATTGGATTATCTAGGAGGGCCTAATATAATCACAAAGGTTCTTACAAGAGAAGGCAGGAGAGTGGGTCACAGAAGAAGCTCTAAGTAAGACTTTGGTAATCAGTGTTACTATTGAATGCATGCTGAATTTGAATAGGATCTGTTATGACTTTCCCCCCTTTTTAACAACCTCAAAACATGAATGGAATTCTCTTATTAGCTTTCAGTAATGGGTCCTTAATAGACTGTGTAAAAGGAGAATGATGTTTCTACCTCATTGCTGACTAGAAGACTGGTTCTCAAATTTTAATGTGCACCAGAATCACCTGGAGGGCTTGCTAAAACAAAGTTTCTGTTTCAGTAGGTCGGGGTGGGGTCCAGAAATTTTCTGTTTCTAACAGGTTCCCAGGTTAGGCTGCTGCTACTGATCTGGGTACTGTAGTTTGAGAACCAGTGGACTGTGTAATCCACTCAGGAACTGAAGTGGTGCAGAACATGTTTTCATCCTTGAAGGTAGGGAAAAAAAAACAAACCAACAGTCTCCTTTAGGCTTTGATCAAATTAACAACAAAACAATCCCCTTCTCCCCCTTTCAAATCCCACTCTCCCATTCTCCTCTCTCTCTCCCTCTCTCTCTCTCACTCTTAACTCTCACTCTTTTTCAAGATTTTACTGATCCTAGCATTCGAAGCTCTTTGTTAAAAGTCTCAATTCAATAGTCCATGTTACAATAGGGAACTTCAAATAGAACCATGGTTGTCAGTGCATTAAGTACTGCTGTCTTTTAAAAAGGAAATACATCGAGCAACAAAGGGTAATGTTTTCTATGAAGCACCTCTGAAAATCTGTGGATATATCTAAGGCTTATTTTTAAATATTTTTAATCCTCTTGCATCCCTTTGAGAAAGATAAAATTTAAGTATTATTTATTCCCTCTTTTTCAAGAAAAAGAGATGGTTATTTTCACTTTCAAGGGAGCAGTGGGACCTCAATTAGCCTGTTTGTCCTTGTTTCCAAATCTTGTGCTCTATCTTAGTTGATCCACGTTACCCAATACAAATATATTTTCTTTCTTGTACTTTGCTATATTGCTTGAAGTTTAAATGTTATGATAGAGAATTAGATACCTTTATCTTTATGTGTGTGTGTATATAAGTAGGTGTGCATGGGCGCACACACACTCAAGTGTGTCTGTATAAATATCAAATTGTTTTTATGAAGCAAAAATGAGGTTTGACACATGGAAAATGCATCCATGTTTTCATTGTTTTTCCTTCTTTCAATAAATATTACTTTATAAAAAAACCCTCAGTGGGGAGTCTACCTGAGATTCTCTTCCTCTGCCCCTCCCCCCACTCATGCACAAGCGGGCTCTTTCTCTCTAATAAATCAATAAATCTTTAAAAAATAAAATAAAAAATAAAAATCCCTCTGTATTATAGTTCCACTTTAAAATTTTGTAGAAAGGGTTACATGGTGATTAAGTACATGGGATCTGGAAACAGATCTACATTCAAATCCTGGCTTTGTCACTTGGTAATATGTGAATGGAAGGAGGCTAATTAACATCTTTTTTTTTTAAGTTTTTATTTAAACTTTAGTTGTTAACATACAGTGTAATATTAGTTTCAGGTGTACAATATAGTGATCAACACTTCCGTACATTACCCACTGCTCATCACAAGTGCCCTCCTTAATCCCCATCACCTGTTTCACCCATTCCCCCAGCCACCTCCCCTTTGGTAACCATCAGTTTGTCCTCTAGCTAAGAGTCTGTTTCTTAGTTTGCTTTGCTCTCTCTCTCTTTTTCTTTGTTCATTTGTTTTCTTAAATACCATATATGAGTAAAATTATATGGTATTTTTCTTTATCTGACTGACTTATTTCACTTAGCATAATACTCTCTTGTTCCATTTGTGTCATTGCAAATGGCAAGGTTTCATTCTTTTTTATGGTTGGATAATATTCCAATATACATATACAGATACATATATAGATATAGATATACACATACATACACACCACTTCTTTATCCATTCATCAGTCACTGGGCATTTGGGCTGTTTCCATAATTTGGCTATTATTGATAATGCTGCTGTACACATTGGGGTGCATGTATCCCTTTGAATTAGTGTTTTTGTATTTTGGGGGGAAAACCCAGTAGTGTGATTACTGGATCTTATGTGAGTTCTATTTTTAACTTTTTGGGGAACCTCCATACTGTTTTTCATAGTGGCTGCACTAGTGCGCATTCCCATCAACAGTAAAAGAGGGTTTCCCTTTCTCCACATCCTTGCCAACACCTGTTGTTTCTTATGTTGTTGATTTTAGCCATTCTGACAGGTGTGAGATGATATCTCATTGTAGTTTTGATCTGTGTTTCCCTCATGTTCAGTGATGTTAAGGATTTTTTCATGTGTCTGTTGTCCATCTGGTTGACTTTTTTGGAAAAATGTCTATTCATGTCTTCTGCCCGTTTTTTAATTGGATTATTCATTTTTTCATTGATTTTGATGTTGACTTTTATAAGTTCTTTATACACTTTGGATGCTACCCCTTTATCAGATATGTCATTTGAAAATATTTTCTCCCATTCCATAGGTTGCCTTTTAGTTTTGTTGATTGTTTCCTTCACTGTGAGGAAGCTTTCTCTTTTGGAGTCCCAATAGTTTATTTTTGCTTTTGTTTCCCTTGCCTCAGGAGACATCTAGGAAGAAGTTGCTATGGCTGTTGTCAAAGAGATTACTGCCTAATTCTCCTCTAAGATTTTGATGGTTTCCTGTCTCACAGGAAAGACATTCTGTCTTTCATCCATTTTGACTTTGTTTTGTGTATGGTATAAGACAGTGGTCCCCTTTCATTCTTCTGCATGTTCCTGTCCAGTTTTCTCACACCATTTGTTGAAGAGACTGTCTTTTTTCCATTGGATATTCTTTCTTGCTTTGTCGAGGATTAATTGACAATATAGTTGTGGGTTCATTTCTTGGTTTTTTATTCTCTTCTTTTGATCTATGTGTCTGTTTTTGTGCCAGTATTATACTGTTTTGATCTTTACAGCTTTGTAATATAACTTGAACTCAGAATCGTGATTCCTCCAGTTTTCCTATTCTTTTTCAAGGTTACTTGGTTTATTGGGGATCTTTTGTGGTTCCATACAAATTTTAGGATTGTTTATTCTAGCTCTGTGAAAAATGCTGGTGGTATTTTGATAGGGATTGCTTCAAATGTGTAGATTGTGTTGGGTAGTATGGACATTTTCAATATTTGTTCTTCCAATCCATGAACATGTAATCTTTTTTCCATTTCTTTGAGTCGTCTTCAATTTCTTTCATCAGTGGTTTATAGTTTTCAGAGTGCAGGTCTCTCACCTCTTTGGTTAGGTTTATTCCTAAGTATCTTACGGCATTTAGTGAAATTGTAAATGGAATTGATTCCTTACCTTCTCTTTCTGCTGTTTTATTATTGGTATATAGAAATGCAGCAGATTTCTGTACATTGATTTTGTATCCTATGACTTCACTGAATTTATCAATTCTAGTAGTTTTTTGGTGGAATCTTTCAGGTTTTCTATATAGAGTATCATGTCTGCAAATGATGAAAGTGTGACTTCTTCCTTGCTAATTTGGATACATTGTATTTCTTTTGGTTGTCTGATTGCTGTGCTAGGACTTCTAATACTATGTTAAATAACAGTGGTGGGAGTGGACATCCCTGTCTTGTTCCTGATCATAGATGAAAAGTTACCAGTTTTTCTCATTGATGATGATAATAGCTATGGTTTTTTCATATATATCCTTTATTGTGTTGAGGTATGTTCCCTCTAAATGTTGAGGGATTTTATCATGAATGGAGATTGTACTTTGTCAAATGCTTTTTCTGAATTACTGAAATGATCATGTGGTTTTTATCTTTCATGAATGTGGTATATCATGTTGATTGATTTGCAAATATTGAACTACCCTTGCTACCCAGGAATAAATTCCAGTTGATCATGGTGAAGGATTCTTTTAATGTACTGTTGGATTGGGTTTGCTAGTATTTTATTGAGAGTTTTTGCATCCATGATCATCAAGGATATTGGCATATAGTTCTCCTTTTTAGTGTTGTCTTTGTCTAGTTTTGGTATCAGGGTAATGCTGGCCTCATAGAATGAATTTGGAAGTTTTCCCTCCTTTTCTATTTTTTTGGAATAGTTTGAGAAGAATAGGTATTAACTCTTCTTTAAATGTTTGATAGAATTTGCCTGTGAAGCCATCTGGCCCTGGACTTCTGTTTTTTGGGAATTTTTTGATTACAGCTTCAATTTCTTTGCTGTTTTAGGATAGGATGTTCTGAATATATCTGTTAAGTCCATCTGATCCACTGTGTCATTCAAAGCCATTGTTTCCTTGTTTATTTTCTATTTAGATCATTCTTCTTTCTCTTTTGTTTTGCTTCATTATTTTATATTATTTTGTCTTTTATGTCATTAATTCCTCTGCTTCTTCCAGCCTGCTGTTCATTGCATCAAGCATGTTTCCAGTCTCATTTATTGTATTCTTCATCTCTGTTTAATTCTTTTTTAACTCTTTTATCCCTGTGGTAAGGGTCTCCCAGACATTTTCTTTTCTTTTCTCAAGCTCAGTGAGTATCCTTATTGTTTTTGCTTTAAATTCTCCATCTGGCATGTTATATATGTTTTGCTTAGATCTCTGGCTGTCTGTGGCCTTCTTTTGTTCTTTCATTTTGGATAAATTCATCCATCTTGGCATTTTGTCTAAGTCTCTGCCTTTTTCTGTGTATTAGAAAAGCCAGTTATGTCTCGTGCTCCTGAAAATAATGGCCTTATGAAGAAGAGGTCATGTAGTGGCCAGGGCCTGATGCTTGAATAGTAATACTGTTGAAAATACATGTAGATATTAAGCCCCTACCTCTTCATTTTGAAAGGTACTTAATTTATACTTTAAACATCTTGGTCATTTCAGCTGACATTCACTGATGGGGCAAATTTTACAAAGAGTTAGGTCGAAGTATTTATTGACTCATTCAATCAAGAAATATTTATAGAATGCCTACTATGTATCACACACTCTTGGAGGATTCAACAGTGAAGCAAACATTAAAAAAAAAATCTGCTCCTGTAACAATTATATTCTAGTAGACAGTGCATAAAATAAAGAGTGGCAATTATATTTATATAACTGATAATTCAACTTTATCCCTTTTTGAAATTTTGACAAAGTGCTCCTTTTAAAGTTCTCATAATGTAGGGGTGCCTGGGTGGCTCAGTCATTAAGCATCTGTGTTCGGCTCAGGTCATGATCCCAGGGCCCTGGGATCAAGCCCCGCATCAGGCTCCCTGCTCCGTGGGAAGCCTGCTTCTCCCTCTCCCCCTGCTTGTGTTCGCTCTCTTGCTGTGTCTCTCTCTGTCAAATAAATAAATAAAATCTTTAAAAAAAATAAAGTTCTCATAATGTAAGGTGCAACTGAAAAGTTTGCTTTCATGTTTACAGTTTATTGAAGCTTTTCATCATTTTTAATAAATTAGCTATAAGTCACTTTTGAAATCTAAAATCCCCAACATACTAAATGATAGATTTTGAGTTTTTAATCCCTGCAGTGCACATTGGCCATTCCAGCATCCAGCACCTCCTATGATAGTACCCATATTTTCCTCTGGGAATCCACTAGTGCCCCTGATTGTGATTTCTTTGTATCAGGTGTGGCTAGATCCTAGCTCTGACATGGACCCCCTGACACTGGCCTAAGGTACTCAACACAGTCATTTCTCGAACCTCACTGATTAGTTTAGAGATGAGCATGTGCTTTAAATCCTCCAGTGAATATCAGTGAAGTTTACCTCCCTGCTTTTGTTTGAGTGGTATTAAATCCAGCTGGATTTGAAACTGAGGAGATGTAAAGCTAGAGCTGCCACTGTTCCTAGAATTTGAGAATGAAGTTACTCATGAAGGAGAGCAGGGCTCAGCCAAGCCCAGAGATGGAGAAACTGAATCTGGCACCCTGTCTTTATGTCTCATCATTAAGCTTAGACCCACCCCTGGAATTTTCTATTATGTAATATCCAAACCTGAAAGTTTTGAGTTAGTTGATTTACAGACTGTGTGTAGCACTGGTAACTCCAGTACAGAAGGGGCGGTGCCAAGGTGACATGATTTTCTAAAGTGGTGAAAAAGCCTTTGTAAAATTGCAAGGAAAACAAAGCAAAATGTTCCTTTGAATTTCACATAGTTGAATTGTAAGAATCAATATATATTAAACTTTGAGAAGAAATTTTGCCTGCTACTATTAAATGGAATTAGGTTCTAGGTTCATGTAATTTTAAACATTTTTTTTACTTTTGTAAATGTCTAAAGAAGCATTCCAGTGTCATGCAAGTTGTAGGACAGTGCTTTGTCATTTAGGAATGCCCTACATATTAAAAAATTTTCACACACGTGCCCTGTGCTAGGCACAGTAATGGTCCCCCAAAGATATCTATGTCCTTATCCCCAGAACCTGTGAATATATTACTACATATGGCACAAGAAACTTTGCAGATATGATTAAATTAAGGATTTTGAGATGTGGAGATTATCCTGGATCATTAGAGCAGGCCCAGAGTAATCATAAAGGTCCTTACAAGAGGGAGGCAAGAGGGTCAGAGAAGATGTGATGGTGGGAAAGGTCAGAGAGACACAGGGCCATGAGGCAGAGAATATGGGCAGCCTCTAGAACATGGAAAGGGTAAACAAATGGACTTTCCCCTAGACCCTTCAGAAGGAATGCAGCCCTGCCTACCTACTTAAGACTTCTGGTCTCCAGAATTATGAGATAATAAACTTGTGATGTTTTAAGCCACTCAGGTTATGATTATTTGTTACAGCAGCAATATGAGTCTAATACATGTTCCCTCCACTAAATCTCAGTATTGTCTTCCAATCAGCATGACAACAAAAAAGAAATGAAATATTTCTAAAATGCCCATTGTGGAGATATACTTCCCTAGTCTTTCCCGTCTACTAAATCCTTAGAGCTCCTACCTCAGTTTACTCTGATTACCTCCCATCTGGATCAGCAGAGACTTCTAGCATGTCTCTCCATTCTTCACATTTTTATACCTCCAATCTATCCTACCCACTTTGGATTACCAGAATATTTTTTTTCTCAACTCTAAATCTGATTCTGTTATTCCTTTGCCTAAGCATCCTCATGGCCTCCAAAATTTCAATGAAATAAAGTGCAAGCATGCTCATTTCATTGACAAATCCTTCCATGATCTAGTTCTGGATTATCTTTCCAGCCATCTCTCTCATCACACTTTTATCCCTTTCCACACCCTGTGGTCCAATCTGTTATTCTCATAACATGCAAACTATTTTTTTAATGCATCCATCTCTCTGCTTAAGTTTTTCCTGCCTGAGATACCCTTTTCCTTTCTTTTCACACCCATTCCCTAAAAAAAAATATTTTTCCCTGTTTACAGGACTCAGATTGTTTTTAGGATTTTCACTCACTGAACCTTTATTGTCATCCCTCTAGTTATAGCTGTCCATGTTCTTTAGGCACCCATTTCAGCCAGTATATGTTTCTATTATAAAATATACGTCATCATCCAGACTTGTTTGCACTTGTACTTCCCATTTGTACACCATGCATGCCTAAATGACAGGAATGGTATTTTACTAGTCTTTGGGTTGCCAGAGAGTAGTAGGAGTGCCTAATAAAGATTTGATGAATGAATTAAATTAAGGCTCATCTGAATCCATATGATGACATTTGATGAATCTCATACTTTGATTTAAGCTGTAAGAAGTGATATTTAAATTATTATTAAGCCAAGGTTTATTTTCTGCAAGGCACTACTTAACATGCCCCTGTGGAATGACATTGAGCCATTTAAGTTATGTAGTCTTCATAGGTACTGTGAATCCTGTTCTTTTTTTTTTTTTCAAGTTTCTTGATGAGCACTTTGTGAGAATTCAAATGTAGTGATATTCTCATGTCAAAATGAATTATGTAGATTACTTCCTGTTACTACACTGGACTTGTCATAGAAGAAAATTTTGTCTATATAAGATGTATTATGTTGTTCTTAAAGACATGATGATTTTTATTATTCCATGAAGGTCTAATTAAGTGTTCTTTGGGTTAATTGTACAATGTGAAGAAACTGCCATCTTTACCACTTTTAATGAGACTTTTAAAATGATCATGGGTAATTTGTGATTTTAAAATTATATTTTTAGTTGTCAAGGCAATAAGAACAGATTTTTGTCAAGTGACTCACTGAGTAAAAGTTTGCATCTATCATTCATATAATTACAGAATACTTAATGGAGTGGAAACATTTCTTAGAGCTTTCTTCTTAAATAATCATGGTGGTAAATTTCTAATGATGTCTATTCTTACATTTTCATTTCTTACAGAGGAACTTAATGGCATAGGCTCTTAACCTGACTTTATCTCTAGCTTGCTATATGACCTTGGGAGGAAGTTATTTATCTATGTTAAGCCTCCCTATCTTTAACTTTAAAATGGGAATAATAATATTGGTAATATCTGAGGGTTGTTGTAAATGTCAGATGAAAATGCATCAGAACACCTGGGTGGCTCAGTCAGTTGAGTGTCTGCCTTCAGCTCAGGTCATGATCCCAGGACCCTGGGATCGAGTTCCGCATCAGGCTCCCTGCTCAGTGGGGAGTCTGCTTCACCCTCTGCCTGCTTCTCTCTGCTTGTGCTCTCACACAATCTCTCTCTGACAAATAAATAAATAAAATCTTTTTAAAAAAAGAAAATGCAGGCATACATTTAGCACAATTCCTGGTTCAAAGTAAACTTCTCAGTAAAGATTAGTTGTAGGTATCATTATTAGTTCTGGATCCCTATTGCTTTTTTGTTGATAATATAATGTTCTTCACTTAGGAGGCATTCCATGAATACTCCTGACTCCTTGGTACTTTAAGTCATAAAACATAATTAAACTACAAATCTTGATGATATCAAGATGATTTACAAAGTAACAAAGGGGAATATAAAAAAAAATCTACAGCTGGCTAGAGGAAGAATATGATTAATTTCCTAAGAAGGTAAAATGTATGACAAGTGTGTGAAGAAAGGAGAAATGAGGGGCGCCTGGGTAGCTCAGATGGTTAAACATCTGCCTTCGGCTCAGGTCACAGTACCAGAGTCCTGGGATTGAGCCCCGCATCCAGCTCCCTGCTCAGTGGGAAGCCTGCTTCTCCCTCTCCCACTCCCCCTGCTTGTGTTCCCTCTCTCGCTGTATCTCTCCCTGTAAAATAAATAAATAAAATCTTAAAAAAAAAAAAAGAAAGGAGAAATGACATTCATTCACCAGCTGGGCTCAGATATCAAGGTAATAGTGGCAAGAAAAGGCTCTATTTAAGTATATAAGACTGGGTCTAATTTTGACCAAGGCGTTAAAAAGGTATCCCAGGCAAGGAGCATGAAATGAATAGGAGAGAGGGGGGGAGTACTTAATAAAATAAATAGTTTTTGGTTTTAGTCCAAACGGTCATTCTGCTGTTAGTTTTAGCATTTTTGCCACCCACATCTCTTTAAAAACTGTCAGTAGGATTTTCCATAACAGTTTGCAATAAAGTTTTAAAATTTATTTCCAAGTTAGCATGTGGAAATTTTTGTTTTCATTTACAAAAATTTATGGCACATACAAAATATAATGGTGCCATAAAAATGAATGATTATTGTATCCATTGTTTAAATAGCTAGGTACATGCGGCAGAGTTGAAAGTACATAAAAAAATACTGGAATGAAAAATTATGTAATTGGCATTATAATGCTTCTTTGTGACCAATGGGGACAGAATGCCTGGCCAATATGAGTTTTTGCAGAAATCAAATATTAGGATGCCAGAAAACAGTTTGACACCGTGAGTATAATCCTTTAGTTCAGTCTGTGACAAAGACTAGGAACTCTATAATAGTAAAAATATTAAGGAGTCACCTTAGGTTAGGAAACCCCAGACCAAAAAAAAAAAAAAAAAAAAAAGGACACTTTTTTGCAGGAGTGGCCTAATAAGGAAGAAAGAATACAAAAAAGAAGAGGAGGAGGAAAGACAATTGTGTTTGTAGTACTGTTTCCATAGTTGTGGCATTATATTACCATAGTTACCCGAAAAAGAAAAATCATCTTCAAACAGTTACATACTAATAAGATCTAATGTCATATCATTAATATATATTCCTGTTACTACTAATAGTGATAATTTAATATTGCTTATTGTTTGATGAGCACAGGATACCTCAGATATTGCCAGGTTCAGTTCCAGACCACTGTAATAAAGTGTAAATGTCACAGTAAAGCATGTCAAATTTTTTGGCTTCCTAGTGCATGTGAAAGTTATGTTTACAATATGCTATAGTCAGTTAGGTATACAATAGTGTTATGTGTAAGAAAACAATGTACATGCCTTAATTAAAAAATACTTTATTGCTAAAAATGTTAATCATCACGTGAGCTTTCGGTGAGTCATAATCACAGATCACCATAACAAATGTAATAATAATGAAAAAGTTTTAAATATTGTTAGAATTACCAAAATGTGACACAGAAATACAAAATAAGCAAATGTTGGAAAAAATGGCCCTGATAGACTTCGGTGACACAGGGTTGCCTCTAACCTTCAGTTTGTAAAAAGTGCAACATCTGCGAGGCATAATAAAACCAAGCACAATAAAAGAAGGTATGCCTGTATATGACAAATACCATATTAGACACTTGTGTCCATGATCTGCACTGCCAGGGATATTTGTAAGAAAAATCTGTGTTATAGATAAGGAACTTGAGACAATGAATAAATGATAGATTTAGAATTTAAAACTTTTTCTTTATGGCAATAAAACCTGTAGCCATTCCCAGATTCTAAACTACAGTATCTAACATGGTGCTTGGCTTATAAATTGAATAGTAAGGGAACATTCTCTGAAAACATTTACTAATCTTCACAGTCTTCTTCTAAGAATTGTGACAAATAGTGACCAGGCTGAGATTTGCAAGCTAACGAAATGACCTACCACAGCTTCATGATTCCTAGCAGAAGACACAGACTGTGAGGTCAGAGACTAAGGGTCTCCTTACTCCCGGCAGTAGCAGTTCTCCAGACCCCATTTCTGTCAGTGTAGCATAAAGACAGCCAGATGACACCTGTCTGCACAGTGAGTTGCATTACAGGAGAGGAACTGTGTGTTCAGGGAAAGCAAATCTTTTATACCGGACAGTAAGCCTGGACGCCCATTGCTCTGGAGGGAGACACTGTCTTTATTTTCCAAGGTTGTTTGATACACAAACATCTTTAAAAAGATCCTCTGAAACAAAGCACCTGTGCTTGCAAGATTTATAGAAATATGAGAGACCTGTGGAGATTGTCACCCAGCACTTTTCTTTTTTTCTTTCTTTTTTTTATTATGTTAATCACCATACATTACATCATTAGTTTTTGATGTAGTGTTCCATGATTCATTGTTTGCATATAACACCCAGTGCTCCATGAAGAACGTGCCCTCTTTAATACCCATCACCAGGCTAACCCATCCGCCACCCCCTCCCCTCTAGAACCCTCAGTTTCTTTCTCAGAGTCCATAGTCTCTCATGGTTCGTCTCCCCCTCCGATTTCCCCCCCCTTCATTTTTCCCTTCCTACTATCTTCTTTTTTTTTTTTAACATATATTATTTGTTTCAGAGGTACAGGTCTGTGATTCAACAGTCTTACACAATTCACAGCGCTCACCATAGCACATACCCTCCCCGATGACTATCACCCAACCACCCCATCCCTCCCACCCCCCACCACTCCAGCAACCCTCAGTTTGTTTCCTGAGATTAAGAATTCCTCATATCAGTGAGGTCATATGATACATGTCTTTTTCTGATTGACTTATTTTGCTCAGCATAATACCCTCGAGTTCTATCCATGTCATTGTAAATGGCAAGATTTTATTCCTTTTGATGGCTGCATAATATTCCACTGTATATATATACCACATCTTCTTTATCCATTTTTTTTATCCACCTTTCATTTGCATAAATTAATTCTTGGGAACATGGGCCCAATCCATCCCACCCCTAATTTCCCTATCCTCATACTTTCTGGCTTCAGTGCCAGTTTGCTTCCTTAGGGGCAACTCTAGCTGTTCAATAAAGGCATACTGATATTGACCAGCCTGAAACTGGAAGAAAACCATATGTACTGAGCATATTTCCAAAAAACGTGGTCTAAACTGCCCTCTAGGTGTAGTGCTGAAATGAAACAATTAAATGGCGTTTCCATACATATTCTTCTCTTTGTAAATGCAAAGTAATTGCTAAGTAAGAGATGGGTCATCTAGCTCTTGTTGAAAATAGAGTAGCTTTCCCTTAAGTTTGCAATGCTTGCATACAGCCTTGATGCTTGTCGTTGGAATCATTCTCCTCCCACAGAATTTCCTTTGTGTCTTTACGATAAACTTCCATTCCTTTAAGCAATCTCTGTATGTCTTTTCATTTGTGACTCTGAGGAATTTGACGGGCAGGATAGAACTATATTTATCTTCCTAATTTTTAAAAGCATTTAATTACCAATAATTACTGACAATGTGATTTTTTCCCCTAGTGCACATTAAAAACTTTGAATCCCATTTTCTGAAATAACTTAAGTCAATCTGGAGGGACAGAGCGTAATTAATTATAATTTTTCAGACTAGAAATGCTGAAATTATTGGAATGAAACAGAAATCTTGTTCTAGAAATCTAGAACAAAACTGAAATGAATAGGATTGTGTGAGAAGGGTGAAGCAAAATAAAAATTCTCCTGAAAATTGAAAGCGTAATAAGCACTGGGTATTAGATGCAACTGATGAATCACTAAATTCTGCCTCTGAAACTAATTTAAAAAAATGAAAGCTATTTAGTACTTTAACAGGGTTAAAAATACACTGAAACCATATTTCAGGTCAGGCTTCTTAAAGCGCCTTTTTCCCTGAAACATAAGTCTTTATTGCTTGTGAAATGTTACCACTGTGATGGGTTTGATATACAACTCTGGGCCACAAGGGAGAAATTATGAAGTTTTTTTCTACTTTAGTCCTTTTCAGGATTAGTTGAGTTTAGATGGTGTTTTTTATTTGTCAAATAAGTCTACCTTCTTGTGAACTTATTTACAAAACTTCTTTCATAAGAATGAGGACAAAGGAAAATATAAGATATGTACCTGCATTTTCCAATGTGCAGTCATGTGAAGGGCATGGCTATTGGACTCAACCACACTTAAATTTGATAAGCTCTCCCTCTATTAACTATATGATAGGTATTTGTGTTTGCACTGATGGAAGAAGGTTAAATGTATTTGGCTTCCTTGCTTATCCATATAGCTAATTAGGGTATACATTAACTATTAAGGTAATGATTTAATCATTGTAAGAATTAAATAAACAAGTACTGTTTGTATAATGCAACCACGAATCAACCTTACTTTTATTTTGAGAATATTGGGCTGTTGTTACCTAGGTTTTCCATGAAATTTAGTGCACATCTTGTGACCCTTTGCATCATTTTCAGAAGGTAAAAGGTCCTCCTCTCAGTAGTTAATATGTCCAATAGTAATCAAAACTCTAAGCTTATTTTATTTTATTTTTTAATTTTATTTTATTATGTTAATCACCATACATTACATCATTAGTTTTTGATGTAGTGTTCCATAATTCATTGTTTCCGTATAACACCCAGTGCTCCATTCAGTTCGTGCCATCTTTAATACCCATCACCAGGCTAACCCATCCCCCCACCCCCCCTCCCCTCTAGAACCCTCAGTTTGTTTCTCAGAGTCCATAGTCTCTCATGGTTCGTCTCCCCCTCTGATTCCCCCCCTTCATTTTTCCCTTCCTACTATCTTTTTCTTTTTTTTTAAACATATAATGTATTATTTGTTTCAGAGGTACAGGTCTGTGATTAAACAGTCCTACACAATTCACAGCGCTCACCATAGCACATACCCTCCCTAGTGTCTGTCACCCAGCTACCCAATCCCTCCCACCCCCCCACCACTCCAGCAACCCTCAGTTTGTTTCCTGAGATTAAGAATTCCTCATATCAGTGAGCTCATATGATACATGTCTTTCTCTGATTGACTTATTTCGCTCAGCATAATACCCTCCAGTTCCATCTACGTCATTGCAAATGGCAAGATTTCATTCCTTTTGATGGCTGCATAATATTCCACTGTGTGTGTGTGTGTGTGTGTGTGTGTGTGTGTGTGTGTGTGTGTGTATACACACCACATCTTCTTTATCCATTCATCTGTCAAAGGACATCTTGGCTCTTTCCATGGTTTGGCTATTGTGGACATTGCTGCTATAAACATCGGGGTGCACGTACCCCTTCGGATCCCTACGTTTGTATCTTTGGGGTAAATACCCAGTAGTGCAATTGCTGGGTCGTATGGTAGCTCTATTTTCAACTTTTTGAGGAACCTCCATACTGTTTTCCAGAGTGGCTGCACCAGCTTGCATTCCCACCAACAGTGTAGGAGGGTTCCCTTTTCTCCGCATCCCCGCCAACATCTGTCATTTCCTGACTTGTTAATTTTAGCCATTCTGACTGGTGTGAGGAGGTATGTCATTGAGGTTTTGATTTGGATTTCCCTGATGCCGAGTGATGTTGAGCACTTTTTCATGTGTTTGTTGGCCATTTGGATGTCTTCTTTGGAAAAATGTCTGTTCATGTCTTCTGCCCATTTCTTGATTGGATTCTTTGTTCTTTGGGTGTTGAGTTTGATGAGTTCTTTATAGATTTTGGATACTAGCCCTTTATCTGATATGTCATTTGCAAATATCTTCTCCCGTTCTGTCGGTTGTCTTTTGGTTTTGTTGACTGTTTCCTTTGCTGTGCAAAAGCTTTTTATCTTGATGAAGTCCCAATAGTTTGTTTTTGCCTTTTCTTCCCTTGCCTTTGGCGATGTTTCTAGGAAGAAGTTGCTGCGACTGAGGTCGAAGAGGTTGTTGCCTGTGATCTCCTTTAGGATTTTGATGGACTCCTGTCTCACATTTAGGTCATTCAACCATTTTGAGTCTATTTTTGTGTGTGGTGTAAGGAAGTGGTCCAGTTTCATTCTTTTGCATGTGGCTGTCCAATTTTCACAACACCATTTGTTGAAGAGACTTTTTCCATTGGACATTCTTTCCTGCTTTGTCAAAGATTAGTTGACCATAGAGTTGAGGGTCCATTTCTGGGCTCTCTATTCTGTTGCATTGATCTATGTTTTTGATGATTACAGCTTTGTAATAGAGCTTGAAGTCCGGAATTGTGATGCCACCAGCTTTGCTTTGCTTTTTCAACATTCCTCTGGCTATTCGGGGTCTTTTCTGGTTCCATAAAAATTTTAGGATTATTTGTTCCATTTCTTCGAAAAAAGTGGATGGTATTTTGATAGGGATTGCATTAAATGTGTAGATTGCTCTAGGTAGCATTGACATCTTCACAATATTTGTTCTTCCAATCCATGAGCATGGAATGTTTTTCCATTTCTTTGTGTCTTCCTCAATTTCTTTCATGAGTACTTTATAGTTTTTTTTGATGCATTTTTTTATTATTATGTTACGTTAATCACTATACATTACATCAGTTTTTGATGTAGTGTTCCATGATTCATTGTTTGTGTATAATACCCAGTGCTCCATGCAGAATGTGCCCTCCTTAATACCCATCACCAGGTTAACCCATCCCCCCATCCCATACAGTTTTCTGAGTACAGATTCTTTGCCTCTTTGGTTAGATTTATTCCTAGGTATCTTATTGTTTTGGGTGCAATGGGTCAACCAGGAAATTGAAGAAGAATTAAAAAAATTCATGGAAACAAATGAAAATGAAAACACAGCTGTTCAAAATCCTTGGGATGCAGCAAAGGCAGTCCTAAGAGGAAAGTATGTAGCAATACAAGCCTTTCTCAAGAAGCAAGAAAGGTCTCAAATACACAACCTAACCCTACACCTAAAGGAGCTGGAGAAAGAACAGCAAATAAAGCCTAAACCCAGCAGGAGAAGAGAAATAATGAAGATGTTCTTTGAAAGAATTAACAAGATCAATAAACCCCTGGCCAGACTTATCAAAAAGAATAGAGAAGGGACCCAAATAAATAAAATCATGAATGAAAGAGGAGAGATCACAACCAACACCAAAGAAATACAAACAATTATAAGAACATATTAGGAACAACTATATGCCAGCTAATTAGATAATCTGGAAGAAATGGATGCATTCCTAGAGATGTATAAACTACCAAAACTGAACCAGGAAGAAATAGAAAACCTGAACAGACCTAGAACCACTAAGGAAATTGAAGCAGTAATAAAAAATCTCCCAACAAACAACAGCCCAGGGCCAGATCGCTTCCCAGGGGAATTCTACCAAACATTTAAAGAAGAATTAATACCTATTCTTCTGAAACTGTTCCAAAAAATAGAAATGGAAGGAAAATTTCCAAACTCGTTTTGTGAGGCCACCATTACCTTGATCCCCAGACCAGACAAAGACCCCATCAAAAAGGAGAATTACAGACCAATATCCCTGATGAACATGGATGTAAAAATTCTCACCCAAATACTAGCCAGTAGGATCCAACAGTACATTAAAAGGATTATTCACCACGACCAAGTGAGATTTATTCCTGGGCTGCAGACTTGGTTCAACATCTGTAAATCAATCAGTGTGATACATTAATAAAAGAAAGAACAAGAACCATATGATCCTCTCAATAGGTGCAGAAAAAGCATTTGACAAAGTACAGCATCCTTTCTTGATCAAAACTCTTCAGAGTATAGGGATAGAGGGTACATACCTCAATATCATAAAAGCCATCTATGAAAAACCCACAGTGAATATCATTCTCAATGGGGAAGACCTGAGAGCCTTCCCCCTAAGGTCAGGAACACGGCAGGAATGTCCACTATCACCACTGCTATTCAACGTGGTACTAGAAGTCCTAGCCTCAGCAATCAGACAACAAAAAGAAATAAAAGGCATCCGAATAGGCAAAGAAGAAGTGAAACTCTCACTCTTTGCAGATGATATGATACTTTATGTCGAAAACCCAAAAGACTCCACCCCAAAACTGCTAGAACTCATACAGGAATTCAGTAAAGTGGCAGGATATAAAATCAATGCACAGAAATCAGTGGCATGCCTATACACCAACAAGATAGAAGAAAGAGAAATTAAGGAGTCGATCCCATTTACAATTGCATCTAAGCTTATTTTAAAGTAGTGGCTTTCTTCTCCATCTCTCTCCCAACCTCCAATGTCGCCCACTGGCAAGCTGGAAGTTGTGGTTTGGTTTCTTTTTTATTTCTCTGCCATGCACTTTTATACGTTTTTGTGTATCATGCTAACTTGGTTTTAGATTCCTCATGATTAGAGTGCAGGGAGGGAAAAGAAATAAGGAGAGCAGTAGGTAAGGGGAATTGAGTTAACTGGTATTTGGTGATGGTTCACTGGTTCCTTCAGAGACAGCACCTACCTGTCCTATAGTGAAAGCTTTCCCCTGTGATTTCCTTCACTGGTCAAATTAGCTCCATTTTAGCTTGCTGCAGTCTCCTCCCTCAGCCTCCAGGCATTCTGTAGGTTTTCTCCAGTTTTTTTGCTGAGATCTGTGTCTCTCCCAGAGCTTCCTCTTGGTCAGGATCTCAGCTGGATCTATACTAGCTTGGTATCATACAGGACTCACCCCTGTTGTATTGGATGTTCTAGTAAAATGTGGGTCCAATGCAGTGCAACAGCAGATTCTCCTTTGTTTAACTCTGTAACTCCCCAACTAGCCAGTCTACTCAGCTGTCGTTCAGAAAGCATTATATTATCTTTTTCTCCACAATCTGATGGGTGAAGGTTTTCTCTTAACTCAGGGTAAAGAAGAAAACATTTCTCATCATTCCACAGGGGGCATTTCTCCAAGGTAGCCAGATAACTGATTCCAAAACCTCTTTCTTTCCACTCCTTTTTTGTAACCATGCAGTATTATTACAGTCTTATTGGCTGTGTTCCCTGTGCTGTACTTTTCATCTCTGTGAATTACTTATTTTATACCTGGGGTGTGTACTTCTTAATCCCCTTCACCTCTTTTGCCTAACCCTCTACCACCATCCTCCATGGCAACACTAGTTCTCTATTTTCATGAATCTCTTTCTCTTTTGTTGTTTGTTCTTTTTTTTTGTTTTTTTTGTTTTTTAGTTTCCATGTGTAAGTAATATTATATGGTATTTATCTTTATCTATTTTCACTTAGAATAATGCCCTCTAGCTCCATGTTGTTGTAAATGGCAAGATTTTATTCTTTTTTATGGTTGAGCAATATTCCATTATGTTTATATACCATATCTTCTTTATCCATTCATCAGTCAATGGATACTTGGGTTGCTTCCATATCTTGCCTATTATAAATAATGCTACAATAAATAGGTATGTATTTATCTTTCCAAATTAGTGTTTTCATTTTCCTGATATAAATACCCAGAAGTGGAATTACTGGATTGTATAGTACTTCTGTTTTTACTTTCTTTTTTTTTTTAAAAAAAGATTTTATTTATTTATTTGACATTGAGAGAGACAGCGAGAGAGGGAACACAAGCAGGGGGAGTGGGGGAGGGAGAAGCAGACTCCCCGCTGAGCAGGGAGCCCCATGTGGGGCACGATACCAGGGCCCTGGGATCATGACCTGAGCCAAAGGCAGACACTTAACGACTGAGCCACCCAGGAGCCCCTGTTTTTACTTTCTCGAGGAGCCTTCATACTGTTTTCCATAATGGCTGCACCAATTTACATCCCCACCCAGTCTGCACAAGGTTTCCCTTTTCCCTACATCTTCACCAACACTAGTTAATACTTTTTGTTACTAGCTGTTCTGACAAGTATGAGGTGATATCTCATTGTGGTTTTGATTTGCATTTCCCTAATAATCAGTGATATTGAACATCTTTTGTTGTGTCTGTTTGCCATCTCTATGTCTTCAGAAAAAAATCTATTCAGGTTCTCTCCCCATTTTAAAATCATATTACTTGTTTTTTTTTGGTGTTGACTTATATGAGTTCTTTATATATTTTGGATGTTAACCCCTTACTGGATATATCATTTACAAAAGAATCCCACTTGATTGGATTCAATTATCCCTTTAATGTATTCTTGAATTGGACTTGCTGTTATTTTGTTGAAGATTTTTGCATCTGTATTCATTAAGGATATTGACTTGAAATTTTCTTTTCTGTAGTGTCTTTGTCTGGTTTTGTTATCAGGGTAATTCTGGCCTCATAGAATGAATTTGAAAGCATTCCTTCCTTTTATTTTTTGGAATAGTTTGAGAAGGATAGGTATTAATTCTTTTTTTAATTATTTGGTAGCATTCACCTGTGAAGCATTTGGTCCTGAAGTTTTTTCTGTTGAAAGGTTTTTTTTTTTTTTTTTTTGATTACTTATTCAATTTCATTACTAGTATTGCTCTGTTTAGCTCTTTTATTTCTTCCTGATTCTTTCTTGAAAGATGGTACATTTCTAGGAATTTATCCATTTCTATTAGGTTGTCCAATTTGCTGGCATATAGTTTTTGTAGTAATATCTTATAATTTTTTAATATTTCTGTGATGTCAGTTCCAACTACTTTTTCATTTCTGATTTTTATTTGAGTTATCTCTTCTTTCTTGATTAGTCTGGCTAAAGGTTTACCTTAGTCTCATTGATCTTTTCTATTGTTTATCTCCTCTATTTCATTTATTTCTACCCTGATCTTTATTATTTCCTTCTTTCTACTAACTCTGGGGTTTGCTTGTTCTTCCTTTGTTAGTTCCTTTAGATGTAAGGCTAGATTGCTTATTTGAGACTTTTGTTTCTTGAGTTAGGCCTGTATCACTATGAACTTTCCTCTTAGAACTGCTTTTGCTGTGTTGCAAAGATTTTGAACTATCGTGTTTCCATTTTCATTTGTCTCCATGTATTTTTTATTTCCTCTTTGATTTCTTAATTGACCCAGTACTTGTTTACTAACATGTTATTTAGCTTCCACGTGTTTGTGATTCTTTCAGTTTTTTCTTATGATTTTTAGTTTTGTACCTTTGTGGTCAGAAGACATACTTGATATAATTTCAGTGTTCTTGAATTTATTGAGACTTGTTTTATGGCCTATCATGTAATCTATCCTGGATAATGTTCCATATGTATTTGAAAAGAATGTGTATTCTGCTCTTTTGGGGTGAACATTCAGTATATATCTGTTAAGTACACCTGGTCTAATGTGTCATTCAAAGACATTGTGTCTTTTTTCATTTTCTGTCTGGATGATCTACCCATTGATGTAAATGGGGTGTTAAAGTCCCCTACTATTATATGTGGTGTCTTAACACAAATTTCTCAGAACTCTCATATTGCCATCTTCTAAAAAATATTTTTCGGGCGCCTGGGTGGCTCAGTTGGTTGAGCGACTGCCTTCGGCTCGGGTCATGATCCTGGAGTCCCGGGATCGAGTCCCGCATCGGGCTCCCTGCTCGGCAGGGAGTCTGCTTCTCCCTCTGACCCTCCTCCCTCTCATGCTGTCTCTCATTCTCTCTCTCTCAAATAAATAAATAAATCTTTAAAAAAAAATATTTTTCTTTAATTTATGAAGTCACATTCCTCAATAGAGACTGTAACAGAAAATAGAACATATAATAGCTCTTTCATTTAAAATTTCAGCAGAAAAACAAGATCAATAGCCTTTTTTAAATTTTATTTTTATTTTTTTATTTTTTAATGTTTTTATTATGTTAGTCACAGTACATCATTAGTTTTTGATGTAGTGTTCCATGATTCATTGTTTGTGTATAACACTCAGTGCTCCACACAATATGTGCCCTCCTTAATACAGCCTTTTAGGAAAAAAAAAATACCCATTTTTTTCCAGGCATATATCATGCATTTAGGAAAAATTGTTCCATTGTGGAAAGACAAGCCATTTAAGATATAGGGGTTCTTCTATAAATATAGTATGTGAAAAAATAAGGGCAGGTTGGAGGGAGTGCAATTATATATGTTTAGAATGAGGGATTTCCTTTGTGATAATGGAATACATGCAGACTGTATCTTGACTGTGATAGTGGTTACACAAAAGTATACATGTAATGAGATTATATAGAATTACACGTGCACACACATACACACACACAAATGAGTTCATGTAGAAACTGGCCAGCTCTAAATAAAGTCTGTAGATTATACCATTGTCAATTTTTGATTTTGATATTATACTAGAAGTGTATTAGATTTTACCTTTAGAGGAAACTGGTTGAAGGTTACAAGTGTGCATTCCAGGATCCAATAAGTGATTCACATAATATGATAAAAGGACCAAGGACAGAATTCTGGGGTCAGGAAATCCTGGGTTCTGTAAAATAAAAGGGGGTTCCAAGAAAGTGAACCCAGAAGTGGAGAAGGAATAATGAAAAAAAAATAGTATTGAAACAAAAAATTCCATTTTGAAATCCATGGGAAGAGAGTTTCACAATTTACAGACTAGTTCATGGTGGGAAATGATTTGAGGTTGCATTGCTTTTTCCCCATGAAATATTAATTATGCAAGTCCATTGAGTTATAAGATCAACCTAACATAAATGTTATTTTATAGATTTCTTCTGTTTAAAGCAAATTAGATGAGTGAAATTTATAATCAAATGATATTATGAGTGTTAATATTTTCATTTTTTAATGGCCATGAATTCAAAGATTTTAGAACTGAATCATCACAATGTATTTTTTGGTCCATTGTCTCAGAGGTTATAAAGCAGAAATTTTATTTTTTTTTTAATTTTTTTATTGTTATGTTAATCCCCATACATTACATCATTAGTTTTAGATATAGTGTTCCATGATTCATTGTTTGTAAAGCAGAAGTTTTAAAAGTTAAAATACAGATTTTTCAATAAATATTCATAGAGGCCAAATTATTATATGCCTACAAAATTTTACTAGGTACATTAAAACCAAACACATCACAGGAATACTGTTTTTATTTTAGTGTTTCTAGAAGTAAATAATAATATCCAAGAGATGACAGTATATTTCTCTGAGTTAAAAACTAGTCTAGATGGAATGATGGCATTTGTAAAACACAGTCATGATTATGCTTTCACCTTTTCTTTTGGCTCTCATGGTACATTTTGGCCTGTGACTTGGGTAAACATCGAAGGCATGGTTATCAAATTTATGGATTATCTGAAGTAAAGTAACAGACTGAAGATTTACAAAATACCCTCAGATTAGAAGGAAGTGCCAATATAACAAGAAAATTAATAAAGATGCACAGAGTCCTATACTTGGGCCACAATAATGAACGGCACAAGTAAAGAATAAGGAAGATGCAGATGGATCCAGCCAAAAAATTTAGTTTTATGCACCAGTAAGCTCAGTTTAAGTCAACAGCTTGATGTGACTGTTAAAAAGGCTATGGCAATTGTTGGCCACTTTAATATAAATATATTACCTGGGTCATTGTTTTAGAAGTATGGCCAATGGCATCAAAATCACCTGGAAGGTTTTTTAAGTGTGCATTCCAGGATCCAACAAGTGATTCACTGAACAGAATCTGTAAGGTAGGGTCCCAGAAATCTGCATTTAAAAAACCTCCCTAGGCAGTTCTTGTGCAAATTAAACTTTAATAACCATTGAAACTGACTAGGGGCAATTATGGTACTATTCTGTTTTATACTATTTTATGACTCCAGGATAATTGTGTTCTATTCTTGTGCTTATACTTTAAAAGAAATGTGAAATGTAGGCTGCATTCAGGAAAAAAGCCTCAGGAAAATGGGGAACTGAATCATGTCCATGAGGAATGTATGGAGAGAGTAGAACATTTTTGCTTACATGAGAGAAGACTTAGAGGGGCCTTCACAGACTTGTTATATAACTGAATAATTAAGTAAATTATAGTTTTCATTTGACTGTTATTCATGAATATCTAATAAATATCCATTACTGTTAGCAGTTAACAGATATTGTTGTGAAGATCGAATAACAACATTGGAAAATGTTTGTCGTGTATAAACAGAAAGATTAAGGTATAAAATTGCACAAATGGGGGGCGCCTGGGTGGCTTAGTTGTTAGGCGTCTACCTTCCGCTCAGGTCATGTTCCCAGGGTCCTGGGATTGAGCCCCGCATCGGGCTACCTGCTCAGTGGGAAGCCTGCTTCTCCCTCTCCCACTCCTCCTGTTTGTGTTCCCTCTCTCGCTGTCTCTCTGTCAAATAAATAAATAAAATCTTTAAAAAATTCGCACAAATAATTTGACTACAAATAACTAAATGTGCATTAAAGAATATCAGAATACGCCAAAGTGATGGATGGTTTTGTTTAGATAATGTTATTATAATCGTTTTTGCAAAATATTCTCTATTTTTGAGTATTTTCTCATATAGTTAAGTCACTTTTTGACATTAGTAAAAATAGGAAATTACCAGTTCCCTCAAAGAATAAAGTGTACTCCAGATGAATAACAGTAATCTGATCTTTTCTCATCTAGGCAGTAACAAGGAATGATGATATGAAAGGAACCAGCAGTAAGTTCAGTCTGGATTGAGGGAAAAACCATTTCTGAATCTCAAAAGACTGTCATTAAATTCAATTATTATATGTTTTAAGTTTTACTTTCAAAACTTTGTTGAAACAAATGCAGTTAATCCTTGTTTTACTCCAGATGCTTTAAGCACCTGCTATTTATTCAGAATATGCGTAAAGCTTCTTACTACATTAATGTAAGTTTCTAAGTCTACGGATTAAAGAAATAACGTTCTAAGCCTTAAGTTGTGTGTTTAGATATAGGACTGAGCAAAATCATGTTTAGAAAAAACAAAGTCTGACAATTGAAGAAGCAACTCTATATTATAATAAAGAAAACTGCTTTCTGTTGCCTGGACGTCATCATTGCCATTGTGTTCCTTGGCACAGCCATTCCAAGGCCTTCCATGGCTAAAACTTTCAACATGAGAGAGGGTGGTTCTGTGATTCTGGCAGGACCCCACTTGATTGCATTTAGTATTTCTCCTTCTAACTGGGGTCTTAGCCATTTCCACTCAGAAAAATGATGCAGCAGTAAATTTTGACTCCATGGAATGATCACTGTTCGTAGTAACACATTATTTAGCATCTTTGAATATATGACTATTGCAGTTGGTTCATCTAAAATTTTAACAGGTTATTTTTCTCAATTCAAAATCACATTGAAAAGTAGAGAGAAAACTGCCACAGTTGAACGTTTGCAGGTACTAAGGTGAAGCACCACTTTTTTCCCAATTAAATAATGTTTTATTATAAATTCAGTGTGTGTTAAGAGTACCATTTTTATAGTGTATCTGGGCAGGATATAACATCTAGAGCTGTAATAATTGCTTTCTCTGTCATAAAAGCAATTAAGCCCATATTAATACTTAGATTTTCATACTATTACATTCATATTAATATTACTGTACAATATCAGAGCTCTACTGGTTGTATAATATAATACATGGGGATTTTTTGTTCGTTCCTTTACCTACCCTATGGTGTGTGATATTTGATTAGGAGCAAGAAAAATATAGGAAAATAAAGATAATGGCCCTTTCTGTCTGACAGTTTTCAATTGCTAGAATCTCTAATTGTATCTCAAATCCTCTTTCATATCACAATATAGAATATTATGTTATTTACCAACTCCATATCTTATTAACTATTTTATAAACACAACCATATTTTAGACTTAGCAATTTTTAAATAGATTTTTGTTTATTGGTTTTATATTTTCTATTTGCCCATTTTGGAATTACAAATATGTTTTAAATTTCTAAAATAAAATTTAATTTGATAACTATAATTTTCTCTATAGCCAGTTCAGTGCATTTTGGAGAACTTTGGCAATTTTTATAGTCATTGTGACACTTATTCTGGTAAGAATATGACATCATGCCCATTCTTTATCTTAAGGCAGTTTGTAATATCTATTTATAAGAATTTGTATTCTTCAAAAGTCATAACATGAAGAATTCCTTCCAGAGAGACCTCTATTCCAATAAAAGACTGAAGAAAAAGAATCCTGCATATTGAATGACATGGAACTATTGTCAAGATTGTACTTTTCTTTCTTTACTAGGCATATTTATAGGCAGTTCAATTTGCAGTAAACTATTTTGACCTTAGTTACAGCCATTACAATTTCCTTTTCATGAAGTTTCTAGAATTAAATATTTAAATTCCCCCACCCCTATAAAGAAAAATTGCACCAGAGTCTTGTTAAAGCCAGCAAAATGGTAGATTTCTCTCAATGCAGTAAGAGAGAGAGAGAGGGAGAGAGAGAGTTCTCTTAGTCTGTGTGTTTAGGCCACCTGTTTTAGCTGATTGTCCTTTATGAAAGTTAGGTTCCCACCCTCCCTCAGGGCCTGGGAGAAAGGGCTCTGACTTTCTTCATGATTACATTTTAAAGAAATGGCTCAGAGGTCCTTGAAAGACATTTCTTAGGTTGTAGAAGATACATCTCAAGAAGACAAAGAAAGGATTTACAATTGCAAATTTGCTAAAGTAAATGCTCTAAGAAAAGGGAGGTTGGGGACCTATAGTCAGGTGTTGGTTGGAAACCAGAGTAGATTCTTTTGGCAGTGTTGAGCTTTCTCAGAGAGGAACTTAAGGGAGTGGGGTTTTCATCCTAGAGTTATGGCCTTGAGCTCTTAGAAATGATACTAATACTTGTTTGAATCTCTTAGTGTGGGGGGTGGTGGATGAAATTCTTTGTGCTGAAGTTTGCAGTTTTTATAGGCTGAAGTTAAGGCCTAATTGAAAAGATTGCTCTGAAGAGACTGACTGAAGTTTGGTCAAGCTGAGTCTTTGTCATCCCTTCCCCTGATCTTGGGACAGTTGTCCACAAGCAATGGCTTGTATCTGCGAAGATAAATTTGGTAAATGTTCTACTTTTTCAAAATTACAGTTGCAATTTAAACACCTAAATTAAAGATATAAGGTTTGAATTTAGACTACAATATTTTGTTATATTCTGTGAGGCTCTCCCCAAATGTATGGAATTACAATGCAAGTCTGTCCATATTTATTAGTGTTATTTATAGCATTGTCAACTTCATTTTGCATGATAGATGCATTGGATTCTACATTCAGACTACATAGTTTCAAAAACTGACTCCACCTCTTATCGGCTGTATGTCTTGTCAAGTTGAGTAAACTGTTAAAGCGTTGGTTTCCTGGTCTGTGGTATGGGCATTGTAATAAATAATAGCTATTGATGAGCACTGGATGTTATACACAACTAATGAATCGTTGAACACTACATCAGAAACTAATGATGTACTATATGCTGGCTAACTGATCATAAAAAAAAATAATGGCTATTGTATAATGTTGCTGTAAAGATTAAATGATACAAGTATCTGGCATAATACCTGGCAAGAAATCAATAAATGTTAGTTTCTATAAATTTTATTAGGTAATACTAGTATTGTATAAGTATAAGTAGAGATAGAAGTTACCTGATTCATATTTTTAACTTATTTAAAACTGGTGGCAATGAGAGATTTCAAATTTTTATTCTCATTTTCCTCTGTCATTTGCTCTGTATATTTGTTGATCCTAGCCTATTTTCCTTTCTTTGTTATTTCCTCTGTGTAAAGGATAATTACTTGAAAATGTGTCATATTTAAAAATAAAGCATTCATCAGTTAAATATGAATTTTGGTTTTTTATTTTTTGAAGAGCAGGTGAAACTCTCTTTTGTTCTAATTTCTGTCATGATTGGCTTGAAAAAGCATATGTTTGGGAGTGTTTCCTGTGATTGATATTTCTACCTAATATCCTCTCAAGACCTGTATCAACCTCCAGGGTTATATTTATTTTTTTGCTAACAAGAACACTGTCAAGAAATATGGTTAAATCACCTGAGAGAGTAGCCTTTTGAAAATATGTAACCTACATATGGACTGACGTTTATTTTAAATTATTATTGAACAGAGTTTAAGAAGACAGATAATTTTGACAGTGTTAGTCTTGGGGTCAGAACAGCTTGATTGCAATCATTTTCCAAACTTCTTCTCAAGTGATGTTAGATTTGTATTTAATACCCAACTGTAATGATTTTATTTCCTTTCTAGAGAAATAATAATGGCAGTAATTGTGTTGTTTCCTCTGAGTAAAATATAATTGGACAGATTTTCACATGAATTATCTCCTTATATTGTTACAAAAGTCTTGTGCAGTAAATAGAATATACTTTCTCCCTGAAGAAAACAATAAGATGTACATATGTATGTAGTTGTACTCTATTTTATTACCAAACAAATGGATCTATTCCTCCCATATATCCAAAGATATATGGGGTAAAAAGATTTTTAAAAAATAGATATGAAAATTGACAGGAATAATCATTAGAAAAATAAGGTGAAAGTAGTGGTGAGTTAATACACAAATTATAAGCCATAAGGTCCTATAAACTTTATTCCAGTTGGCCTATATGTGTTTAACCTAATAGATACATAATTAGGTGAATCAGAGACTATTTTATCTAAAATATTTTCCTAATTTCAGATAATATCTAAAATGAGAAAATTCCTTATGTTCCCCCCCTTTCACCCCATGGGCCAGAAATGCATTTTTATGCAGTTTTGCTTGTTTTCAGTTTTGAAAGTGAGAATAGTATTATATAGCTAAATTTGAAATTTTGTTTTCAAAGTGGAAGTTTTAATGTAGTTTGTATTTTCTAAAATCCAAGAAGCAGGAGATGGCATAAATCACTTTCTGGAATAAATTAGAAACACAGAGATTGTTTTCAAGTTACCAGAAATAAAATAAAAATAACTGAGGTTGAAGTTATCCACAAAAAAGAATAAACTTGCTTTTCATTTTGCTATATCCTGGGTCATGAAGACAAAATGAATGGGTCATATAAGGTCCAAATTGTTTGAAAACTATGCTCTTAGTCAAAAATCTAAACTTTGACTATGTTTGTCTGCTAACTCAATTTAAAATAGAGCAGTGATCAGGTTTTTTTTTTAATTTTCTTGTACTGTGTAGTGTTCTATTACATTTGGCTAATGCTGTGTCGAGAAATGCACTGAATAGTTCAGTGGATAAATATGTTATCCTCATGTCTTTCTTTCTTATGATTTCTAGTCTGGTTTCTTAAGAGAACCCTTGTATCTATCTATCTATCTATCTATCTATCTATCTATCTATCTATCTATCTGTATCTATCTATCTATCCACCTTATATCGACTGACAAATCATGGATGTATGAAGGCAACGATTCATATTGAAAAGAGCAGTAAACTGCTAACATATTATGTTCCAAATGAGTAGAGATGTTCCTATGAAAGCAAAACTTCCTGTCAATACATGAACAATATAACTTTTAAAAAACAGTTAAAATAGCTTAAGAATGCAAAACTTGTATGTTTTAAATATATAAGTATTTATAAGCCAGCTATTTTCTCCTGATTTAAAATCCCATTTTTTCCCCTTTGGAAACGCAAGAGAGACATTTACTTGCCTTTTGGTGGACTGTTAAGCTTGATATTGGTTTACATTTGATACAAAGTAAATATATATCTAATATAAGCCATAGGGATATGTGTTGCAAGATTAAACAGGATATGAGCAGAATCATGAAAATAAGATTCAGGTTAGAAATCTTGTGCCTTGATTCTGGTATATCAGTGGTGAACAGGGTAAACAGGATAATGGATAGTTTTCCAAATTCCTGATGAAGTAACTCTCTCAGAACTGGTGAAAAGCCTTCCAGCAGACTCAGTCAATCCAAAGCCTTAAAGTAAAAACCTAAAATCAATCTGCCAGTGAGTAACAGAACCTTAGGAAACAGTACTGAGCACAAAGAGCAAGAACCCATTGATTTTTAGAATCCTTTTCTACTAGTTAGAGATTTAAAAGTATTGGCTAATCTTTCTCCATTAGTACTTCTCAGAATATGGGAAGAATACGTTAAAAATTCTAAGCAAGAGGAGGGTCTAGAGGTAGAGTGAAGTGTCTATAGAGTCATCTCCCATTAGACATCCAAATATTTTCAGGCCCACTTCCTGCTTTAGAACGAAGTATTCCTCATCATTCCCATTTTACAGGTGAGAACATTGAGGTTCTGAAATGTTAAATCATTTAAGAGTGGGGAAGAAATGAAACTAGTAGTACAGCCTGTTCCTCTTGCCTTCTAATCAGGACTCTTTCCCAGACACCATGTTATTGGAATGCTGAAAAGGTGTCTATCTTTGTCATTGCTTTGATCTAAGATGCAGTGGGTTGAGATAACCATATTATCCATGACATCTAATCTCTGTTAGTCTCTTCAATGCCTTTCTGACTGCGCATATATATTCCCTTTTATCCCCATGCCCACGTTCTGTTTTCCCTCTTCTACTCAGTACAACCATTGTTGTTTAAGGTCTGTCCTTTTATTGTAATAGTGTTCTTTCAAAATGTGAATTGTTTTATGTTTGTGAATTATCATTTCTGTAAAATACATGCTGTTAATATTTCATTTTTCATCTCTCTTTTCAGTAGGTGCTCTTATTTGTTAGACTCTTTCCATGTTCCTAGGTGTACATTTACTCTACACCTTCTAACTTTATGGTGTGTACATACTGAACCTCTGTAAGAATAAAGCAAAGCTAATTTCCTGGCTCTCCATTTCTTCACCAGGCAACCCATTGGCTAGGTGCTGTTACACAAGCATGATACATCTGTACGTATCTGCAGTGAGGGCCAGGGTTGTATAGCCAGCACATTTTATCTCTCTCTTTCTCATTGACAGATATCTGGTTCCTTCCAACTCCCACCATCACAAATCACACTGTAACAAATACCCTGGTATATATGTCTTATGGACCTGTGTGAAAATTTCTCTGGGATAAATGCCAATTGTAGAATTGCTGTGTCAAAGTGTATGTATATACTTAATTCGACTAAGTGGTAACAGATGGCTAGGCAGATTGCTGCTGATGTCTACACTACCTCCAGCAGAGCACCAAGGCTCCTGTGTCACCATATCTATGTGGGTCTTTTAATATTTCATGTATTCTTGCCTTGTCTACCCAGTTGTACTAAAGGAAGGGACCATGCCTCATACTTTTTAAATGGCCCAGATTTGAAATCCTAGTAATTATAAAACTGGCAGTGATTATACTTTAATCCTGGCAGGTGAAAATCAACCAACATTCAAAGTGGTTCCAATTAATTGGATGTCTTGTTAGGTACAATTGGTGTTCAGTTAATGTTTTAGAGTTAAGCTATGTTATCCATCAAACCCAAATTAGGCTTGTTAAACTTCAGTGTGATTTTCTCTCTGGTATGTTTCCTTTATTCCATCCAACTAAATATAATGATTTAATTTTACACATTATTTGTTTTGTAACTAAGAATTAAAATGGTGAAAATAAATAGAATGCTTCTAAATTTGTTTATTATGAATGTCACGGATCATGAGGAATTACTGCTGCAGTTTGAGAAGTTAGTATAATAGAAATGGTGATGCTCTTCTTATAGTATTTGTTGTCACTCTGTGCTCAGAGGTCTGACTCTTATAATAAAGAGATCGTCCCAGTGACCTGATAATGTTTTAGATATCTCTTGAGAGATATTCAAAGTGCATCATTTAAATGTGCTTTTATTCTTTTCTGAAATAAGTCAGAGAAACACAAATACTGTATGATTTCACTCATGTGGACTTTAAGAAACAAACCAAATGAGCAAAGGGGTAAAAAGAGAGAGGCAAACCAAAAAACATATTCTTTTTTTTTTTAAGATTTTATTTATTCATTTGAGACACAGGGATACAGAGAGAGAGAGAGAGCATGAGCAGGGGGAGAGGCAGAGGGAGAAGGAGAAGCAGGCTCCCCGCTGAGCCAGGAGCCCGATGTGGAGCTTGATCCCAGGACCCTGGGACCATGACCTGAGCCAAAGGCAGACGCTTAACCATCTGAGCCACCCAGGCGCCCCAAAAAACATATTCTTAACTATGGAGAACACACTGATGGTTGTCAGAGGGGAGGTGGATGGGGGGATGAGTTAAATAGGTGATGGGGACTAAGGAGGGCACTTATGATGAGCACCGGGTGATGTATGGAAGTGTTGAATCACTATATTGTACACCTGAAACTAATGTTATATTGTATGTTTACTGGAATTTAAACAAAAACTTTTTAAAATGTGCTTTTTGATATTTTGATCTGTTCATTTAATTTACTCTTGAATCATTTGCCTTCCTTAAATAAGTGACATTGATCTAACTACAGACATTTGCAGAAAAGCATGTATTTAGTTATGTTATCACCAAGAGTATAATGTTGATGAGTGACTCTGACTGGTCCACTCACTGTGTTGTTGGGATTGTCTTTTCTCCAAGGCCAGATGATAAAATTTTATTTCAGGCATGGCGTCAGAGCTGTGCTTCCTTTGTTCTTTACAGTAGTTCTGGCTAAATAGCAGGAACTCAGTAAATATCAGCTGACTAATTTTTAAAAACTCTTCTACTGTTCTTTGACTCTAAATAGAAACTGGTTTTTTTTCAGCTCTTTATGGAAACCAGATATTCATTGAATGCTTTGCCACATCTCAGCCTTGCACTTGTGCGTGCGCACTCTGCTTTGATGCCATCTGTTGTCTTGTTTTCCGTGTTTGCCTGTTTATATTGGTGAAGAATATAAACTGAGAGCAATAGATTAGTTGTATTCCATCTATACCAGCTTTTCTATTTTTGATGCCTTGCCAAATACACATACACACAGGCACATAAATCCTTAATGAATGAATGTCACATTCTCCTCTTTTAAATATATGTCACTAATTTTAGTAGCTCTTTTGGGATGAGGATGGGTACAGGGCTGAGGTGAAGATAAAAACTGAGCAAAACAGCAATAAATTGTTTGTTTAGAGTCTCACTCTTCCCAAATTATCTATTCAATGCTATTGACATAAAGAATTTCTGTGTTCCAAAGAATCAATGGCATTCTATTTGCTGGTACTGTTGCCTACACTTGGCCATGAGTGTCCTTAAAAATATGACCATAAAATTTATTATAAGTTCCAGGGCATTTTTTTACACTTTTAATAATTTTGTCGACAGTAGGGATAAAGTAAGACATAAGTTGACCCCACTCTCAGGATGCCTCAAGAAGAGTGGCTTTTAAATTTCCTACCAACATGATGGCTTGATGGATTAGAAGGGCTCTATCCTTGATGCAGAAACTTTGGAAAGCACCTGAAAAACAGCCAAGGTGGTGAGAAAAAAAGGTATAACCAGAAGACGTAAAGCCTGTATGATGCTGGACTGGGGAGCAAAATGATGATTCACAGGCAGGGAGTGTGCAAAGTAGAGATGGAATAACTAGTCTTTCTGGGGCTTGATCTCATCAAGCAAACATTGAGAATTTTAATATGAAATTTTGGAAGAAATGAATCATTACAATAGTGGTGGATATTGTTCTTGCCTTTCTGGTTTCCCTGATCTCTGTATATTGGTGTGCTCGGGCTTCATCCTTTGTGCCTTGGGTCTTTCTCTTCTTCTCTATGCTGCCACTTTTGTATTCTCAGAAAATTCTTATGACCTTAAATGAAACATCCATATACTGATAACCCCTCAAATTTACAGCTATAGCCCAAACCCTTTCAGTTAATCTCAGACTTGGATATCCAACTTCTTACTCAACATCTCAAACATGAAGGAGGTGATAACTCATTCTTCACAGATAAGAACTTCACCCTATGCTTGCTCAGGCTGAATGCTTTAGAGTTGTCCTGACTTCTGTCCTCTTTTCCATCCCAACTCTAATCAGCTTGAACATTGAAATATATCCAGAATTAGATCATTTCTAATAACCTAATTACTCATCTTCATTACTATTATTATCTCTTGACCCAGCCATGCACTGGACTCCCAAGTTATCTGAAAATCAGTACTCCCTATCCATGTGTCAAACTATCTAGTCTTCATACAGTAGCCAGGACATTTCTCATAAAGCAAAGACTAGAAAGTGTCACTGGTGCCCAACCTTGCAATGGTTCCTATTTCACTCAGAGGAAGCTAGAGTTCTTCCCCCATCTGTTATTCTCATCTGTATTCAAACCACTTGAGACAGAAATCTTCCACAGCTAGTTATGTGCTTGTATTGGGGCATTGGTACTGTTCCCTCTCCTCTGGAAGCTCTCCTTCCACATAACCCAAAATTAACTGCTTCATCTTAAATCTTTGCTTGATCATCTCCTTCTCAGTGAAGGCAGTTTAATCCCTCTCCACCATCCCAGCACAGCACTTACCCAGCCCCACTGTAATTTTCTTTGGTCTGTATCATTTATCATCCTCACATATACACTGCATTTGATTTCTTTTAATGTTTATATCACATTCCTCCAACAGGAATAGAGCTCCGTAAGCACAGAAATCATTATCATTTTTGTTTATAGATAATTCCCAAATACCTAGCACAGTATTTATTAGATGCCAAGTAAATATTTGTGGTATGAATACACAAAGTGGAAAAACTCAGTGACATCAAGTAAATGAATTACCTTCCTTGCATCTCAAGTTGCACAAATTGAGGGGACTAAAGAAAATGGTCTCTACAGGTCAGCTAATGCAAATGTGAGCATCTTGTGTGGATCAAGGTTCAGAAATCAAAAAGTGAGGAAAAAAAATGAAACATGGGGCATATTTGACCATGGCTTGATATTTCATTGTTGTAAAAATTGTTATTAATATCATTATGTGTAATAATTATGTTTTGGTAAAATTTTCAGGAGCATATCTCTTTGGGATGCAAAATGAAGTATTTAGAGATGAACTAATATGAGATCTGGGATTTCCTTTAAAATACTCTAGGAAATAATAAGTTAAAAGGAATAAATCAAACAAAATTGGCAAAATATTGATGGTGACTGATGTGGGGTGATAGGCACATGGGGTTTCTTATACTATTCTCTCTAATTTTATGTATATTTTAATTTTTCATGATAAAAATTTAAAAATGGTCTCTGAGGGGCACCTGGGTGGCTCAGTCAGTTAAATGTCTGCCTTCAGCTCAGGCCATGATCCCAGTGTCCTGGGATCGAGCCCTACATTGGGCTCCTTGCTCAGTGGGGTGTCTGCTTCTCCTTCTGCCCCTCCCTTTGCCCCTCTCCCTGCTCGTGCTTTCTCTCTCTCTCTCTCTCTCATAAATAAATAAATAAATAAATAAATAAATAAATAAATAAATAAAGTCTTTAAAAAAAATGGTCTCTGAAATCCCTCTCAAAGTATCTTTTATTGGATCCATAATTCGATACATAGATCATTTATATCATAGGTATTAAAAGGTTCATTGGTATCTCTAAGACAAAGATTATTCCACAATAACATAAAAAATATAAAGGAAGACATAAAGACAGAAAATTCAGTATCATGTCACTTATAAACCAAACTTAGCTTTCAACTGTAAAAAATATTATTTTTCTAAACTGTGGTCCATTCTAAAAACTTTTAAACCAAATTTCCATTCATTGTGAATAATTAACACAAATAATTGAGTAAATTATCTCTGTCCATTTAGTCATTGTACAAATGGATATCCTGTAATTCCATTAGCAGAATGGAGCATAAAATTTTTCTAAAATGATCCTCACAAAATATATTTAATAGCAGTAAGTCGCAATTTGAGCAGTAAACTAACTTTTTAAACTATATATTACTGTATGTATCATTAAAAATGTAAATACTGAATACTATCACAATTTTCCAAAGGATTCTTATTTATTATTTATCTTCTGTAAGTATGTATATAGAGATGTGTAAACATAAACCGTGTATGTAGATAGGTTAGAAATAGTGTAGTAAATAATGTATAGGTATATAATTGTATAATCAAGCGATGAAATACCAATAGGTGGGTAAGTTCTGGATCATGAGTCATTTTGATGATAAAACATAGAGGAGAAAGAGATGAGATCATAGATATAACTTTTTAAAAAATGGTCTCATCCCATAAAATACAGAGAGGCATAACATTATAAATAGGACAGTTAGTTGAAGGAAAAAAATGTTTGGGATTTGGTATAAGGGCAAGATATTCTTATTGATCTTTCAAAATCTAGGGAAAGTGATAAGAAAAAGGCAACTGAGTAGTTTAACCATGATTCCATGAGGCTGCTTCCTCTTGATGTGAGGAAAACATTCTGATATGGAGGAGCAAAATTAAATCAGAAAAACCATACAGATGGTGACTAGCTTGTGTGTGTGTGTGTGTGTGTGTGTGTGTGTGTGTGTGTGTGTGTGTCCAACTTGTTATTTTTTATATTGCCATTTTTATTTCCTGGTTTCAAACTTTTTTGTTCTTGCTATTTTGTTTTTTTACTTATGTTTTGTAAACTGTCATATTTTTTTTTTCATATAATCTTTTGAAAGTTTTTGGAGCTTGATCTTGTCCATTCCCCACCTGGACCACACTAAATGCTATCTCCTGGTCCCTTCTTTCATCTTCAAGGATGGATTAAATCCCACATTCCCACCTGATCTCAACTAGAGAGGATCACTTCCTCCTTAAACATGAATTCTCTCAACCAGTATGTTGTGCTTTTTTCTTTGTATTTTCTAAAGCAGTCTTTCTCATACTTTTTTTTTTTATATCTCCACACATTTATCAGACTGCTACATATATAAACGGTGCCCTCCTGGAGTTGTGCAGTGCTTAGCTCACACATTCTTACACAACATCTGCAACCCAAACGTAAGTTGCCAGAGCCACCACTTATTCTTACTACCTTGTCAGGGAAGAACCCCAACCTCAAGAGGTTGGGAATACGTAACATGACTCCAAAGGAGAGGACTAAGCAAACATGAGGTTGGCTTGTTACAATTCTACAGGTGCTGAAAGTGGACAGTGTGATTCAGCATGTTAGAGCATGACTGTTCAGTACTCAAAGTACAGCAAATAACAGGAGCATAAGCATGGTAGCACAAGTTCCTCTGCCCCAACTGCCATGATGTGACAGAGTAGGCCAAGGGGCCAACACACATATTGGATGACACTGAAGTTGAGGAAACCAGGGCCAAGAGCTCAGCACCTTTGTAGCAAACAACAAGATAATCTCTTCCCCTGAGGAACAAGCAGTCCCATGTTAGTTAAGCTTTGGTCACTTTCACCTAATTGATTGCCGACACAGGGGATGGTGATGTGTTGCAATTTGGCACACTAAACAAGGACTTATATAGATGGGTGCCCATGGACACTGCCCTTCCTGGCAAACCTGTAATGCACTATGGGGGTGTTTCATTTATTCCACTTGGAGAAAATGCTGGTCAGGACCAAATTAATAGATAGAACTCAGAGTTTGAAAATCACTGCCTCACGTCCCTAGCAAATGCCTTGCAGATTCTGATTAAATAAGCCATTATTAAACACCAAATATTTGCCAGATAGTGTGTTCAATGCTCAGTAGGCAGTGTTTTATAGCAGAAGGATCATGTGCTCTGTGCCAACAGTAGTTTAAGTCCCCGTTTTGCTACTTATTTAGTCATTGTTTAGTACTTTTTTATTAGCTTATTTTATTCTTGTGAAGCTAAAACATGATACTCTAGGTAAAGTACCTTGTAAAATGCCTGGTAAGTGCCACGTGTTAGTCTTAAATGATCTTTCATGGATTTCTTTGCAGTGAAAAATTATACCTAAGTTAGAGAAGAAAATATTGAAGAGCTACTCTCTGAAATTGCATGAAAATTGAAATTATTGACTGAACTCTTGAACTTAGAAAACACAAATCATGTATACGCAGAATTTACTCATTTTTCACACACACACACACACACACACACACACACACACGTACTATGCACTAGCCAGTTAATGGAATGTAAAATAGATTTAAAGCCCAGTGAAGCAAAAATCAAAGGAAGACAAACAAAACAACTCTGAGATTTTTAAAAATTAATTTGTGTTGCCTTATATCTTACATGCAGTTTTGAAATTTTGCATGATTAGTATTACTTGCTTTTCAATAACTTTATAGTTAAAATCTTTAAAGACAAAGTTAGTCAAAATATTGTATTTGCTTTTCTTTGTACATAAATGAATCTCATTTGTCTCCTCTACCAATTGAGCACCATGAGAAAGTGCAATAAATATGCAGTTGGCTTTATAATGCAAGATCATGCTGGATTGTACATGGAACTATTGTCCAATAAAATCTTTTTGGTATTGCAGATTTTTATGTGAGTATTAACCTGGATACATCTGGTTGTAATTTTTATCGTGTATTGTTTGGCTTAAGTAGTGCATTGTCTTTGTTATCATTTATAAAAGATTATGCTAGCTTATTTTAGTAGTCTTTGGAAAAACATGGAAGCTTAAAATATTTTTTAAAAATAGCTATTTTCTCTCATCTTCTAGATAAGGCATATCCAAGCATGACAAAGTATAACTCTTCTTTATATTAAATCTTGCTGAGAAATACTTAAAGCATTATTTGGGGGTTACTATGCAACAGGATTTAAGCAATTAAGTCCTGCTGCTATATTCAGTGTGTTTGTGGTCTTAAGTATTAAAAACCCAGAAACATAAACCTAACATGCTGACTACTACCTAAAGTGAAGATCATTATAAAAATAGTTCAGACAAAAAGTTTTCATTATTTAAAGAAAACAATTTTGTACAACTCTGTATTCACTTTTAAACTGGGTTTATTCATCTTTATTCAGGAAGCAGTGTTGATGTCAAACAAGGCAAAGAATATTGAAGAATGTTAAGGAAAACACGATTTAGCGTTAGTAGTCATGCTAATGGCATCAAACTATAAAATTTTAACATTCCTTCACTTCAGTCACTTAAATCATTTAATAAGAAAAGTATGTATTTTAGCAGTCTGGGATTTCATATAGAAGAAACATTGATTTGACATTCCATCTGTATGTCACCTCACATACTTCTAATATTTCTGAGTAGACATGAAATCATTTTGAACCTATTAAAATGGACATGTGTGACAGTTGATTATATGAAATGAAGTCTTTGAGTCAACCTGTGACAATTTGTAATGGCCTGCTGCGTGATACATTTTCAATGGAAACTAAATCCTGTAGCCTATCAGAGTCAGAACATATATTAGAAATAATTTAGTTCATATCCCTTGGTAAATAGATAAGAAAGCTGGGAAATGCGTGAAATGGCTGAAGTTTCCCAACTAGCTATTGAGAGACCCAAGATTTAAATCTAGATAAAGCATTTATTCCCCTAAGCAAGTAAATATTATTTAAATCACTGTTTTATTTATTTACACACAGAACATATGAATATTCTGCAGATATTTTCCAACACCTACAGTGTGCCAGGTCTTGTGCTAGGTGCTGGAGATAAAAATAGAAAAGACAGGGGCACCTGGGTGGCTCAGTCGGTTAAGCAGATGACTCTGGATTTCAGCTCCAGTCATGGTCTCTGGGTCATGGGATTGGCCCCTGCATCAGGCTTTGTGCTCAGCACAGAGTCAGCTTGCCCCTCTACCCTCTGCTCCTCCCCCCATCTCTCTCTCACGCATGCTCTCTGTCTAAAATAAATAAATAAAGTCTTAAAAAAAATAGAAAAGACAAGGGTCTGCCACCTGGAGAGATTGTGATTTAGCAAGGGAGAGCATTACTAACAGAAGCAGAAGACGACATTATAATGGTAGAGTGTGGTAATGGTTGTGCTAAAATTCATCAGAGTCCTGGGATTGTCCTCAGTACTTTTGATTGGTGGACAAGGTAGAGGTCTCACTTGAATTACATTTTGAGTTGTGTCCTTTCTTAACTGCACCATTTTGTCTTAAATGATCTTCCCACTTTCATTTTGACCTTCCTCCAGATCTGTCATCCACTATTGCTGCCTGGGCAGTCTTTCTAAAATCTGAAATCTGATCAGAGTGCTTGCCTGCATAAGAGCTTTTACTAGCTCATTGTGTCTTCAAAACAAAGTTCAAATTCATTTTCTTAGCATGAGACCTTTTGTGATCTGGCTTTAGTTACTCCAAGCATTACTTCCGGCTACTCTTCTAGAAATATCCTTTGATTCAGCAGCATACCGCTACTTAGTGTTAGCTATGGGCATTGGGGTGGACAAAGTTGGGAGCAATCTAGGCTGAAGGCCACCATTAATTCAGTGAAGTTGGAAGCAAGGTAATCTTTAGAAAGGGAGGAAAAGTGACACTGTAGGAGGCCTGTGAGGGAAGTTAAAGTTGACAGTAGTGACTGAGAGGATAGGGAGATGAGATCTCCTAGACTGTTATTCATTGCTAAGATGCAGTTTGTGTTAAGTATTTCTCTAATCCTTTATGGTCCATCCTTGTTTTAGCTTGAAAGCTTAAAGGGTTTTTTCTCAATACAGTAAATTGCTTTCTCTCATTTGCCATTAGGGTTCTAGAGATAAAATAAATAAAAATAAGATGAGGGCCTTTTTTTTTTTTTTACACCCAATTTAATAAGGGGACCTCATTTTATTTTTTATTATTTTTTCTTAAAAACTCACTTTGTTCAGTTCAACAGTGACAGCATAAATGGAGAACTGAGGGAGTTCGATGGAAGATTAAAAAGAAAGAACTATTTTGACTCTTGGTAGTTTCTTTTTCTGCTTTAATTATGTGTGAAGGAACTTTGAAACAACATACTTTTTAAAAATTTTTATTTATTTATTTATTTATTTATTTATTTATTTATTTATTTTTATTATGTTAGTCACCATACATTACATCATTAATTTTTGATGTAGTGTTCCATGATTCATTGTTTGCGTATAACACCCAGTGCTCCATGCAATATGTGTCCTCCTTAATACCCATCACTGGGCTAACCCATCCCCCCACCCCCGCCCCTCTAAAACCCTCAGTTTGTTTCTCAGAGTCCATAGTCTCTCATGGTTCGTCTCCCCCTCTGATATCGCCCCTTCATTTTTCCCTTCCTACTATCGTCTTCTTTTTTAAAAATTTTTTTTGTTTTATTTTATGTTAATCACCATACATCATTAATTTTTGATGTAGTGTTCCATAATTCATTGTTTGTATATAACACCCAGTGCTCCATTCAGTACGTGCCCTCTTTAATACCCATCCCCAGGCTAAAGCCTCCACCCCCCCTCCCCTCTAGAACCCTCAGTTTGTTTCTCAGAGTCCATAGTCTCTCATGGTTCGTCTCCCCCTCCGATTCCCCCCCTTCGTTTTTCCCTTCCTACTATTATCTCTCTCTCTCTCTTTTTTTTTTTTTTAACATATAATGTATTATTTGTTTCAGAGGTACAGGTCTGTGATTCAACAGTCTTACACAATTCACAGCGCTCACCATAGCACATACCCTTCTCAGTGTCTATCACCCAGCTTCCCCATCCCTCCCACCCACCCCCAACTGAAACAAGATACTTTTAAAAGACTGTAGTTAATTTGTTGATGGCTTTAATCCTGTGTAAATTGACAATTAAGTTAATTAAAAAAATATCTTCGAAACTCATCTTACAAACTGCCCACATGGTTGAAACTTAAACACTATTGGATCTTAAAGATAGTTATTTTATTTTGTTTTTGTCATTTGATATATTTTGCTATTCATGTTATGCTATTGGAATTTGACATAATTCTCTGTAATTAAAAACCTGCCTGAAGTGAAAGATATTTTCATGTCAGACACATCTAAATAAAAATGGCACAAAATGTTAGTAAATTTTTGGAGACTCTTATCTTTGTCTTCTAACGGTTGATACTCATGATTCAAATTGAATACAGCAGAGAAATGGAATAATCACATTAAAATTTTGGACAGTGCTGAATCCTTTTGGATATACAACCTTTAAAACATAGCTTCATTATGGTAATGAGAGTGTTACTCTTGGTTGCAGTAGAGAGTCTGGGAACTGTTTGTGGCTATGTGAAAATTGTAAATGTCAGATCACAGTTTAATTGTGGTAGAAATATGTGGTAGCTCATTCTGAATATTAAACAGCTGTGCAAATATTGACAGAGGGAAAAAATTCTAATGTAATATAACTAATATTTGGGTGTCTTGAGGTTCTTGTTTTTAAAAACCCATGAATTAAAATCCTTTGTAGGAAAGATAAAGGTTAAGATAAGTGTATAAAATCAGGATTTCTCAACCCAGGCTGCATATAGAATGACTTAGGGAGCTTTTAAAATAAACCCGCATTAGGCCCCACTGCCAGGTTTCCATGCACCGCTTGGTGTGGGTTGATGCCTAGGCATTAGTATTGCTTTTTAAATAAGGTCCATTATCTAATTGTGCTGTGCAACAATTGAGAATCACTGGTTGACAAAAATGAACAGAAAGTCATCTATTTCAGTTGTAAAATATAAGGCCACAAATTTATCCAATCTTACCAGAATTTTTTCTTGCATAATCATCACGCAGTGACATAGTTAACAGAAATTAAGTTGGCTAACTGTAATTTTATGATTAAAATAGCCAAACAAATCTTGCAAAGTTAAATGAAATAAAGGCAAAACCTACTTGACTAGGACTACTAATGCTCAGGAGAACGAACCATCCTGACAGTGCATTTTTATCTATCTTGTGAAGGTCTCATAAATAAGACATGGCTGAAATCATGTAGGAGGAACATTTATCTTGAAAACCTCAAACCCCTAAAACAAGAGGTTATATATTACATATATTATTGTCATTATGCCAAAAGAGTAATATACATTCATACAAATACATTTACAGGTACCATACTTCTTTATCTATCCAAGCTATAAAATATACATTATAAAAGCTGCACATGTTTATATATTCACCAAACAGATGTCAGTACAAGCACAAGCAAAGCAGAACTGTTGTCTTAAATAGTCCCTTAATATTTTAGTATGGTTCTCTTACTTACCATTTTCACCTAGTACAAGACATATTTCCTATAGAGAAGTCACCTCGTGGGTTTTTGCCACCATTAAGGGTATATGAAAGAACGTTCCACCCAAACACATACATAACAGTAGCACTCATTTTGAAGTTGCAAGCCTTAATACAAATCTTATGTCTCCCCAAATTGTATGAGCCTTAGCAGTCTCCCTGGTAAAATTGTGATACTCTATCTGCCTCACTGGATTCTTGTGAAGATTAAGGACTGTAGGAACAGTGAAGGCAGGGTATTCTGACTGCTTTGGTCCCTGATCCCACATCTCTAGAATAGTGCTTGGCAGCTAAGAGGTACTCAGCCAATATTTGCTCAATGAATAAAGGAAACATTAGTACACGCAATCTGTAGATACAGGATCATGCAGCTGTTGTGCACCCTTAGTGCAGTGCTCTTCCTAGTGATGTGATGGGTTGGTTCATACATACCTTCTTTGAAGGATTCACTTATTTTTTAAATTGAAAACAAGTAACAGAAGTAGAGCCCAGACTGTTTCAGAATATACTCAAAAAGAACACTTGGTTAAAGACAGAACAGAAGGATCAGGTAACAAATATAAATGGCTTTTACTATAATGTTGTTGAACTAGGTGGTGCTTATTTGACATGTCCATGTTGGTTTTATTTGTATCCGTGCCTCCATTAAGTACCAGGAAGGAGTGATCAGGGTTAAGGCTTAGAGAACTTCTCAACCATCATCGGATGCTGGAAATACCTAGCGATCTTGTTAAAATGAAGATTTGGATGGGGGTGGAGGAGGGTGGTGGCACTGAGTCTTAGAAAAAATCTGCTAGAACCAG